>NC_056746.1:740220097-740532597 GCF_019279795.1 Protopterus annectens | reverse complement strand
AGGCATATCACAGAGGATATGAGAGACAATGATGAATTCCTTTCAATTCTATGAAAAAATAAAGCTATTTTTCAGGCTGCATTGCAGTGGCCTTGACCAACTTCAGTCTTCAGATGGACTAGTTTGGACTAGCAGATGAGAGCTGCCTTCAGCAGAAGAAGATGACCCTGAGGACTTGTGATCCCTCTGTCTTGAGCAGTAGCTGTTTACCCTGAAATACTGGATACTGGTTTTCAGTAATAACATTTGGGAATGGGTTGCACTTTTTGTTGAGCATCACTAACTGATTCTGGGCAATAGATGTCCAAACACCCCAGTAGCAGTATTTGGAAATGGTGAATTGGGCATTCTATTGTCTTGTACAAAAAAGCAGAAGATATTAATAGGGTATGAATATTTTTGTTAAAAAGGGTACCAGCACTGAAGACCTAGGAGCCTGCTAACCTCCTCAGTTATTGTCTGAGATTATGATATGGTAGTGGATACTGCCAGTGTCCTACAAGATAGGAGGCAGGTAGTACTCCAGTGGTGGCTAGAACACAGCATGCTTTTTTGCTCCTGGCTCCACAGTACAGAGGAATAAAACTCTGCCTACAACCCAGGCAACCCATGTTTGACTAACAGCATTAGAGATGAGGGAGACAGATTGGGGAAGATGGGATCGAGCAGCTAACACTGTCTGTCTCATTCTGTGGGGAAGGAGGCAACCTGATTCACTGTCAGCTGACACTGACTGTCTCATCCTGTGGGGTCAAGGGTAGCCTGATTCACTTTCAGCTGACTTTGAGTAGCCTGACTCACTGCTTAGCAGACAGTTACATGAGTGCAGGTATATGGCATCAACAGCTGTATGAACCTATGTGGTCTATGCAGCATTCGGGACTGTGGCATGTGAGTAGGGGGTAGGCATATGTGGTAACACATATGTGCGAGCTACAGGCAACAGTGGCAGACACTGTAAGGTGAGAAATATAAATCCACAAATGAATAAATGAAAGCAACTTCCTTAGTGATGCACAGAGGACAACTCAGAGTCAACAATAACGTATAAAACTTTATTAATCAGAGTTAACCACTGTCGTTCCTAATTCACTGGATCTTCATCAGAACTAAAATATTAGGTTAAAACAAACATTTAAATATACTTCTTAAAGGTCACATAATAAAGTAAAAGAACCAGTAGAATCACACACTCTCAAAATGCTTCAATTTTAAAACTGAATTAAGAGAAACAGTTTCATTAAGACCAGGGTAGCTAGTTGCATTTAATGTGATCTGCCATCTCAACTCACAAGCATCAAGATGTTATTCTACCCTGAATGTCTTTCTTAATTTGCTCTATTACTAAAAATCCAAAAGTATGAGCGTCACATACCATTGCATGCGTGTACAATGCATTAGTAGGCTTATTGTTTCTAATATCCAGGCTGTGTTCATACACTTGATCCTTTAACCTCCAGGAGGTTTTACCCACATAGAAGGCAGGGTATTTTGGCATTAGGCAAAATACACCACATTTGTAGAACAACAAGTATAATACCCCTTGATTTTATAAGTCACTCCTCTAACTATAAAAAGTTACTATAAATAATCTTGGAACAATGTGGACACCAAACAAATTTTCTTCATTCCAAATGCTTTATGCCGTACCCCTTGCTTTCGTACTCCTTCAAATAGTGTTTAAATTACTTATCGTTCCTGTAAACATAAAATGGCTTCTCACCAATTTTACTTAATACACTGTGGTCTGTATAAAAAAGTACTTCCATTTTTATTAATACATTTAATAATGGCAAAATTATCCAGTGTAAACGTAAATATACACAACTTTCTGTTGGGACTGTCTGACTGGTCCAGTACCCTTTTCATCTCACTATTACCATTGGCCATTAATACTCAAAACAGGTAAATAATATCTTGTTTCTCTCTTAATAATCACTTCTTGTCGTAATTCATTTAAAAACTCAAGGGGGTATCATCCCTTCAAAAACTTGTCCATAAGGACATCACATTCACAAAGAAAGTTATCAGGTTCAGATATCATTCTGGCCAATCTGACCAGTTGGCCTTTGAACACTGATCTTTTTTCTGATGTATAGGATACCAACTAGAATAGTGAAGATATGAGTTTGAAAAAGTTGGCTTGCGATAGTTATTAGAGACATATCTTTGACTGACCATATCTTTACTAATCTCCACATCTAAAAAAATATATATATTTTTTTTAAAACTATGAGAAAAGGAGAGAAATTGTGTGGTATTATTAATGTACTCTAAAATACTTCTAATCTTTCAGGTGTACCTATCCACAAAGATACCAGCAAAGATTGGGGGTAGGGGACTCCATGCTATCATGGACATCTCATCTGAAGTACCAGACTTTTGTCTCTTGGGGAACAAGTGGGCTGATAGCAGTCCTGTCCCAAGTAAGGGATGAACAGGCTCTAGGGCTTTCACTCTGCTTAAGAAAGAAATGGGCTTCAAGAACTGGTGGACTGGATGATGAGAGGGACAACCTAAAGTGATGAGGGGAGGGGAAATCATAAAAGATGCCCTTCTGATTTTATTTGATATCAAAATAACTGCATTCATGTCTATTGTAGCAATGCATTAATTACTGAGAAGCTACTGCATAGGTGGACAGCCAGCAGTGTCAATATGTTTAAAGGTGGCAGTGGAGTTACTGGGTATTTCTATATGAAAAATAAGGTAAGTATAACAGTTTACCTTCATGTGTGCATTTTGCACATAGGTGAACAGCAAATGTTCGAAAGGACGTTTGCAAAGTTTGCAAATGTCGAATGCAAAAAGGTTTGAATGTGCAATGAGGGAATGCACAGTGACATTTGCTCATTGCAGATTCGGCATTTTAGGGTGGATTGCACTATAGTGAGGATCAGAAAATGGTCCCTTTCCCCACTGTAATGCGATCTCGGAGTAGGGGGTGTGGGGGTGGGGGGTGCAGGGTGGCATGCCCCCCTGCTTTACACTTCATTACATTTTTTTTTTACATTTATGTTCAAAAATCAGCGAATCTGCATTTCGATTTGTTGATTTTCGAACATAGGAAACTGTCGCGGTTTTGTTTTTCGAAGTTACGATTCGCTCATATGAGCAATCGCATGAGTGCGTTTCGCCTTTGTAAAGGTAAACCAAGTATAACAAATCTACAAAATGGTACACATACCAGTCTCAAAACATGGTACAGTATAGAACCAATCCAAGATCATATTGTGTGGTAACTTTACCATTACGCCAAACTTCATACATTATTGTATGAACTGAATTCATGGAATACTTCATTATGTAAGATTTTCCTTTCAGAAGTAGGTGGTAACTAGGTTGTGTAAGCTGACCTAAATGACCACTGAGATATCAATGGTTATAGCAGAATCAACAATGCTCTGGAAATGCCTTTCAAAGTATGTGCGACTGAAGATGTTTGCCAGTTTTTACAAGTTCTACATACAGAGAACTGATAAAAAGAAGTAAAAAAACACACTGAGTCATGGAGAAATAAAGTAAGCGCTTTTGTTTACTTATAATCAGCAAACTTCATCAGACAAGTAATAAACATAGTACAAAGCTTATATACAAATACATTCAATGACATCACCACTCATTAATAAAGGCCAAACCCCCAATTAAAGTGCTATGACCTCTACACAACAAATATAACATCAAAATAAAAATTTAAGTCAATTATATAGAAGAATTCAAGAACAATTATATATATAAATAATTTGTTATATATATAAAAAATAGTAATATATAAGTCCAAAGTAAGATGAACTAAACATTGAAAATACAATAAAAATCAAATATGCATGCATGTATAAAAATAGTAAACACACATGCATATACTTATTCATCTATTCAAAGCCCTCATTTTAAGAATACTTCTGATGGAAACAGATTAATTCAAGCCTGAGGGAACAAAGGCATTCAGTTTCAGTTGCCATACTAATTCCTTTTCATCTAATTTCAAATCCATTGGTCCACCCCTAACATTGTCAACAATTTTATCAATAACATGAAAGACAAAACCATGTGTAGGACAAGCCTTAATATGCCTAGCTAGGGCATTGTTCAGGTTTATTTTCTCGATGGCATACACATGTTCATAAATTCTATTTTTAAGGGGTATTGAATGTATTTTTATATAAGCTTTTACTATGTTTATTACTTGTCTGATGAAGTTTGCTGATTATAAGTAAACAAAAGTGCTTACTTTATTTCTCCGTGACTCAGTGTGTGCTTTTTTTTACTTGTTTTTATCAGTTCTTAGTTTGTTTTTTATAAGTTCTACATGCACCAAACAACAGTTTCTTGTGATTTTTAGCAGCAAAGCTTACATTTCAGTCATTTGGGTAAGTGTTTGGCTAATTTGCATTTGTATGTAAAGTGAAATAAGAATGATGCATACTGAGTAAAGTCCGTTTGTGTCAGGCATGAGACTGGCAGACTGTGATCTCAACAATATCCTAGAATAAAGAATAAACTCTAGGAATTAGACAGCTAGTCAGCTCTCTGATGTCAGACAATGCATTTTCTATAACTGCATTAAAATTCAGCACTATACAAAACCTGTTTTGCTTTGCAACTTAACACTTTTAATCACCTGGGTGGCAATGTGCTCTCCTCTCTCTTGAAACAGTATAATATCCCAAATATATTCTTATTGCTCTTGTAAACCAGTGTCACAAATCAGCAGTAAAGTTATTCTGTGTTTTTCAGTGATAATGACTTGGCTTTTATTGTGTCTTTGGCTGAGGCGTCATCCTAGAAAAGGGTCTTGTATGACTCAGCCCTCTGCCCATTAGCCAATAAATGAAAAAGTAAAATTAATTAAGCAATCAATCAATCACTCAATAAACAGATGTGTTTGTGTTGGGAAAGAAATCAAAAAGTTGTGAATGGTATTTCTTCCTTATGGGTAAAGATGTACACTGAGTATCTGACAGTACCCTGAAGTGGGGAACATGATGTTGGAGAACTGGCATTGCAGTATTGTTATTAAATAGAACTCATGATGTCCTTTAATTCATACATGGAGCATCATCAATAGGCTGTTAAGTAGAACATCTATTCAAATGGAAGAATTGATACCAAAGTACTAGGCACCCCAGAATCAAAATAATTGAGTGGGGGTGTACAAAGGAAAATACATTACAGATGAGAGCAGAAAGTTGACCACCTTTTATAAATGGATACACTAATTTCTGAATAGGTGTATGCTCAGTCTATATGGCACCAGATGAATATGTATGAAGTCTGTTATTAATACCCATGTCCTATCAATAGGATTATTGGCTGTGTTAGCTGCTTACAGTTCCCAAAATACAGTTCCCTGAACATCATACTGGTAACGGATGCTTGATCACTTATTTTCCCCATTCCAGGCAATGAAATGGGAATTTGTATGGCCTGTGCTTACAGATAAAAAATTGCAATGGCTGCAATGTTAGATGATGGCAACAGTAGTTAACAGGTCAACAAAAGGTCTTATAATCTAAGCTTAGAAAGTTGAATAGGAGGAGAGTGACTTTCAGGAGTGCAGAGACACAATATTTTTTGATGCTGATTTCTCAATCAGATAAAGAAGCTAAAACTTTATGCACAGCTGAGCTATATTAATGTATTACAGGTTAATCTTGTGGGGACATTGTTTAGGAATGATGCAGGTAGAACTTCACAGAAATAAAAACTGTATACAGTGTTTGGTGACAATGAAAAACAATTATTAAGTATGTAAAAAGTCAAGGAAAATATGTACATATCTGCATCTGCTATGTGCAACTGTCAGTAAAATATTCATAAAATCCATTTATTGATGGTTCTTCATAAAGGTTAATGACCTATGATAGGCGCATCGTTAACATTCCATATTTTAGAAACAAGAAGCCGTAACCAGGATTCTTCTATAAAATAAAATATATTATTTATTTATAACCAAACCAATTAAGCACTTTTATCCTTAGCACAAACAGGACTTCATCAGAATCAAGCCATATCACCAAAATGGCTTTTTTATACTAAACCAATTAATTAACCATTTATCCAGTTAACCTAGAACAACAGGAAAAAAAATCATTACACAGTGTATAATAAAAGTCAAGTAAAGCCTGTCTCACACAAAATGCAAACCATAAAACTTTTAAAACTTTCAACCCATTAAAAGTTATTCACCCTTATAATTATGACAGACTGAATAGAAGTATATTCATTTAAACATGGGTAAGAGGTTGCTTGTAAATGTAACTGCCATTTTAAGTCATTGTTTTCTAGCAACACTTTGGCATCCCCATCACTTGGATTATAGCTGATAAGTCAATAATAGCAAAAAACATCTTAGTAAATGAGGAACAAACTATTGAATCTTTATACGAGGCATTATTTTCTTTTTTGTTCTTAATATCATAAAGATGTTCATAAAATATCTACATAAAGTTCTCTCTGATTTACCTTGAGCATCCTTCACATAAAGCAATGTATACAACCCATTTAGTTAGAAAATTACCTTTTACAAAAAAAAAAACTTTGATCTTAGGGTATTGTTTAAAACAATTTCATCCTTCTCACATATATAAGGGCATTGATTACACATTCAACATTTGGTAGTATGAACTGTTCCCCTACCCCATTTTTGCTTGTTAAAATTACCTTTATCAAAAAAGTCTTTAACATTTTTTCCAGTCTTGTATGTAAAAAAAGGTTATTTTCCAACTATCGCAAGAATGTCGGGGTTGGTTTTGAAAATACTCAAGTTATTCCTAAAAATATCTTTAACTATCGATGTTTGTCTGGAATATTTTAACATCATGGCATTTACAATGTTTTTTTTCTTCTGGGGTTTCTCCTTGTTCATCTTTGTTAACTCCCTGTTCTAGCCCTACCCCAACAGGGGTAAATATTTCTTTCCCCATTCACCCTGAACATATTCACCAATACTTTTAACCAAGGGAATGGGATACTTACTATTTGAAAACATTTTAGTAAGATATCACATTCTGTTTCCAAGTCAGACTTATGTGAAGTCGTCCTAGCAATTCTAATATATTGTCCTTTGACAAGGCTCTTTTTCTGACTAAATGGATGAAAACTGTTAAAATCCAGATAAGAATTGTTGAATGTTACCTTCCTATAAAATCTTGATTTAAAGCCACAGAAAGTATGTTCAATGAATGTATCTAAAAAATGAATACCTTCCGTATGAAACTTATAAGTAAATTGCAAAAGTTCAGAGGAATTATTCAAAAATCTAACAATCTGGTGAATTTTCTCTTTTTCACTTTTCCATGGGATGAATATCTCATCCAAAAAGTGAATATAGAGAGCTATATGTTGAAAGAATGTAGAATTAAATACACAATGGTTTTCCCAAGCCAAAATGACCATGTTTGCATAAACAGGCTCCCATGGCCATTCCCTCATTCTGTTTAAAGAACCCCCCCCCAAAAAAAAATTATAAAATTATTGTCCGAACTACAGCCATCATTTCTTCTATAAGCCTGATATCTTCCTCAAAAAGGGGGGCATATCTGTTCAAGCTATCAAAAAATCAATCTAATCTAAAAAGATCTTTAATATCAATAGTGAGACCAAATAATCTTTTTCAGTCTCTCTAAAAACCCTATGAATCTATAGGGAGCTGGGGGAACTGTCTATAAATGGATTTGAGCAACCTATCTATACATACTGACCAACGGTAGGTTTTAGAACCATTGGCCTCCACAATAGACTTAAAGGGAGGTTCTTTGGCATTGTTATGAATTTTGGGGATGACAAAGAAGGTTGGAACCCTGGGGCTATTAACTTTCAAAGCTGAATGTGTTTCCCCAGATATTCTCTGTTCAGCCAGGTACTCCTCTAAAAGAGAATAAATTCTCTGGCAGCCAATATGAATCTTATTATGTGAAACCCAGGATTAAATATCTAAATGATATAGCAATTTAAACATGGCATTAGAATAATCAAAAGTATTAAAAATATATCCCTCCACCTCTAACTGGCTTCATAATTCGAATTACATTATCTTGCATTAACTGGTTCAATAAGGTCCATTCTTCCCTAGACAAATAGTAGAAATAAGCTTTCTCCCACCTACTACTAAGGGAATAAAGTTCATCACTCACTGCTTTCTCAAATATCTATAAAGTCGGAATGAGTGGAGGATTAAATTAACTTTGTTTCTTAAAATTATTGGTCTGTTTGATGAAAGCACTTAATCTGTTTGGTCATAAATAAATAATATATGTTATTTTATAGAAGAATCCTGGTTGCGGCTTCTGGTTACTATTTTTTTCTTGGTCATTCAGTGGTAGCTGCTCACTTTTTTAGTTATTCTATTTTTTAGCCAGTGATTTAAGGTTGGTATGAGTATAAGGCAGCATGCCTTGTACAAAACATAGATGGTACTGAACCAAATCATAGACAATGGGTTACATTATTTGCTATACCCCAGGATTTAATAGAATTCATGTAGGCACCATATAGAGCCTATATGGAATGCATCCATGTACACAGCCATGGTTCCCCTTCAGCAGCGCACCATGCATATTAATGGTGGTGCATTGCTGAGGGAGAGCATAGGAACAGGGTTATTGAAAGCATGTAGGGAGAAGTGTAGAGGCTACCCATGGTTGTGGATGCCTGGTTAGATGTTACGTGCAGGATGAGACTCCCTGTAATGCTCTCGACTACTGTTGAAATGCTGTGAATTGTTTCAAATGTGTAACATTTTATCTTTATGAATTATTGTTTTTTTTTTCTCTCTGTATGTTTGAGCAGTGCAGCATGGAGTGCAGCAATGCAGAGCTGTGTTCAAATATAGACAGCTGACACCTGCTACATATCTAAAAATAGAAACTGGATTTAATTAATTATCAGGATTAAATTGTTTTATTTATTTTTTATTTATTTATTTATTTATTTTTTTGTTTTAGTTTCTGCGGCATGGTGGAAAGGCGCAGCAGAGCCGAGCAGTACACATACATACATAGCCAACACTTGCCAGACATCTAAAAATAGAAACCAGATGTAATTAATTATTTATGTCTAGGTTTGTTTAAGCCTGCATGCTTGGCACTGTGTGGTGTTAGCAATGCTCACAGGTAGCCTAGTAGTGTATGTGAAGGTATACTAGTTCTCATGCTATCCAAGTAGTTGAATGAATAGGGTTATGGCCTAATGTATAGTAGGTCTTGGGTTTGAGTCTGTAATAGTCATAACATGTCTGTATTTTAATTTACTGTTTTTTTTTTAATTTAATGAAAATTTTGTGAAATATGGCAGTGGTGCATGATGCGAAGCACTGCTTAAACATGCTAACAGCTAGTAATGTTTGCACAGTACTAAGCTTTGCTAAAATCAAGTTTCCATGCTGCTCAGCTCTGCTTAGTTAGTTTTTGCACTGCTAAGCAATGTGGCACTTTTTTGAATGTAGCTCAATGATGTGTAATGGTGGGAAAACAGCCTATATTAAGTACAATATCGAGGAATTCTGCACCATTCCTTTGAGTCTAATTGACTGTGGATATGGCAAGCGATGCTGGTGAAGGTGCATGCTTTCAGGCACAGAGATGGGGTGTTCATGAGTCCAGGGTCTTTGTTGGGCTCCTGGTAAAAAATCATGAACCCAGGCTGCTGCAGGGTGATTTCCAAGGCTCAGTGTGTAAGGCGGAGGCCTGGGGCCAGTTGGCCAGGGAAGTCACCAGTTTTACTGGTATTTCCCCACACAGGTGAGCAGTTTTACCACCATTATAATGACCTGAAGAGAAGAAAGAAAGGAACCTTGGACACCTGGGTCCAAGAAGCCAGAGCTGGGAATGCCTCACAAATACATATATTTTCTACTGTTTTACCAATATGAAAGCTGAATGTCTGCAAAACTGGTATGCATAATGGTGTGCTTCTTTCCCAACAGCTGCAGCTGAGAGGGATGGCAATGTCGAGTCTCATGCCAGGTGCCTGGCCAGGTTGTGCTGTGAGTGTGGTATGTATGGATTTACTGTGTTAACTGTAGTGCAATAAGCAAGAAAGAGTAAAGCATTTACTGCAATAAAGTAAACACAATAAAAACTGTAGTGCAATAAATGGCCAATTAGAACTGTAGTGCAATAAATGCACAATAACAACTGTATTGCAATAAACAATAAACAATACAAATAACAGTAAGGAAAATGGTGTACAGCTGGATTGTGTTGTCATAACCATTGGAGTAGAGCTGTATGCATTGCTTGTTTATGGTAAGGTTGCTGCAGTCAAGTGTAACACTGTAATAGCTGTAGAATGCAAAACTAATTTCAGCCACATAATGCTATCTTTTCCTCCTACTCCAGGTAATAAAGGTATATGGGTGAGGTAGAGCACTCTATGGGCAGATATTGTGTGGACTTCACAGACATTTATCAGCAATACTAGTAAAGTGTTAACCAGCATTGTTGATTCCTAAATAAATCTGATGTAATATGTGCAGCACAGTTGTATTCCATGTATGCATGTTCTGCTGTCACTGCAGTCAATTATAACACTGTAATAGTTTTAGAATGCAAAATGGATGTCCTGTAACATGTATTATTCAACTCATACTATGGTACAAGGTTGTCTGCAGACCATTATCAGTCACATAATGCTTTCATTTCCCCCCACCCCAGGAACAAAAGGCATATGGGTGAGATAGCCCATGTTATGCGCAGATATTGTGTTTAGATTTCACATACACTTATCAGCAATACCAATAAAGTGTTAATCAGCATTGTTGATTCCTAAATACATCTATTTAATGATTTCCAGTATGGCTGTATTCCTCGCATGTCTGTACTAAGTTGCTGTAGTCAATTATTACAGATTGCAGATGTCCCCTGCAGTCACACCTATTGGGTTCTATTCCCATGCCAGCCAACTAAGGAATGACGGCTGTCTTATTTATGTACTGTACATAAACATGCCACTCAAATGTCCCAATTTCTTGTAATGTACTTAAAAACTCCTTAGTCCATCTGTCACAGGATTACCAGAAAAACGATTACCTGGAATGCAATGTATTGCCAATTCCGCTTACAAAACACCTTGGTAGTTATATAAGTCCACATTATGTGAAACTGTTCTGTGTAGTTGTGTACTTGCATTTGTTATTGCTTGGCCCATACTGACCCATGCTAACAGCTTGAGAGGTGTGTACATGCTACATCAGCTATATGAGAATTGTAGTCACTGTACTCAAAACTGACAATACACACATGTAAAATATTTATTATCAGTGTTTTCAGGGATATAATCTGCAATGTCAGTAATGGAATGTTTTTCTCTCTCTCTCCCCACCCCTTATCTTTATTTGTTTATTATTGCTATTTATTATGATGTAATATTAGCATATTTTTTAAACTAACAATATTTTGGAAAAATGTGATTTATTATTGTTATGTTTTATTATGATTCAATATTAACGTTTTTTTTTAAGCTAACTATATTTTTAGAAAAATGCAGTTTATTATTGTTATGTTTTATTATGATTCAATATTAACATATTTTGTTAAAGTGTTTTGTTGAGCTTATGGTTTAATTCTTACTGGCATGCTGTTAACATGCTGACTGTTACGCTATCTACTGTTATCCTACACATAATATACATTAATATGTATTTGGATTAATTAAAATGATCCATTCTGTTAATGCTAACAATGGTTTGGTTATTACTAACCTTAACTTATTGCTATACCTCAATTACCACAGCGCGTCAAGGTAGGTTGGCTCTGGCTGATCCACCTACCTTGCCTCAACCAGCCATGGCACCAGGTCCCAACACATCTAGGACCCAGACCAGTGGTGCCCTGTCTGCTTCCCCTGCACTAGCTGCAATGTTGGGTAGTACCACCCCATGGGAAGAGGCTGGGTGCCATGCTGGGAGCAGTAGTGGTGGAGGAGGAATTGTCACCTGGACTGAGCTGCCTGTCTTGGTGCACGGGATAATCTATTGTGGGTTTGACTGCTGCCTGTGGCAGATTGAGGGCATGGTGGCCAACTGGGTGAGACAGTCTTGCCCTGGTGCTCAGCCTCCAACACTGCCACCCCCGGGGTAGTGAAGGAACAGTGCTGACAGTCCCACGGGTGGGGATGTGAGTCATGCTGCTACCTTGTGGAGGCACATAGCACTTGGATTCCACAACACCCTTTCTAGCCAAGGTCTTCACCCCCTCAGGTGTCACACACTGCCCCTATCTGCTGTCTTGTCTGTTTTCAAATGCATCCTCACCTACCCAACTTACCCCCCCCCAACATACCTATGTCCATTCCACAACATTCCACTCTCACCTTAAAAAAAATGGGTACCTGTCCCAAAACAAAATATTGTCCCATACATATCTTTCCATTTTGCACACATGTCTACTGGACACATGCAATTTAGTCAAATTGGCTTGACAATGCAGATATGTTGTCCTTACCTCTCTCTTTGGGGTTAAGAGTTCAAAGTCATGTACAAATTCTGCTGTACAAGAAATGGATAGCTATGATTTGTTCCCACACCCTTCCTGCACATCCCTACCTGCCTTTCACTATGTTTTTCCCCTGCTTACACTCCATTTCACCACTTTCTTTTCTCTCCATTTTTCTTTATATATTTTTAGCACATTGCTGCGCAATGTGGCATATCAAGCAGCTTTGCTAAGCTCAGCTAAGTAGAGTTATATTGACTATATGTGCTTTTAAACTTGTAATGCACACTTACAAACTAAACTTCTGTCCCATGTTTTGAACCTGAGGCCATTGCACCTGCAGACCTCTGCATTAACTGGCCAGGCCACACAACCCTTAATTAAAGCATGTTGTTTAAACAAAACATATTAATTGCCATATACAGTCATTAAACGTGTTTCAGCAGAGCTGCACATTGCACTGCGCCATGCAATCTTGATTAAAAGTACTGGAAAAAATGGGAGTGTACCTTGGACTTTGGTGCAATAGTACACCAATAGAAAGAGAAATGCATAATAATGAATGTAAGTGAGGCTTGTGATAGCAGGTAAATGTGCCCTTCATCAGCAACATGTAGAACGATACCTAAAGCATTAATGGCAAAATACATGTTAAACTGGGACCCTGATGCAGGCATACATCCATATAAAGTCATGCACATACTGATGGATGTAGAAAATGTATGTCACAGCCCGTATGTATGCATATATATCCTGCAAATACACCTGCTGTAGCAGTGACTCAGTAGCTCAGTCTGTTAATTGCCTTGCAAACAGTACATTTTGCCACACACAGTCCTGGGTTCAAATCCAGTGGTGTGTAGAAGTGAATTCACAGTATTTTAAAGGCAGCAATTAATGACTGAGTCATGCTCTTTGTATCCACACAATGCATTTCAAATAATATGCCTGCTTTTCCCTGATGGAAGTCAGAGGCCTGCAGGTAGGAACACACTTCCCTGTATCAAAAACAGATGTGCATAAAGTGTCACGTCATGCATTCATATGCATTCACAGAGAATGTCAATGCAGGTGCTGCAGATGAGGGCTACTAATATCAGAGTGTACCACACAATCCTTCCAAAGTTACTGTGCAGATTATCACAGCTGCACAGCTAGCATACACATTGGAAGACCCTGCTTGTAACAAGGCCTGCCCTCATACTTGTTGCAAATTACTACCAGACTGTAACACATGGCCTGACAGTTGCCCAAATGGTTGACATATTCTTATATTTATACCCCATCTTACTCAAGGACACACCAGACATGTTGCTTAGTGCTCTGTTAGTGATACTGCTGCCTAACAGACTTACTTTAAACACATACCTTAATTGGAGTGGAAAAGGTAGCCTCACTCTGGCTTTGCCTCTACAACAAGGCTGACACAGTTCCCCCAGTTACTCCTACATTTTATTGTCCTATATAGTCTTCACACTCTCTGCCTATGTTTATTACCTGCAGCAGCAGCTACAGCCTGTAGCACACACATCTCTATGTAAAGGTTTCTGCTACAGACCTACCCTCTGCAACAATGTAGTCTCCTCACCCCAGTAATGTCCAGCCCAAAATATTACAAAGGGGTCCTAATCTACATGAAGGTCTTATATATTGTACAGTAGTTGCATGTCATTGGCTGATGATAATGAAAATTAGCTGTGTTGGCTGCAATTAGCATTTCAGACCTACAGATTTGTTTAGAGGCAATCATCTGCTGATGAGAAGCATGTTAACAAGGCAAGCAGCTGGTTATGGGGAACCATTCGGCACAAAACGTTTCTCACACAGAGCACGCCTTTCTGAAAACTTTACTATCACCACATATCAATAGAGGAGTACTGCACTCCAGTATGTAACTGATTTTGTGTACAACAGAATGCAGATGGGTGAATAAACTTACAGGGAATAGGGATTACAGCATTAAGCCTGTCGTAGATCTGTGATAATGACATGTAATTGATCTTCTGCTGTCTTACACCTACACAGGATGTACAATACATCAAGGGTGCATTGTCTTTTGTCAATGGGGCACACTGGTCTCATTGGACTTTCCCTTTATAGTGGCTGTAATAGCACACTGCTATTTGTGTGGCAGTGTTCTTATGACATATTATTGGGGGTTGCCAGTAGGGGACACACCACAGTACACTCGAGTGTTGGGTGTATGATCATACAGCAGTATCTGTCATGGCACACATGGGAATACCTGACTATTGCTACTATCTCAGTTGTATCTACACACTTAGCATGTATGCACACTTTGGAGTATGACATGTCTGAGCAAGCAGTGGATAGTGCCAGCCATTTTGTCCTTACTGTATCTCTACATAGTGTACTTCCACATATGTGATCTTGTAATGTGCTACCTTTTTGTTGTCTTTCAGGAATCATGTACTCTAGATGCAATGCACCCTTCTTGGATGTGGAAAATGAAATTATACTGGAAGGACTAAGGCAATATCATCACATGCTAATGTCCAGGGGGAGGCAAAACAAGGAACAATAGGCTGCAGTAAGGGTAGACCTGTGATGTGAATGGCACAAGCCATCAGGGCAGGATATATGAGCAGATTCAACACCTTGCAATGGACTTGATCAATGCTGCATGACAAAGGGCAGCAGACGTAGCCAGGGATCAGGGATCTGGCCATCACTGTTGGAGGGCCAGCAGTGGAATAATCCCTCTCAGCCACTGAGGAATTCCTGGTGAACCTAGGCACACACAACAGCTCCAAGGCATCCATCACACTATAACTTGTGGAGGTGGATGCCATAGTTTCCACAGCACAGGAGCATTCAGGTAGGCTTACTGTGATCAGCATTGTAATACTTTAGCAGTCAGTCTGCCCGAGTGTACATACTTTTACATGGGTGTCATGTTTTTTGTTCTTTGATTAGGGGAGGGTTTAACCTCAGTTGTACTCTTACACTCAGAATGTGATCAATACAAGTAACTGTAGCTATTGTAAATGTTGTGCTGCAGCATGTGTTGGTACTGATATTACCTCACCCTTAACTTTTCACAGGTCCATTAGGTATTGGCCAAGGATGTGGTTCTTCTCCTAGCAAGCATGACACTGTTTTGTTAGGGAACATTTATATTCTAGTAAAGTTAAGGGCCAGAAAAATGTCCTATTTAAACATAATTTCATGTGTAAACAGAGTAGAATGTTTTTTTCCATTCTGGAACAGGTACCTAATAAGGTGTGAGTTTACTGAAATTCGTTTTGGCTGGTGGACTGATTACACATACAAAGTTACAAGGATTACTATGGAGGACAGCCTTTATTGTTATTGGGAGCAGCGTCTTTTAGGCAGATTTGTGGTGTGATTTTTTTGCTTTTGGTTACTAGTTTTTTTTTAATTTGGCACCAGTTTACGGTACCGAGGAGTCCCCAAAACATGAATAACAGTACCTTGTTAAACGAACTTATCAGGGTAATACAAACCCACTCGCAGACTGACAGTCCACTTCCTGGTATGGGAGTGGATTTACCATGCGCACAGAGTAGCTCCAAAATAACGGCCGAAGCAGTGATGATGTCAGATGCCGGAAATGAGAGGGTTACTGTATCAAGGAGAGGAGGGCAACAACAGTGTAATGAAAGGGGAGAGAGTCAGCGTTCGTCAGACCAACCCGGTGGACTATAGATCAGAAAACGAACAAACTGCAAAATACTTGCAGAAATACACTAATTTGGATTTTAGTCAATGGTTGGACAATTCTTTTGGCAACATAGCTAGAGGAGGAGAGAGAGAAACCAGGCCGAAAATGCAACATATAAGGACAAATGTACGACTTTTAAAATACAGTTGGTCAGATATAAAACTCTAGCACTGGACAACTGGTACTTCAATAAATGTGTAGATAGCAAAATAGTACCAAAGGGACTTAGGATAAACAAGTTTCCCAATAATACACTTGTAGATACGGAATTTTTAAAAATTGTTAGTGATATATTAAATGAATGTGGGCTGGCCATTTTAAAAGCTATAGTGAAAAATAATGAAAGACTGATGGATAATTGTAAAGCTGAAATTGAGAGACTTAATAGAGAAATTAATGCTGATCTTTTCTTTACTGTTACTGAGTATAAAAATGTATATTTCAGAACACTACAGGATGTTGACAATATTATAACAAAGAGTTACAAAAGAAAACCTACAAAGTTAGAAAGAGATATGAGGGATTACTAACAGGGGAAAGCATACTATTGTGATAATAGGTACAAGAGGGGGAGGTAGACCCAGGGATATGCACTATAATGATGATGCTTGATTCGATGGAGGATACAGGGTGCAAATGGACAACAACCACTACACACAATACAATAATGGTAATAACCAACACTATGAATATGTGAATGGTAATCAAGGTAGGGGAAGCCCTTTAGATGGAGAAGGACTTAGGAGGTCCGAGAGGATCCGGAACTTGGCCCAACACCCGTCTTATGCAGAAGTGACAGGCAATCACAATATGTACCAGCAAGGGAGGAAGGGTCACAGGGGACAGAGATAGAGTTATTTAAAACAGGGACACTAATTGATACACATGGAAACTGGAAACCATTGTGGAGATGGGGCAGTGGATTTTGATACAAATGCCAATAGGCAGGAAATAAACGAAAATCAAAATAAAACTATAGTTTACTCACAGAATAATTTTAATATTTTAACTATACAAATGTAACTGTGAATGAGAATAATTTTAAATTATTTATAAAAGGTTTCACTTTCATACCAGTAAGTAAACCAGGTATTGAGGACATTATACTTGATATAAAATTATTTACCAGGAAATTAAATTTGTTGAATAAAAAACAAATAAACTCACTGAAAACACAAACGGAACACCACTGCAGCCAGAACGATGTAAAAGAAAAGAAACGCAATTTATTTAAAGACCAAAACAGCGTTTTCGCTTCCAGAAAACCAGAAGCTTCATCAGCAGTTGAAAGGACTAAAACCTAATGCATTTAAAACAAGGTAACTGGCGCTTGTCGACGACATCACCACAAGCGCCACAACGTTGCTTAAAGGGGCAACGATGAAACTTAAAAGGGCAACAATAACAAGGAGAGCGAGTGAGTACAAATACATAGTATGCCCTATAAAACTCATATGAAAGAATAAAAACATTCTAAAATGAAGTGTGAAGCTAAAAAGCTGAATATAGTGAATATCAATAGGCAAGAGCAACTAGATGTACTACTGCATCGGGTCACCTAACAGGAGCAAGCAATATAAAACAAGCTACATGTCAAAGGAAAATCAATATGTTAAGATTGCTATAACTTTAAACTATAGATGGAATAGAACACTGAATGGGCTTAACCCTAGCAAAGCAATATATACAACATTATTCACTGTCCTTGGAATTGACCAATGGGATAGGTTTGTACACCACCAAAAGAAAAAAAAGTATTATCTAAGGTAGCTCTTATATTTAAGAATTGCAGCAATGTTACAGTTTTCGTTTAGCCCAGGAAATGAAAAGGCGTCCAGTTGGAGTTGCCATTCGAGCTCACGAGTCTCGACAATGAGAGATTGTGGGCCACCTCTGATATCCATGCTGATATGATCAATGCCCATGAACAGGAAGCTGTGGCCGCTGTTGTTAAGAATATGTTTTGACAACGCGTTGTCGCTTTTCTTATTGTTAATAGCGTAGATGTGTTGGTATATACGGTCACAGAAGCGTCTATCCGTTTTACCAACATAGAAAGCTGCGCAGCATTGGCAAAATGCTATGTATACTATGGCCTTCGTTTTACAATTAATTTTGTGATTGATGAAATATTTCCTCTCCCCAATAATGAAAGAGTTACCAACTCGCAGGTATCTGCACCATTTGCAACACCCACAAGTAGATGTACCCTTTATTCTCGTCAAGTGTTCACATTTCGTGTTTCTCTGTAAAATGTCTTTAAGGTTATTGCCCCTCCTGTAAGTGAAGATAGGAGATAAACCTAACCTGTCGTGTAACCCCGAATTCATGATAAAAAAACAGTTCTTCCTCATAATGGAGCAAATATGCCTTGAGTTTATGTTGAAGGCAGTAATGAAACTGGCCGAGAAGTCAGGGTCCTTTTTGGTGTCCACAACAATAGGATCCTGCCCAAAAGATGGATCCAAAGGCAATGGATCCAATGTGTCTAATGCTCTTCCACTTGGCAAAGAGGGAGATCTAGAGGAGAGAAGAGGTGTAAAAAAACCCTCCAAACATTTAGAGGAGACTTCCACAGTCAAATCAATGACCAAGTCTACCGGGTATCCTCTATTTAAGAAGAAGTCTTTGAGCAAGGCACATTCTTTTTTGAAGGCTTCATCGGTGCTGCACATACGGGCTGCCCTCACTAGTTGTCCCTTCACAATCGACCGCTTCTGTTTCCAGGGGTGACAACTTGAAAAATGCAAGAAGGAATTGCAGTAGGTAGTTTTCCTAAAAATGGACGAACAGAAATTGTTGTTGAAATTGTCCTTTACCAGTTGTACATCCAAATAGTCGATGACAGAGGAAGAGAAATGGTGTGTGAATCTTAAAAATTCAGTTGTGGAATTCATATATGAAATGAGTTCCAAAGCTTCCTCTTCACCTCCTTCAAAAAGGATGAAAATGTCATCCAAGAATTGTGTGTAGATTTTTGAACAACTGAGAAAAATAGGAGAATTAAATAGGAAAAATTTCTCCCAGTAGGCTACAAATAGATTCACAACACAACTGCCACACGGGGAACCCATTGCAATTCCTTTCTTTTGCAAGAAGTATTGATTGTTGACAATGAAGAAATTAGAGGATAAGACAATGTCAAGCAAGACAGTGACAATATGAATGTCATTACTGGGAGCCCCAACCTCCCGAAGCATGAGTTCAATCCATTCAACCGCTTCTACGTGAGGGATGGAGGTGTACAAATCCACCACGTCTATGGTCAGGAAATTGAGATCAGCGTGGAATTGCACATCATTAATCAAGTTAAGGAATGCCCAAGAGTCTTTACAAATCTGCAGAATAGATTTCAAATATCTACCAATGATGTTATCAATAATACGGGCACAGGGGTGCGTGATAGAACTTCTTCCGTCAGCTAGTGCCCGCATAGGTGGATCTGAAAGGCTCTTGTGAATTTTGGGGATCCCAAACATGACTGGTACTTTAGGCATAGTGATGTCAACAAAATTGTAAGTATCAATGTCAATTCTGTCTTCCAGGAAAAGATCCCTGAAATACCCTCTAATTCTTTTATATGCAGTGGACAACTCGTTCAAGGATGAAGTGGCATAGGCAGGGGAATCGAGTACCCTCAGCATTCTCCTGGTGTAATCTTCCTTGTTGAAGATAACCAGACCACCTCCCTTATCTGGTTTAATGACTCTGACAGCTTTATCGCAGAGATTGTTCAAGCTTGCGACTTGGTCCTGGGATATATTCCTTGTTGATCTTGAGTTGCGATTGTGGAAAAACAAGTGTCTCAGGTCAAGTTCACAGGCACTTTCAAAGATATGAAGACCAGGGTGAAAAGGGGGGTTAAATGAACTAGTTAACTTCAATTTGTTGTCCAGTGCAGAAGATTCACTATTGAAAAAAACTTTCAAGTTTAATTTCCGCACATAAAATTTAAGATCCACCAATGTTTTAGCTAATTTGAATTGGTGGTCGGGTACAAAATTTAACCCTTTTGCCAAAAGTTCAACCAGTTCTTGGTCAATCAAAGTATTAGAGAAATTATAAATGTGGAAGTCGCCTTTAAGATTAGAAATGACATGAGGCAGGTTGTCATAACCAGAACAGCAGACTGTTTGGGGTGGAATTTCATCGATTAATTCCACTTCTTGTACCTCTGATTCCAGTTGCCCTTCTTCCCTAAAAAAGGCCTCTGTTGATTCTTGTAGTTGTGTGCTTTATTTTGGTTTTTAAGCCTATTGCTTCTTCTAGGCCCTTGCACCGGACTAGCCGGACTATTAGTGTCTGTGATGTCCTCATCACAGGGGGGGTCTTCCAGCATTTCGTTATCACATCTGTTATGTGCTGGGCCATCCCTTTCTGCATAGATATTTTGTCTAGTGACCTTTTTTACCAGATTCAGTGCGTCTGGTAAGCCAACCTGTCTCTTGTTAACTTTTTGCCCTTGTTAACTTTAAGTTTGGACAGTAAAGCATCAATGCTGGTAAAAATACGGCCTTAGTCATATTTATACCTAACAAAGTTAATATCAACTTTAATCGCGTTGTCCAAGTTGGATGTTTCTTCCAATAAAATTGTAATTTGTTTGGAGTAATTTTTAATCATTAATTCTAGGAGTTCTGCGCCTTGTCTGTTGAACAGAGACTCCAATTCGGATACAAAAGCAGCATCCGAAAAAAGGCCAGTAGGAGAAAAAGAACTCCTTAGTCCTTTAGGAATAACAGCTTCAGCCAAACATTGTTTAAAGTATGCAACTTCTAATTGCAATTTTTTCAGTTTCAGTAGTTTACCATCTAGAAATCTCAGCTTCTCTGCTATGTTATCAGAAATGTTACCTGAGTCAGATGGGTCCGTCACCGATGGCCCTGCTCCAGAAAAATCACCAAAAGAGAGAGATGCTAAGTTGTTGGCCCATTCGGACAATGAGGGCACATCAATGAGTGGTCCGTGACCCGAAATCTGTTGACTGCTAGGCATAGCAGGTAGCTGTCTTGGCACTAGATTCGTGGAATTGCTGCCATTTCCTGCAGGAATGGAAGGCAAAGCAGCATTGTTAGCAAGCAGGTTGCCCTCCGAAATTCTCAACCCTTGCGAAATCGACTGGGCAGGTTGTTGACCAGCTGGAATGAATAATGCATTGGAACCAAGTGAATTATGTTGCAGGTCAGTTTGTGTAAAGACCCGACTAGTTCCATGGTCTCCGCTCCACCTTTCAATGTTGTCAAGTCTTAGATTGATGCAATCTAAGCGTTGAGAAAGTGCTACCAACAGCCCTTTCATGTTCGTTTGATCATTAGAGTTCTCTGTATTGGTACTACAGGTACCAAATAAGTTCGGCGTTACTGGGCTCGATGGTGTTCCAGACATCATACAAACGAGTTGAATAAAAAACAAATAAACTCACTGAAAACACAAATGGAACCCCACTGCAGCCAGAACGATGTAAAAATGATGTAAAACGATGAAACATCCAACTTGGACAATGCGATTAAAGTTGATATTAACTTTGTTAGGTATAAATATGACTATGGCCGTATTTTTACCAGCATTGGTGCTCTACTGTCCAAACTTAAAGTTAACAAGGGCAAAAAGTTAACAAGAGACAGGTTGGCTTACCAGACGCACTGTGCGTACCCGAATCTGGTAAAAAAGGTCACTAGACAAAATATCTATGCAGAAAGGGATGGCCCAGCACATAACAGATGTGATAACGAAATGCTGGAAGAGCCCCCCTGTGATGAGGACATCACAGACACTAATAGTCTGGCTAGTCCGGTGCAAGGGCCTAGAAGAAGCAATAGGCTTAAAAACCAAAATAAAGCACACAACTACAAGAATCAACAGAGGCCTTTTTTAGGGAAGAAGGGCAACCGGAATCAGAGGTACAAGAAGTGGAATTAATCGATGAAATTCCACCCCAAACAGTCTGCTGTTCTGGTTATGACAACCTGCCTCATGTCATTTCTAATCTTAAAGGCGACTTCCACATTTATAATTTCTCTAATACTTTGATTGACCAAGAACTGGTTGAACTTTTGGCAAAAGGGTTAAATTTTGTACCCGACCACCAATTCAAATTAGCTAAAACATTGGTGGATCTTAAATTTTATGTGCGGAAATTAAACTTGAAAGTTTCTTTCAATAGTGAATCTTCTGCACTGGACAACAAATTGAAGTTAACTAGTTCATTTAACCCTCCTTTACACCCCGGTCTTCATATCTTTGAAAGTGCCTGTGAACTTGACCTGAGACACTTGTTTTTCCACAATCGCAACTCAAGATCAACAAGGAATATATCCCAGGACCAAGTCGCAAGCTTGAACAATCTCTGCGATAAAGCTGTCAGAGTCATTAAACCAGATAAGGGAGGTGGTCTGGTTATCTTCGACAAGGAAGATTACACCAGGAGAATGCAGAGGGTACTCGATTACCCTGCCTATGCCACTTCATCCTTGAACGAGCTGTCCACTGCATATAAAAGAATTAGAGGGTATTTCAGGGATCTTTTCCTGGAAGGCAGAATTGACATTGATACTTACAATTTTGTTGACATCACTATGCCTAAAGTACCAGTCATGTTTGGGATCCCCAAAATTCACAAGAGCCTTTCAGATCCACCTATGCGGGCACTAGCTGACGGAAGAAGTTCTATCACGCACCCCTGTGCCCGTATTATTGATAACATCATTGGTAGATATTTGAAATCTATTCCGCAGATTTGTAAAGACTCTTGGGCGTTCCTTAACTTGATTAATGACGTGCAATTCCACGCTGATCTCAATTTCCTTACCATAGATGTGGTGGATTTGTACACCTCCATCCCTCACGTAGAAGTGGTTGAATGGATTGAACTCATGCTTCGGGAGCTTGGGGCTCCCAGTAATGACATTCATATTGTCACTGTCTTGCTTGACATTGTCTTATCCTCTAATTTCTTCATTTTCAACAATCAATACTTCTTGCAAAAGAAAGGAATTGCAATGGGTTCCCCGTGTGGCAGTTGTGTTGCGAATCTATTTGTAGCCTACTGGGAGAAATTTTTCCTATTTAATTCTCCTATTTTTCTCAGTTGTTCAAAAATCTACACACGATTCTTGGATGACATTTTCATCCTTTTTGAAGGAGGTGAAGAGGAAGCTTTGGAACTCATTTCATATATGAATTCCACAACTGAATTTTTAAGATTCACACACCATTTCTCTTCCTCTGTCATCGACTATTTGGATGTACAACTGGTAAAGGACAATTTCAACAACAATTTCTGTTCGTCCATTTTTAGGAAAACTACCTACTGCAATTCCTTCTTGCAATTTTCAAGTTGTCACCCCTGGAAACAGAAGCGGTCCATTGTGAAGGGAAAACTAGTGAGGGCAGCCCGTATGTGCAGCACCGATGAAGCCTTCAAAAAAGAATGTGCCTTGCTCAAAGACTTCTTCTTAAATAGAGGATACCCGGTAGACTTGGTCATTGATTTGACTGTGGAAGTCTCCTCTAAACGTTTGGAGGGTTTTCTTACACCTCTTCTCTCCTCTAGATCTCCCTCCTCGCCAAGTGGAAGAGCATTAGACACATTGGATCCATTGCCTTTGGATCCATCTTTTGGGCAGGATCCTATTGTTGTGGACACCAAAAAGGACCCTGACTTCTCGGCCAGTTTCATTACTGCCTTCAACATAAACTCAAGGCATATTTGCTCCATTATGAGGAAGAACTGTTTTTTTATCATGAATTCGGGGTTACACGACAGGTTAGGTTTATCTCCTATCTTCACTTACAGGAGGGGCAATAACCTTAAAGACATTTTACAGAGAAACACGAAATGTGAACACTTGACGAGAATAAAGGGTACATCTACTTGTGGGTGTTGCAAATGGTGCAGATACCTGCGAGTTGGTAACTCTTTCATTATTGGGGAGAGGAAATATTTCATCAATCACAAAATTAATTGTAAAATGAAGGCCATAGTATATGTAGCATTTTGCCAATGCTGCGCAGCTTTCTATGTTGGTAAAACGGATAGACGCTTCTGTGACCGTATATACCAACACATCTACGCTATTAACAATAAGAAAAGCGACAACGCGTTGTCAAAACATATTCTTAACAACAGCAGCCACAGCTTCCTGTTCATGGGCATTGATCATATCAGCATGGATATCAGAGGTGGCCCACAATCTCTCATTGTCGAGACTCGTGAGCTCGAATGGCAACTCCAACTGGACGCCTTTTCATTTCCTGGGCTAAACGAAAACTGTAACATTGCTACAATTCTTAAATATAAGAGCTACCTTAGATAATACTTTTTTACTCTTGGTGGCGTACCAACCTATCCCACTGGTCAATTCTAAGGACAGTGAATAATGTTGTATATATTGCTTTGCTAGGGTTAAGCCCATTCAGGGTTCTATTCCATCTATAGTTTAAAGTAATAGCAATCTTAACATATTGATTTTCTTTTGGCATATAGCTTGTTTTATATTGCTTGCTCCTGTTAGGTGACCCGATGCAGTAGTACATTTATTTGCTCTCGCCTATTGTTATTCACTATATACAGCTTTTTAGCTTCACACTTCATTTTAGAATGTTTTAATTCTTTCATATAAGTTTTATAGGGCATACTATGTATTTGTACTCACTCGCTCTCCTTGTTATTGTTGCCCTTTTAAGTTTCATCGTTGCCCCTTTAAGCAATGTTGTGGCGCTTGTGGTGATGTTGTCAGCAAGCGCCAGTTACCTTGTTTTAAATGCATTAGGTTTTAGTCCTTTCAACTGCTGATGAAGCTTCTGGTTTTCTGGAAGCGAAAACGCTGTTTTGGTCTTTAAATAAATTGCGTTTCCTTTCTTTTACATCGTTCTGGCTGCAGTGGTGTTCCGTTTGTGTTTTCAGGAAATTAAATTTGGTACACAATTTTAAGGATGAACCACAAAATATTCGGGATGATTTGTTAAGGAAGAGGAGTATTTACAACCCCCCTTTACACCATGATATACAGAATTTTGAGAGTTGTGTCACTAGTGTGATAAGAAAAGAATACAAAAGGAACAAAATGTTAAAATTAAATTTGACAGTTAATGAAAGTAAGCTACTTAGAGAGTTAAGTGAAAATGAAAAAAATTATGTGATGAAACCAGACAAAGGGGGTAGAGTAGTACTCATGGATCAGTGGGACTATATTAACAGAATGATGGATATACTGGATAAGGACAACAGATATGTTATTGTTTCAAGGAATTAAGTGAATATTTCATATAAGAGAATAGACTTGATTTTAGAGTATAATTTGTTACAGGGGTTGATTGATATCAACCTATACAACTTTTTAAAAGTTTCCAAACCACTAATACCAGCCATTTTTGGTATTCCCAAGATACACAAGAGATTGGATAATCCACCACTGAGACCCATTGTTTCCTCACAAGGATCAAAGACCCAACCACTAGTGATATATGTGGACACCAAATTAAAGAGGTTTTATGTTAATTTTCCACATATTTTGATAGATTCTTGGGATTTTTTGAACAAAATTGGTTCTAGTCCATTCAAAGACAAAATAATTTTCATTACTATAGATGTAAAGGATTTATTTTCAGTTACACCCCATACTGAAGGATTTAAATGGTTAGAAAAAATGTTAATAGAAATGGGTTTTTTGACTACTGATGAATGTAAACTTGTACTGGAAAATATGGAATTAGTGTTATAATACAATTACATTTACTTTCAGGAGACCTATACCACCAAATGGATGGGGTGCGTATGGGTTCAGCGTGTGCCCCTATATATGCCAATATTATTATGTTATATTGGGAGCAACAATATGTGCTTAAATCTACATATTATCAAAATATTAAGGGGTACTACCATTTTTTGGATGATATTTTTATCCTATGGAATGGACCCGAAGAATTGATTACAGGATTTATGTATTATATAAATCACAGCACTAATTTTTTACAATTTACATATGAGATTGGTAAAGACGAAATACATTATTTAGATGTCGGGTTACAGAAAGACTATGGTAAAAAGACCTATAGATCTAGTATATACAGAAAAGAATGTTATTTGAATTCATACCTACACTATGAAAGTGACTATCCCAACATTTCAAAAAAAAACATAGTAAAGGGGCAGATGATCAGAATAGCTAGAATGCATCTGATAAAGTTGATTTTTTGGAAGAAATAGGGAACCTACACAGGATGTTCAATGAAAGAGGGTATCCAGATGAGCTAATCAACCCTATTAAGGAATTTGCTATAAATGGATGGGGTACTACTTATGTATCCTTATTAACTAGTGGGGAAACTATTGGAACTAAAACTGGGAATATTAATACTGAACCAAAGATAGTACAATTACCATATTTGACATTAACATATCACAATGGAAGGGATGGATAAAGAAATGTATAAATGACACTTGGAAGATGTTCAGTAGGATACCCACCAGAGTGGGACTATTCCAGAAATCACTGAGATACAGTTTTAAAAGGAATAAAAATCTGAAAAATATTTTGGAAAGGACAAAGAATATGCATAGAAGTGGAACCTGTTCAAAATATGGTACCTTTAAATGTGGGAGGTGCGCACAATGCCCATTTATAGCTGGAATGAAGGAATTAAATATTCCTAGTATAAATATGATTATAAAAGGAAAAACATACAGTAGTTGTTATTCTAAAGGTGTTGTGCATTTGGCATACTGTACGATCTGTTGGGGGTACTATATAGGAAAAACTGAACGTAACGTAAGGGTAAGTATATACGAGCATCTATGTGATTTTAATAAAAAGAATGAAAACAATGCCCTTTTTAGACACACACTGACTTGTAAGGAAGCTGATTTCAAATTTTGGGTACTGGAAGAAGTTGAACACAATGAAAGAGAAGGTGATTGGGAGACCAAGTTAGAATTTCGAGAAATGATTTGGCAATTTAGACTAGATGCATGTAGTGGTCTAGGTTTAAATGATCACATTTCTATTAGTCTGGCCTTGAAACTTCTTTCAGCTAACCCTAAGAGACACAACCCAGAATGACGATACTAACTAACCCTATATAAGGAACATATGAATTCACATTTTGTTTTTAGGTCTTTATATATATATATATATATATATATATATATATATATATATATATATATATATATGTGTGTGTGTGTGTGTGTGTGTGTGTGTGTGTATAGGTTTACTATCACAATTTCGCCATGCAGTTGCACAGCTATGAAGTATTCGAACAACATATGTTCGAATACTTCATACTTCGGCAGGTTATGTGAGTGACCATTATTATTGCAAATGGACTGTGCATTCGCAATTATAACGTTCGCTCATGTAAGGGGATCTCGGTACAGTGTGGTTAGGGAAATACATCCCTTTCCTCACTGTAGTGTGATCTTGGAGTTGGAATATTAAGTTGGGGGGGTGTGGGGGTGCAGCCCCCCACAGGGGGGTGCAGGGGGGCTTGCCACCCTGCATAAATGTGAGTTTAGGCTAGTTAGGTAGGGAGTTAAGGGAAGGGTGGGAATGCTGTTAATTCACAGCTGTTTTCGACATTAGGTACATACGGAAATGTGTTCTTTCGGCGAAACACTCCGCTAATACGTACACATTTTATTCAACATTTTGATAGTAAACCTATATATATATATATATATATATATATATATATATATATATATATATTTTTTTTTTTTTTAACCATAGTTTTCATTTTCAGCTACAACAAAATAGTATAGTTTTTTTAAATGCACTAACTGAAGCACTTTATTAGGATATGACTTTCAGTCAAAAAGTATTATTGCCTATGGCAATTAAAGATTTTTAACATTATTATTGGGGTCCCTTGTATACTGTCCCTTCAATAACCTGAGATTTATTTCCCTTTATTTCCCTGATGTAACTCTTTTTTAATATGCTTATTATACACATATACATATATACACATCTTTATCCAAGGAAGTGTGTAGAATTTAGTATTTTAAGTCTATTTTCTTATTTATCTGTTTATTTTTATATACGTGTAGTAAATAAATGATATTTTGTATTTGTATATACAAATTATTCAAAGGACTGCTTTCTCACAAATGAGACACTTCAGAATTTGGAATGAAGAGTTAAATATATGGCATGTTTTAACATTTATTGGCCAGCCAATTAGAAGGAATGTATTGTTATAAATATTGGTTTAGACATGAAACAGATGATTCTGATGAAGTCTCCGTGGCGGAGATGAAAGTGCTAAATCCGTTTTTGTTTCTACTATTTTAAATGTTAATAAATAAGGTGTGAGTTTACTGAAATTCATTTTGGCTTGTGGACTGATTACACATACAAAGTTACAAGGATTACTATGGAGAACAGCCTTTATTGTTATTGGGAGCAGCATCTTTTTGGCAGATTCGTGATGTGATTTTTTTGTTTTAGGTACCTAAGGATCTTAGAGGGGTAATCACAGGAGTGTAGTTGAACAAAAAGAAACACTTTGGCAGTGACAATTAAGATCAGATAAGCCTTCTGGTTTAAATAAGGCAATTATTCTAAAATGCCTTTTAGAAAACAAAAGGTTGAAAGGAAAATAAATTAGGCAGAGAAATGTGTATTTCAATATATTTGTTAAGATATGTGTACTGTATTTTATGTGTTGTTTGATCAAGTATAGTTTCATATTGATTAATTAAAAGGTAAAGTTTACTGGTCAAACTTTAGTTGATTTACTTGAAGTGATTGTTATAAAGGTCTTGAGTTGAATGTGTATTTTGTTCTGAGGATGTCTTTTTTGGTCGAAAGTGGAGAAGAAAAATGTTTGACTGCTAATCCAGTTGTGGGTCTTTGTTATTATGAGTATTGATGGATTTTTCATGCACAATAGTGTAGGTATTCATGTACCACTTTTTTCTTTCTTATCACAGGTGACCAAGGGGGTTGGTGTCTGTCCCTACACAACTTATGTCATTATCTCGTCAGACTCTGATGATGATGGTGGCCACAGTGAGGCATAGGTGGGGGTGTCAGGGGCTGAATCTGTCCCAGAGGTAGACATCCCTCTTCTGCCTCCATTGTCACTGTACACAGTCAGTATGTCCACACATACCCAGTCCCTGGAGACCAAAGATATTGAGCAGTCAGAGGGTGGGGACATTAAACAGAAAAGTGTGGCAACTATGGCTCCAGTGAGTGTAGACACTGGCCATAGCCAGAGAACTGTCGAGTGACCTCACAGGTGGAGTGATGGGATGCTTCAAGGAGGCCTGCTGTCCATCCACCACCTGTTGCAGTTGTCACATCATAGGTCACTTGGCACATGTTTCGGGCAGTCATGGAGGCACAGGCATGTTCTGAATGGAACACCAGATGTATTCTTAGGCTTATAAATGCAGCACAGTGTGACATCCGTGACTGCCTCCACCACACTGGGACACCCAGGCTCAGTTCATTAATGCAGTGAACAGAAGATGGGTTGAGACAGTGTCTGTCTTGGACTGCACATTATCTGTGCTGGACCATCTGGTTAAAGTTGAGTGTCAAATCTGTGGACGTAGGTCAGCAACTTCATCTGCTGAGAATCCACGTCGCTGTGCACGATCACGATCATGCTTCCATAGTGGTAGTACTTCCAGCGCTACAGAGGGGAATGTGCTGTCCACACCATGATGTAGCAGTCCATTGGCTCATGGTTCTGTGTGATCCTGTGGGTAACACAGTCCCACAAGACAGCAGTCACCATCAGGTACTAGCAGCGCTTCTGACCTTGGGCATGGAGGTGCCAGTGCAACTCCTAATAGAGCCAGTTCAGGTGTTCGAGGCCAGAGACAGTGAATTGTAAACTCTGCCATGTATGGTCCAAAGCAATCCAACATACACACATGTATGGCTTGCACTGAGCTTGACTGTGTACACGCACACACTCACACACCACTGTCAAATGCACGTCACCTACAGACACACACACAAAGCACATCTCCATGGTCCATCTTACATTTGTCTCTTCCTGACTCACACACATGCTGTCAACCATTTTGGCCAGCCAAGGCCTCCTACACCCCCACACAATACCCTGCGAAAGTGATGATACCTGTGCCTCCTCTTTGTTGTCCTCACCATTGTAGCAGGGGAAATGAATCTATGTGTCTGATGCACAGGTTGACTATATAAGTTAACATGTACTTGTGTAATGCAGTGTTGTTTTGCCATGTCACTTGTAGTGGTTACCCACAGATACTGTATGCTGGCATTTGGCATGAGTACGCCACATACTTTTTTGTACCATATGTTGTATGATCTTGTACTGGCTGTATAGTTACACAATGACAGGTGTGTCATGGACCTGTTTCTGTTTCTGTTTCAGGAATCTGTTGGAATAACCTATGGATATACAGTGGCAATAGGGTAGCACAGGATGGCATGTCAGCACAGCAGAAATATATCTTCAGCAAGATACAGCACTATAAGTACATGGCTCCATAGGTGCATATGTGTATAACAGGCTCAGGAGGACAATGGTGGCATTCAGCATACCCATGCATCCTTAATCTGTGATAAGGTCTGCTACCCTTGATAAGTGTCACCAGAGTTTTGGAAACTAACACATCTACAAGCTATGGTGATGGAGATGACCCATCTACAAATATCCTTTGTCCAGTACAGACAACTGCCTGAAACCAGTTATGACTGTCGTGTTCTACATCCCTTTGTGTAACCTACACATGATGTGTATCTCAGCACATGTATGTTTTACATGCATGGCGGCCTGTTTCATGTAGGGTGTACTGTCTGTGTTACCTACCAGTCTCTCCAGCATGTACTATGTATACCACGGTGATGTTATAGTTGTGTAGAACAGTTGAGGCTTGTGTTAGCCCTGTCATGGATACGCGGCAGGTACACAGTGGGTACTAACATCTCTCTGTATGAAGTCATACACATCCCCGTCAAAGCATTTAGGAGACAGACTACACATGTACGATCATGACATCGACTCCATAGGACATGTTATGGACTCTGTGGCTTGATGTACCATGGAACCTGTGCAGCTGCTACAGTTGTACAATATGCCTATGTAGTGACATGGCATTGATAGGTGTGATGACTGCTACATTCAGTACAGCAGTGACAGTCTGAGATTTACATCCAAAACCTGCTGGTATAGGTTGTACAACAGTGAATGCATCTCCACATCTTACCAACCAGTGAAAGTCAAAGACTACATTACTCTCTGTGTCCATACCTTCTTGTGTAATTGCTCAACTGTGTGAGGTGTGTGAACACTACAATATTTTGCAGGGTGGATGATTTCCTACAGGATAGTATTGTGCATTCATTGGCAGTTAGTCTTTGTCAGTGGCTCAGAGAACAACTGACTGTGTCTTAGGCCATCCTGGATAACTGTTCTTTATGTGATTCTGTGGTAGCTCCTAATGTGCAATCACCTCTTAATGTACTCAGTCAGAGGTCACTGACAGTGGTTGTGACTGCAGAGAGGGAATAGCTAGAAGAGGTATGCCAATAATGGAGGATGGTGAACTCCACTGGTGACTGGCATCATTGCAGTGTAGGTCTCCCAGTTATATGTTCCTTGAGTATGATTCACAGACACTTGCCTATCCACCAGCTGACATAACACTCTGTGAATGACATATACAGTTTCCACCATGGTCTGCTGGCCTAATATTGTCATACACATTGTCAGACCATGGTTGGTGGAGTGAGACTGATGCCAGATATCCATTGCATAGTATAACACTCAATGGGCTCTGCATGATCTGGCCTTGTGCAAAAGTAGCAGTGTTTGGTCCAGTGTCAGTAGGTGTACAACAGTGTTAGTGCTTGTAGCCATGCTAACTCCTATCATGGCATTTCAGGTGACATGATTCAGAGATCTGCAGATACCACTTGGCACTACATGCTAGTTGTCCACTATGTTGCAAGAAGAGAGTCATGCAAGTTATCTGTACAGAGCACAGACATACACATTAGAGAAGTGTAATATATATATATATATATATATATATATATATATATATATATATATATATACATATACATATATATATATATATATATATATATATATATATGTATACACACTGTGTTATTTAGTCGTGCTGCAGCTCACTTGCCCAAAGGATGGTCCAGGTCCTTCCCTACCATGCCCTGGAGCAGTGCCATATCATCCTCACACTGGGAACCAACGCATTGCATCATGTGTCAACCAATATGTGTGACCCCTAAAGCCTCCCCAATGTGAGGTCCTCCCTGGTGGGATCTGGCCACAGATCATTCTCCTTAGAACATCCAGCATGTACCCCTCTTACAGACAATGGAGACATATATGTAAAGAAAGCCATTTATTACCTCCTCTGGGAAGGTTGACATAGAATGACTGCACCTCCCCCTTCAGATGGGACAGGCAAGTATGCCCATGCATTATGTCAGCAGCATTACAACTGCATGAACTCAGCTGTATGTGACAGGTGGGACACAAGCTCATCATAGCTCAGCAAATCTGACTGATGGACAACTGCCATTAGCAGGCTGTAGAATAACAGGTGGACAGTGATGTGTGACAGTTGGGGTGAGGGTGCCCCCACAGTATGGAGACACTACCTCCTCATGTAATAGACACAGTGTTGTTGTGATGTTGTATAAATAGCATAAGTGACAAAATTAACCACCTACACAAAGCAGAACCACAAGGCACAGTGTAGTTACATGTGTGACATCAAAAAACAGGTCTAGGTTGTCACTGACTTCATACATCATGATGCCACACATGGTGGGTCTGTAGTCATTCCTAATCTGTACTCTCATACTGTCTGCATCAACTACACTCCCTTGTCTCCAACACATGTGACACATGACATTCCTACAACCTGCCCCATAATGTCCATATTTAGAGAGCAGTCCAAAACTGACCTCTCAATAAAAGATACACAGCAGCTATTGCACATGCTACTATACCAGGCTGTATCCCACATGTGATATGACAAGGATTGCTAACTCCATTGGGCAACCCATGCAATCATACTGACACCAATGACTGCATACCAGCTGGGTGGACAAAGGCAACTGTTATACCCCTGTAAGAGGTGGTGCATCCACTGACCAACATAACTATACCCTTCTTTGTCTGATTATCCATATTTGTATGCCCATAGGGGCTATCATCATGGAGCTGATCAGCACACATATATGTGTTCTACAAACAGTTGACTTTACACAGTTTGGATGTGTGACAGGGAGAGGATTACTGTTGCATGTGGTGGACATGTCCAAGGCAGTCGCCAAGTACCTGGGTGAAGGTACATCGGGAATTACAACCCCCATACTGAGCAAGGCATCTGACTATATTCCCCACTCAGGAAACAATTACAAAGCACCCACTTAGGCATCCACAATGCAGTCATTGTAGGGGTCACTAAGTGGCCCATTGATGGCACACATATGCAACATAGGGACATCCACCTCCAATAGCTGATCTGTAAGCAGCAGTGCTCACTAGGGTGCAGTCTTGGGTCTTCTAATGCTTGGAATCTGTTTAACCACAATACACACAACTACTGACTAACTGTGGCTAACAATGTTGGCTGATGCAAATTGTGAGCGCTCATAGAGCCTCTGTGTTATGCTACTACCTTGCAAGAGGGTATTGCGAACACATGCCTGTTGACATACTAATGGCCATAAACTCTATGCAAATATATATGTAGCATAATTTCCATCAGTTAGACCTATGTACCTGGTAAGTAGCACATCAGTCGCAACATGTGCTGTACATACTCAGGGGTGAAAGAACAGGGCACACAGACCAGGCCACACACGTTTACGTCTAATGTGCCTAAGATCAACATGTCTCTACAGTGGTATGGCAGGAATCATACGGCATAGTTGAGGCCACCATCACCAGTACGTGACATACTCTTAACCTCCAAGGACTCTACCATCTGCATACCAACATCTGAGTGCAATGGCCATTTGTTGCCATACCTTTCCAAGCAGTACTGGCAATTACACACAACAGTATGGTCCCCTCACAAGGACACTTTGCGTCTTCAGTATGTGTTCATTGGGGATCATCTGCAATGAGTGTCATTGTTGCCTGTGGCATATAGACTACTCAGCAATGATCTGTGCCTTGCATACAGGCCAGTGTGTGACCCTGCTTGATTGCATATGCTGCCTATCTGCAGGTGGCATAGTAGATGGATAAATCACTGTAAGGACATTAACCTTAGTATGTGAGATTAGAACTACATGCTTGTGGGAGAGATTTGTCTAGTAGGCGTAAACATACTGTTGAAGAGAACCCTGCCTAATGGAACACAGAGCACCTCAATGCATCTTAACACATGCCATCTGTTTGATTGGCTGGATATCCACCATCTCAACATAGGGCATCTGCCTGTGTCCCTCTTGGACTGAGGCAATATGTGCTGATCCTGTAACAACAGGTATAAAGTTGTTTATGATTGTGTGGGCTGTATGGCTATTATGCTAGTTAAGTTCAAGCATCCTGTGTTTCCATAACATGATGTAAAATGCACTAACAGGCTGACACACAAACACAGCTACACTGAGGCTAGCACCACTTCCAATCACTGTGTAGAGGACGTGCCAAGGCACACACATAGTGCAAGTTGGCTGTATATATATATATATGAGAACACTTACCTATGTAATGGTACACATTAAAGCTCACAGTATTTGTTGCACACAACATACCTCATGTCTGCTAGTACTATCAGCTTAGGACATATGATGTTTGATGACATCAGCAGGCCTTGTTGTGGTCAGTCCTTTGGGGGGCCACATAACCCAATACAAATAAAACACTGCAAAACCCTACCTCTTCCTAAGTTACCTAGGTGATCAAATTTATGATGTATGGACATACACACACCAAGTAGCCTGGAGTAAAATTAGAGCCCCTCCTATTGAATCTTATTTATTATCGATCACAGTACTTATCGCATGCACCACAGCTTAAGTCTGATACTGCTTTGTCAGCTGGTAGTCTTATGGTGGATGACATCATCAGGCCTTGTAGAAGAGGGCAGTTTGTAGGTCAACAGCAGGTTACAGGGCCAAAAAGTTCATAACCATTGTAGGTGGATAGCTCATGAGGGCATGCTGTTTTTTTTCTGTAGGTGGATATACGCACACTAACATGCACCAAGCAGCCTGGAGTGAGATTACAACCCCTACCTATCTAGCCTTATTCACTATAGATCATAGTACTTATCACACACACCACAGGTTGAGTATGTTGTATATGCAATTGCACGCACAACACTTGTGGATTACACAAACTAGGCTTGTGTTGAACAGCATCTGTGGCCTGCAGAGTGATAGTGATATGTACTGTTATTTGCATCTAGCATCCTAGCAGTGGGATAATTGTTATTATCCTAGCTATGTGTGTACAGTTACCAGTATGGCCATATGTGTCTGCTTGTAGGTAGATAGGCAAACCTGATGGCAGGAACAATGTGCCCTGTCCATGCGTGTGTAGACAACATTGTACATTATGCCACCTGCTCACCTGCGTCTATGTGGTGACATCCAGCAGGCTACCTTCTCTGTAAACACCAACATAGTTCTCTGCTGACACAAAGGGGATATATGGACACAATTAACCCTTTATGCTATTCAGTAACTCCACCTCATTTGCACAGGGATCCGTGTTCACAGCCTGGAAGCTACATGCTTCAAAGCCCTACCAAGTTAGCAACAGCAACAGTGTACCATTGCAGATATTCCACACAGAGTCTGGTAATACATTTCTGTCACATAATAATAATTTTGTTTTTTCTATTTTTTTTTATGCTTTTATAAAGCATGTTTACACATCGCAGCACACCATGCAAACATGGCCAGATATTTTTTAAAAAATTTAATTTAATGCATTTCCTTTAATGTTTCAGACACACAGAGGATAGTTTTGCTCATATCTGTATGTGGTATGCCATTTATGTCCATCTATCTACATTTTTACACCCCCTTTTGTCTGCCTGCATTCCTGTACCTGGAATTTTTCTGTGTATACTAAGGACACTGACATGGGGTCTGCAGAGCTGCCTATCTACTTGCTGGATCACTCTACCTGCCTCATGTGAATGGGATTCACCTGCTTATGAGGTGATTTTCATGCCATGGAAGTTCCAAGATTGGCATGTGCATATGCACTGCCCAGCAGTGTTTACTGAATCTAAAACCTGCTTACTTTCATGTAAACAGCATGGCATGATGCCTACATGGTAAAAATGACCATGTAGACTTTATTAAATTCCCCATAGTGTACCTGCACAAGCTGATTTGTGTAACAAGGTGATCAATCATCAAGCACTGCATCTTCCATAAGATTAATTTCACTCTAGATACTTTGTTACACAATGAGCAATGATGGAACACTTCATCTCTCATCAGATTAGTGTCACCCTGTATACTGTGCAACATAATGAGCAGTCATGGAGCACTGCATCTGCCATAAGATTAATGTCACCCTGTATACTGTGTAATATGATGAGCAATCAGGGTCACTGCATCTGCCATAAGATTAATGTCACCCCTGTATACTATGTAATATGATGAGCAATCAGGGTCACTGCATCTTCCATAAGGTTAATGACACCATGTATACTGTGAAACATGATGAGTCACACTGTATACTGTACAACATGATGAGCAATCAGGGTTACCCATTCATCCATAACATTAAACCCATTCTGTATAATTGTATAACATGATGAGCAGCCAGAGTCACTGCATCTTACATAAGATTATGTCACCCTGTATACTTTGTAACATGAGGAGCAATCATGGGGCACTGTATCTTCCATAACATTAATGTCATCTTGTATACTATGTAACATGATGAGAAAACAGAGTCACTACATCTTTCATAAGATTAATGTCACTCTGCTTTGGTACATGTAATCTGCTGCTTTTCAGCAAACCAAAATCCACGAAGGACATTCAGTCAAATGGGTATGAATAAACAGCATTTTCCTTTTTTGTAGGGACAAGCAATTCCTTGGCAGGCGATTTACATCCTATGTGTTACAGAAACCAGTATGAATAACTGGTCACAAACATTTAAAAAGATATTACTGTCACCAGACACTGTTTAATGAAGTTGGCTTATCATGGCTTACTGAAAACTTTTCCTAAAAAATACACTAATATTTAAGATAAATACACTGCAGCCATAGACTTCCCCCCACCACATATGCAACTGTATTGGGAATGTGATTTAATTGAAATAGTTAAATCATAAGAAAAGCATGTCAAGCATGGAGTGGAGTCTTTGTTATGCACCACATCTTGGAACTTGTGACCTCAATAAACAGGATCAAAGTTGGAAATAATAAGGGAGAAGTCATCATGGAACTCATAAACAAAGACATTTGTAACCTTCAAACTCTGGATCCCACCCAGTTCGGGTTTGTGAAAGGCAGATCATGCCTCCTGAACCTGATCGACTTCTTTGAGGCAGCAACCAAAGCCATAGATGAGGGTAAGGTGGTTCACACAGCCTATCTTGACCTCGCCAAGGCTTTTGACACCATTCTCCATTCTTGAATTATAGCTAAATTCACTAAACTAGGTATAAATCCCTACGTCACAAGATGGGTTGCCAACTGGCTCACTGACAGAACCCACACTGTAAAAGTTGCAGACTCCAAATCTGACCTCAAAACAGTGACAAGTGGAGTACCACAGGGTACTGTCCTGGGACCTCTCCTGTTTGGTATCTACTTCTCTGAAGTACAGGCTAACACAGAAGGCCTCTGGCTAATGAAGTTTGCAGATAACTGCAAACTAGGAGCCATAGTCAAGTCCCCAAATGATGTGGGCATCCTACAGAAGGGCCTCGCTGAGACAGATGTCTGGTGTCAGAGCCATGGCCTCAAGCACAATGCCAAAAAGTGCAGTGTCATCCCCTTTGGTAAAAACTCTGTACCCATGAACTACCACTTAGGCAGCAATCTACTTAACACCAAATGTGTGATAAGAGACATTGGGACCCAGGTGGACAGTAGTCTCTCCTTTGATAGTCACATCACCACAGTAGTCAGGAAGTCCTTCTACATGGCATACCTCATCATAAAAGGGTTCTCATCCAGGAAAAAAGAGGTCATTGTTCCCCTCTACTCGACACTCAATAGACCCATTATAGAGTACAACGCCCCTTTTGGAATGTACCTCACAAGACATCTGCAGCAGCTGGAAAGGCCACAGAAGTACCTCACAAAGAGGATTACTGGCCTCAAACAAATGCCCTGCACTGACCACCTCAAAAAACTCCAGCTTTACTCCGTAGCATATCACCTACTCAGAGGCAATCTCTGCCTAACATACAAAGCTATGTCAAACCCAGAGCTGTTTGACATGCTCCACTTAAAGAAATCCCAATCCCTCCAAGCTACATGCTCTAGAGACCTAAACCTTGTCACCACAGTAAACAGGACATGCTGGAGGGATAGATTCCTGTCCCAGAGACTTCCCATACTCTGGAACAGGCTACCCATCTATGTCAAGCAAAGTTCATTAGCACTCTTCAAGAAAAATCTTAATGAGTGGATGGAAAATAGGAAATACACCCCAGGGATCACTTCTGTGTCTCTGCACAACAGTGGCACAGGAAAATAACTTTCTTGGGTGGCGTAAGCCAGGGAACCTTGTTGGCTAGGTTTACGTAGGCCCTTGGGCCGATAGCATAGTACCTACCTATGAACCTATAAGAAAAGCAACACATAAAGGTAGCATTCCTCTCAACCTGAAGACCTTAAAATAACTACAAGGGCTCTAGAAAACATGGTATATCTGGCCAAATATCTGGGCATCAAATTAGCAACACATAACTCATCCATCTTTCAGTGGGGATGCCATACAGAAACATGTTTAAAACACAGAGTAAAAATATTATGAAAAAATATAAGTACATTATCAAAGATACAGTGTAAAATCTGTAGACTTCACTGAACTGTGTTGCAAAAGTCTACCACACAAGGTCAATTATTTTTGCTTCTGAAAAGCAGGAGATATAAGATGTGTGCCCTCTTTCTCTAAGTAATTTGTTCCACTGGTCTGTCATGTAGTGTGATTTTCTGCTTATTAGCTTCAAAAATCATGTTTGAAGAGGGGTGATTCAAAAGACTTTGTGACAGGATAAATCAAGCCTTAAAACAGGGCTATACCTGAAAAAGTAGGTACATCGTGTGCAGCAATAAATCAGACCTGAAAAATAGGAATATTCCTCCAAAATAGGGACAGTTGAGAGATTTGGAAATTACACTTTTTAACCATTGATGTTATTTAGCTAGATTACCAATATCATAATATGATCTACCCTTAACATATATTTTCAGAATAGTAAGAAGTCTGTAATTGCAAAGCCCATCAGAATTTGATTGCTGTAATCATTACTTGTTTAAGAATTCAAAACTTTTAGGAGGGAGGAATCAAAAATCTAGGCCAAAATCACTAATATCTTTGAAAATCAGGGACAGCCGAGTATAATGTGCATCCATAATAAATGGAACAGGAATAAAATCCAGTAACAGTGTTTTAAACTTGTACATTTTTCTTTCAGTAAGAAATCTAGCTGAGGAAACTGATGTGAGTCAAGGCAACTTTTTTGAAGTCAGAGTAAAAAGCAAATAACCTAACAGCGCTGTTCACCTTGAGAGCTGTTTCTGGTCTCTTGCTTGAAAGAATGAGCCATTACTTATTTCTTGTTGTGACATGGGTCATCTAGTTTACCAACACCGATAAAGAATAATACTTGGTTGAGGCTGGTTATTGCTGTGAATGATCACCTCTGTCTCTGATGCAGAAATAGCATGTAGAGGTCTCTGTTAATAAGACTACAACAGGCATATAACTCCTCAGTACAGACATGACTGTTTTTGACAATTCAAACAAGATGTGCTTTAATCACTGGAGACTTGAAAAAGTAATAGACCTATAATGAAAGCTACTGAAATGGAACACTAACAGCAGGGCCAGATGATAATAACAGGGTCCATCCCAACATTATGTTTTGAGAAGATGGATGGCTGGAAGGTTCTATCACATGACTTATCACCATGTGACATATCTGGGAAAGAATGGAAGAGCACCATTAGATATGCAATGACTCATTGAACCCAGAAATGAGGGTCATGTATGCACACATAGTGTTAGCAAAAAAGAAAACAAATTTAAGCACTCAAATCTTCCTGTATACTACAGTCAATACTCTACACTTACCTCTCATAATACCTATGACCTGCTCTCCAATCACTTTTTCCTGTTCCATGTATCCTATTCTTTTTTGAATGTGTTAATTCACTTACAATGCACCAACCACTTAGGAAGAACATTCCATCTGTCAGCCATTCTGTCTGGAAAACAGGTTGTATCAAATGCCTAAATGTCATATTAATAAATTTTATGCTCTATGCTTCAGCGCATATTATAATATTAGCATCCGACTCTGGAAACAGCTATTAATATGTGATTATCAACAAGCATCACAATCTGATGTTCAGAGCAACAGACAGATTCCGCTAATTGAGCTTCCTGTATTTCTTCTTTTTCAAGAACTTTTAATGGTGTAATTAAAAATATGCCAACAATGCAGAAGTGACCACATAGAAGGTGACAGGAGACATGGCAACTGCATTGATCAAAAACTGCACTTGGATGCAGAAAAAGCAGAGTAAGTATTAAATATTTTATAGAGAAAATTCATTTTTGATGGATGATAAGAGTTAAAGCAGCTATTTTTTTTCAGTTGTTCATATCCAAAGATACTAGTAACCCATGGAATGTCAGGGAACTTAATAAAAATGTTATGACAAGGTTATTTTACTTCTCTGTAAGTGTGTGCCTATGTCATAATGTAAGAGGAATGTCCACAACATGGTACTACTGGTAGGAGCTTATGGGTGTGGAGGGTTTACTGACCACAGGATGGCTGTAGAAATTCTTTGTATTTCTGTAGTACTTTATATGCATTGTTCTTTCATGACAGTCCAAGGAGGTTTTCTTCAGAGGATAATGTAATTCTGCTACCTTTGACAAAATATTCTGACACCTTCATAAGCACTAACATTCACAAAGAATACTGATATTAGGTTAAAACAGTTTGTAAGCATTACTTGGAGCATTTGTGCACAATAAAATGACTGAATTAGGAGTAAAAATGCAGAGCTTTAAGCCTGCACATTCCTCTCTCAGATGTGTGACTATTTGAGGACACAATAAAAGTGAGACAAGGGACTTTGCATGAAGCTGGAGTCAAAAATAAATATTCTTGAAACTCTGTTCATCTTGGGAGCTGTTTCTTTTCTTCTGCCCTGGAAAAATGAACTATAAAACCTGATTTCTAGTTCAGTGATTCTTAGAATATAAAGCCAGGTCCCAGAATAGCTATGTCCCCTTTAGATTTAACAAAGTTCTGTATCAAGTTCAGTTATGTAGGTCAGTATTAATTTGTAACAAAATATCAAGGTAATGTAACTAATTCAGTGCTAGGTAGCAGTGTTTTAATGGAAAGAAAGCAGATCTTGGTTCATATGCAAGCTTCCTGTCTATGCAATTATAATACAGTACAGTATGCATGTGTATTCTGCTACAGTATGATATATAAGATATAAGACGTGAAATATGGCTAGGCATCTTATAGCGCCTGGGATCTATTGCCTAGTATTATCCCTATATTCCTATGGTTGAAATGCATTACCCTTCTCTAACTTAGCTTTTATATTTATGAATCTCATTTTGCTGAAAGCTCACAATATAAAACCAAAAGTAGCTGGGGGATATGCCCTCCACCCCTCCAATGTAGGGAGGCTATGCCCTCCACACCACCCCAACTATATATACTAACTCCAGGATTGCACTACAGTGGGGAAAAGGGAATATACGTTTCATTTGCCCAACAGTACTTACATTCAGTGAAACGTGATTTAGTGAAATAACTTTTCAGTGATTTGAGCTTTCAGCGATTTTTTGAGACTGGATTGAAATTCAGTGAAATGAGTTTTCAGTGAATGAAAGTAGACCCGTTTACATATAGACACATACATAAGTATACACATACACATAGATATTTATTTAGTTTTTTATTTTGCATTTGTTTACCGGGATGGTCCAGCTGGGCCTGAAGTGCCCATTTTCTGTGGAGTCCCAGGGAGAAAAACTCCACATATAAGACATTTCTAGGCTGTCAGCACAAATAAGTATGCAAATGAGGTGGGGTCATTGAATAGCAAAAAGGAGTAATCGTGTCCGCATATCCCCTTCATGTAGGGTCTTACACCATGTTGATGTTTACACAGGATGTGGCTGACATCAGGGGGGGTGTCCTCTCACGTCTAAGGTCTTTTACGCTTAGGTGTGCATGTTTGCATGGCACGCCGCCTGGCTGAGTGTGTTTTTAAAACTGGATGTATTCAATTAAAAATGTTGACCTTTGTATAAGGTATGCTGCATGGCGCGGTGCTGTACCCTGTAATGCACACTGAAATAGGGCCATTAAAAGCTGTTAATTATATTGTAGGCAGTTGGAATGCATCATAGTTAGCCAATCACATTCTGCACCTACTGTATAAAGTATACATACACCCTAGATTCTGATTTTCCCCCAATACTCTGAACCATTGGAGTACAGACTTTGGAATTTTAACTGTGACAATGCTAGGGGCTGCTGCAGGTCTGCTACATCTGTATGTGCTAGAGGCTGAAGTTAGTGTTGCTGGTGCTGCTCACAATAGGCTTAGGCAGAGAAGGAAAAGAGTGTTCAGGCCCAGGGTAACCTTCCAGGAGCTACATGAGCTGGAGATTGTAGAGCGCTACAGGGTGAACAGGGACATACTACAAGAACTCACTGAGCTCTGCCACCCTCAACTCAGACCCAGAGCCAACATAGAGGAACTCATCCCAGTGGAAACAAAAGTATATGTAGCCCTTAGGATACTAGCTAAAGGTACTTTCCAAAAGCCAACTGGAGACATGATGGGGGTCTCACAGAAATCTGCATCGAAGATACTCACCCAGTTCCTGGATGCCATGCTACCACATGCCAGTGACCACATATCTTTTCCCCTCACCACTGAGGTGAGGGGCAGCAATATGCAACACTTCTACCATATAGCACACTGCCCTGAAGTAATGGGTGCCATAGATTGCAATCTTGCACACATCAAGGCACCACCCAATGAAGAGGGTAAAATCTACATCACCCGCAAGAGGTACCACTCCATCAATTGCCAACTCATGTGCAATGCCCAGGAGATTATCCTGAATGTGTGTGCTGGAAGCCCTGGCAGTTATCACAAGTCCCATATCTGGCATGCATCACAGTTGTACTAGATATTTGCTAGGGCGTCATCCCACATGTCCATTTACTGGGGGATGCTGGCTATGCCCCGGAACCGTGGATGATAACACCCATAAGAAATGCAAACACACTCATGGAAGAATACCATAATGAGGCACATGTACAAACTAGGAACATCATAGATCATGTGTTTGGGCTTCTGAAGTCATGGTTCCAGTGCCTTGATATACCTGGTGGAGCCCTGCAGTACTATCCTGCCACATGTTCACATATGTTCACAGTATGTGCTATGCTACACAATCTGATTCTGTAGAAACAGCTGCAGCAGGATCAGCAAAGGGAAGGGATACACAGCCTCCCACCAGTGCCTAGGTCACCACAGCCACAGTCACAGGAGGACTCAGAGGAGGAACCCCCTGCTGATGTCCCTGTAGGCAGATGTAGGTGTGCTCAGTGTATCCTGGCTTTAGCTAAGAGAAAACACATAGCATATTCACTGACAACCTAGGGACCTAGGGACTGACACCATACTCCTACTCATACATATATTAAACTTGATGCCATGCACTCCACACAACCTGTACTAATCAGTGTATTGGCTGTGTCCTGCTTGCATCAGACAGAGATAGCCCTGAACTACAGATCTGTCAACTGCTGCATTTGCAAGGTAGGTCTCTAACCTACACAGTACTTGTAAAGATTAATATGATATGGTATGGTATGGTATGTATTGATCTGCTACATTTATGCAAGTAAATATAGTGGGCTATTTAGACAGAAGTAAGATCCACATGGGACTACAAATCCTCAGTCCACTATCATGTGTCCTTTAATTGTCACTAAGCCTCATGAGTGGAATATTCACTACATCAGTCAAGGGAGATGTTAAACAGAGGGGTTACATGACATTTGGACTACTGTGCATCCTAGCAAAACATGCAGTGTTGTTTCCCCACCCCCAGCACAGCAGTGTTCCCATATAACTGCTGTAACAGTAACTCATCCATTGTATATCAGCAGTCTATGCAATCTCAGGGCAGTAGCATAACAACTGATCATACACTGTATGTCTCACTTAATGCAGGAATAACAATGTACATATTGATGCTGTTGATTGTGTGATGAATGACTGCTTAAGTACTGTGATCAATCGTGTATAAGAGTAGTTAGGTAGGGGTTCTAATCTCACTGCAGGTCACTTGGTGTGTGTGTATATTGCGCATATTCTCCTACAAAAAATTTCTGTCTGGCAGCCTGTGTGGCTCAGTGGACTAAGGAAAGTAGTATGGGTGGTGGTGTTGATGGTTTTAATTTGGCAGTATCCGCATCCTTTGGATGTGAAGTACTAATATATTGTTTTTTTTACTGTCAGTCAGTCTGTTTTTCGTGTAACATTATTAACCTCTGTCACATATTAATTATATCAGATAGCTGAAGACTGGTATGGATAATTTGAATGAAGTTCAGTACTGCAGACACAGGGACAGATGTCATTGTCTTTAGCACAGAAAATCCCAGACTGGAGTACAGGTAGGTGTGACCTGGAGCCAGTTTATAAGTACTGACAACAATCCCACTGGGCATGCTCATATACTGCAATTTTGTTGCCTCTTGCCCAACATGACCTGTTATTTATAGATATGTCTATACATACATACATATATGTATACATATCTATCTGTCACTATCTCTCTCTCTCTCTCTCTCTCATAGATAACATATCAATATCTATGTATATTCAAATAGAGATATACCTATATATATATATATATATATATATATATATATATATATATATTTATATATATATATATATATATATATATATATATATATATATATATATATATATATAATGTACATCTCAGGTCACGCTGCATATAGTTATGTAACACATATATATTATACACACACAGCTACATTGTTATATACATCCCTGTTATATATATATAAATATGTGTGTGGATGTCTCTGTTGTCCTACATTCCTTGATGATAGTGAGTAAAGCTGCACTATCACACATCTACAATGTTGCTCAAAGGATCGAAAGTAAGAGCTCAACAGTACATGATGCACTTACACTTACCTACAAACCCTGTGACTGCTGGATGTCATCATACATACAGAAACAGGTGAGCACATAGTGTAATGCATAATATTGTCTATGCATGCATGGATAGAACATATTGTTATAGCTAACAGGCTTGCCCATCCAAATGCAAACAGCCACATATGGCCAAACTGGTAACTGTAGCCACATAGCTAGGATAAATAACACTTATCTGACTGCAAGGCTACTAGATACAGATAACAGTATGAAGCAATTTCACTCTGCACACCACAGATGCTGTTCAACAAAAGACTAGTTTATGTAATCCACAAATAGGCTGCCTGCAGTCATGCCCACAACAAACATCAGCCATGGCATGTATGATAAGTACTGTGATCTATAGTGTATGAGTAGTTTGGTAGGGGTTCTAATCCCACTGCAGGCCATATGGTGTTTGTGTGTGTGTGTGTGTGTGTGTGTGTGTGTGTGTGTGTGTGTGTGTGTGTGTGTGTGTGTGTGTGTGTGTGTATACACCCCCCTACAAAGCAAGTAAGAATCCCTCTTTGACTATAAAACTACAATAATTCTGCACTTTTTGACCCTGTAAGTTGTTGCCATTTTCCAAATTGCCCTCTTCTACAAGGCCTGCTGATGTCATCGACCTTAAGACTACCAGCTGCCATTGAAATGTCAGACTTAAGCCGTGGCACATATGATAAGTACTGTGATCTATAGTATATCACAGTAGGTAGGTAGGGGTTCTAATCTCACTGCAGGCTACTTGGTGCTTGTGTGCCTGCATATACCCCACTGCAAAATGACTAACAATCCCTTATTGACTTTGAAAATATAATAGTTTGTCACTTTTTGGTCCTGCCCTCTTCTAAAAGACCTGCTGATGTCATCAAACTTAAGACTACCAGCTGCCACTATAATGGCAGAGTTAAGCTGTAGTGCATGGAATAAGTACTGTGATCAATCGTGTATAAGAGTAGTTAGGTAGGGGTTCTAATCTCACTGCAGGTCACTTGGTGTGTGTGTATGCATGTGCATATTCTCCCTGCAAAACACATACAAATTTTGCATTGACTATGAAACTGCAATAGTTATGCACTTTTTAGCCCTGTAAGTTGCTGCTGTTTTCCAAACTGCCCTCTTCTACAAGACCTACTGTCATCGACCTTAAGACTACCAGCTGCCATTGTAATATCAGACATAAGCTGTGGCGTGTGTGGTAAGTGCTGTGATCTATAGTTTGTAAAAATAGATAGATAAGGGTTCAAATCTCATTCCAAGGCCACTTGTGGTGTGCATCTCCATATGACATAAATATGATCACCTCAGTAACTTAGAAAGAGATAGGGTTTTGTAGTATGATGGTTGCAGCAGGTGATGTGGGCCTCCAAATGCCTGACCATAACTAGGCCTGCTGATATTATCAAGCATGAGATGTCTATAAAAAGATAATAATAACAGACTTGAGGTGTAGCTTGTGTGTCACATACTGTGATCTGTAGTGTGTACCAGTAGATAGGTAAGTGTTTTAATCCACATGCAGACAGCTTGTAGTGTGTGTGTGCATGTGTGTGCTGTGCTGTGTCCTGTAAACAGTAAGTGGAAGTGAAGCTATTCTCAATGTCACCAGGTTTGTGTGTGTGGCTGTTACAGAATTTCACATCAGCTTATGGAATCATAAGATCTTTGAACTTTAGTAGAATAATGGCCCTAAAGTCCTCAACATCCCAGCCAAGTTTATGCCATTATTTACATGATCAGCACATATTGCCCCTGTCCATGAGGAGCATAAGTCCTGTGGTGAAATAACGGTCACCAACAATCATGCAGATGGCATCTTATGAGATTCATTGAGGTGCTTTGTTTGCCATTAGGCAGGATTCTGATCCAAAGGTGTGTTAAAGTCTACTAGACAAATATCTCCCACCAGCATGTATTATTAATATCACATACCAGGTTAATGGCCTTAGAGTGAGTAATCCATGTACCAAACCACCTACAGCTATGCAGCATTTCCAATAAAGGCAGGGTTATACATTGCCCCATATGCAAGGCAGATATCACCTCTGAATAGTCTATATGCCAGAGGCTACAATGACCACTAATTTCAGATGAATTCCACTGGACAGATACTGAAGATGTGAAGTTCCCTTGTGAGGGACCATTGTGTTGTGTGCAATTGACAGTACTGCTTGGAAAGGTACAGTACCAAATGGAAATTGCACTCAAGTATTGGCATGCTGAGAGAAGAGTAGATGAAGGCTATGAGTATGTTAATTTCAGGTGACTGTGCCCTCAGTTATAACATATGATTCCTGTCCTACCAATAGGGAGACATTGTGATCTCAGGTACATTAGGTGTAAACCTGTGTGTCCAAGCCTGTGTACCCAGGTCTATCACCTCTGAGTATGTACATAATGTGTTGCGACTGATGTGCAACTTACCAGGAACATAGGTGTTACTGATGGCAATGATACCACATATATATTTGCATGGAGTACATGGGCAGTAGTATGTCAATAGGCATTTGTTCATTAATACCCTCTTGTAGGATGCTGACATAACTCACAGAGTCTATGACTGCTCACAGTTTGCAGGTATCAGCCAACTGTGTCAACCACAGACAGTCATTATTCACTTGTACCATGGTTAAATGGGTCCCAAGCAGTGCAGGAATCAGGCCTGTGCCCTGTTGAACACTGCTGCATACAGATCAGCTATTGGAGGTGTTTTTTCACTATTTTGAATAAGTGTGCCATCAGTGAGCCACTTAGTAACCCCTACAATGATATTACCATGGATTCCTATGTGGGTACTTTTGTCAATGATGCCTGAGTGGAGGATAGAGTCACATGACTAGGCTAGATCCAGGGGGTTGTATGCCCTTATGTCTCCTCACCCAAGTCCTCATTGACTGCCTCAGACATGTCCACCATGTTTAACAGCCACAATCTCCCTGTCAAACATCCAAACTGTGTACAGTCTACTGTTTGCAAATCACATATATATTTGCTGATCAGCTCCATAATGATCTACCATTTGTTATTTCTCCAAGTTTTATGGGTTTCTAATACTAGGCCAGGAATGGACCCCATTCCTAAGTCAAAGTACGATTAAAGTTCATGAAATTAGTATTGTTTCACTCTTTGATGTCACATAAAAGTGTTCTTCGCAGCACCTGCAATGTGCCCAGTAATGACTCCTTCTGCAATTCATATGGTGTTACATGAATTGGTAATATATCTACATATGATTGCAAATTCTTTTTTATATGACCAGTTGCTCCTACTACTATTGGAACTGTCTGAGTATCTTTCTTCCAGATGGATCTCTTTTCTGCCTGCAGATCAAGGTATTTTACGACTTTGTGTCTCTGTACGTAAGACACTGTAGCCACTATGTTTGGCGATTTCAATGATCAGTGCTACTTTTGTCTTCTTTTCTTGGACAACTATATCTGGTTTTCTAGCATCTATCTTTTGAACTGTTGGTATTGGGTGATCCCATGTGATATAAACTTCATCATTTTCTATGATGGCTCATGTTTCCAGTGTTTTTCAGCCTCTTCGATACCATAATGTTTGCACAATCTCCACTGTAACAGTCTCACCACATTATTATGCCTTTCAGTATACAGTCCCTCTGCCATTAGTGCATTGCAGCCAGCAACAAAGTGTGTGAATGTTTCCAATTCAGTTTTACAAAACCTACATATGTCTGTTTCTCTCACATGTTCAATGGACTTTGCAAACCAGCATGTATGCAGCCACTATCTTGGGTGGCCAATATTAACCCTTCATTTCTTGATGTGAATTCACCTCTCCCTAACCATTCCTGCATTTGTTCTTGATTAACATAAGGCTCTTCCAGAAGTTTTTCTGTACTTGGAACTACATTTATATTTTTCCACATTCCTTGCCTTCTCATCTGGTCCTTCACCTTATATTCTTTCTTTTGTTTTTTATCACATTCAGTTGCTGCCTAGTTTTTAACTACTTCTGGTTTGATTTCCATTCCTGCTTGATGTCTATATGCTTTAGCTAAATTAAACAGAGATGTCATCTTAGATTTATTCTCCTCATGTTTCAAAACTTTGACTACATTTGGATCTTGTGAGGTCAGTAGATATGTGTAGAGTCCCATGATTGCAGATCTATACATATAATCAATTTCAAGGAAGCCCATCCCTCCTTAAGAATGGGGAATATATAATCTTGGTATACACTGAAGCATCCTTCTTGTTTTAATATCCAATCTATTAAACACTTTTTGGGGGCCAGTCAATCACTCCAAAACTATAGGGAGAGGAAGAGCAAACTGATTTATGGCTTGGATCTTGTTCCTAGATGTCAATGCTATTTTTAGGATTAATTTTCCCCATGGGTGTACAGATATGGCTACTCAGGCAAATAGCTCTATAGTTCCGGTGGTCGGTGGATACACCACCTCTGTGCAAGGGGATAACAGCTGCCATTGTCCAGTCAGTTGGGCTGCAGCCAGTGGTTATAGTATGATTGCAAAGAGCTCCCAATGATGTTAATAATCCTTGGTGGATCCCACATAGTACACAGCCTGAGATGTTAGCATGTCCAATAGATGCTGTGTATCCCCCATAGAGAGGACAGCTATGACCTGCTCAGCAGATATAGAAGGTATGGGACATGTTGTATGAATGTTATGTGCCACATGTGGTGGGGACAGGGGAGTAAAGTTAATGCAGAACCTGTAGGACAACAGGTTAGCTATGAGTACAGATGCATTATATGTGGTATCATTATGTAAGAGTTCACCAACAATCTGTCCCTGTTCTCTAAGGTTACACATGTAACAACACTGTTTGTTGTGGTTCTGCTTTGTGGGGGAGGCTGATTTTGTCACCTACTGTTTCTATACAATGTCACACAAACACTACATGATTGTTTTAGCTGAGGAGGTTGTGCCATCATTTTAGGGGGCACCCTCACCTCAAGTGCCACACATAAATGTCCACCTCTTAATTTGCAGCTTGCTAATGGCAGTTGTCCACCATGCAGGTTTGCTGTGCCATATAGAACTCATGTTCCTTTTGTCAGGTACAGCCGAGTCTATGCAGTTGTACTGCTGCTTACATAATGCATGGATGTAGAGCTCTGCATACTTGTCTGTCCCATATGATGAAGGAGGTGCAGTCACACTATGCAATCCATCACATGGGGGGTAATACATTGCTTTGTTGAAGTATTTTTCTGCATTTACTGCAAGGGTGGTAGGTCTGATAGTTTTAATGAAACTGATCTGTGTTCAGATCTCACCAGGGAGGACCTTACACTGGTGGGCTGCAATGGTTACCCTTACTGGAAAATACATGAAGCACTACATCACTCCCTTGTGGGGATGTCACTCCACTGGTCCAGTGCATTCTAGTTAAGGATGTAGGCTAACCTTTGGGCAAGTGAGCTTCAGCATAACTAACTAACACAGTTGATGGTTACCCCAAACCATGGTGTACTGATATATCTTGATAGGCACACATACATTCAAATAAACACAGTGGGTGCCTGGATTCATAGAGATGCTCCTGTAGCTGGCAATGGCTTGATTAGGTGCCCTTCCAGCAGTGAATAGCACCTGCAGTGTCTCCGGGAAAACATAGTGCTTCAATAAATCTGGATGTGTATTTATCCTTAATGAATCTGTATACACCACCTGCATTACATTGCACACTGCCAGTTTGAGGTCTGAACATATGGAAGGATGTGTAGCCTGGTATGGTTGTGGTGCTGTCCACAGCCTTGAAACAGGTGTCTTTGACTGCACAAATGTATGTATATTCCATGGTGGGACACCTTCCACAGAGTGGTGTTTAGTACTGCCATTCTCAGGATGTAGCAGCATAACCGTGATGTTGTATGAAGATGGTACCCTCACTGGAAAGTTGTCCCTCCAGATAGTGCCTACAATATTGCTCTGTGGGGGTATCAGCAGCGTTGGCCAGTACTCAAAATCCCAGGGGTGAGAGATGAAGAGCATCTCTGGCAAAGCATTGACATCTGTTGATCAAGTCATCCCAAGCAGATATGTAGTGGATCCCCTTACAATGACACCACATGCTAAGGCAATTATTGACATCCCTCATTTTCTGTGTGCATTGCACCATCATCCTATATGAGGGTCAAATGCAGCTGAAGGTTATGAGCATACCTGCGAGAGATACAGAGTGTGTAAGCTCAGTCATGTGTCTGCATACACTCTGGTGAGGTATGTCATTAGTCGTAAACACCTGTAGGAAATATGATGTCATCATCATATCACCTGATATTCCTTGAGTTGCGGCAATGTGAGGTATGGCATATTGTGTCAACCCACAGATAGCTAACTGACATTTTCCATATGTAGCCTGGTGACATGGACATCAATGTGTCTCAAGATGTACTGAGCTATGAATAATAAGTCTGCTTTTGTGTTGTGCCTCAGGTGTGTGACCAGGTTGACAGTGGTGCATGCACAATTATGTGTACTGCGCTCTCCAGAAGTAGGATTGTCTGAGGTGTCTGTTGTTTGGGAATGTGTCTGGTAAGAAGCTGCACACATTCAGGTGTGTGTCATGTGGGTGTGGGTAGTGCATGAGGTGAGCTGTGCATGTTGGCAAAATGCTCATTGCCATATGTACTGACTGCTGTGTGAGACACCATGGAATCAAGGTCTGGAGTACAATCACATCTATCACACGTTGTGCTTGTGTGGCATAGGAGTACAGGGGTGGGTATACTTTCCACATGTCACAGCAGTCATTTATTAGTGCCATACAGTCATGCTTGTGTGTATGTCATAGTATGCCATAGTTAGGCAGTGTCATGACAGATGGTGAAATGTAACATGTCACCTTTATGTAGGTCCTCTAAGGTAACACAACACCTGCCAGTATGCCACACAATGCTTTGCCAGCCATGTGGACCTTGGACTGACCATAAACCTGTCATTAGGCATGGTTCCAATACCATACTTACAAATGTGACACTGTGTAAGTCCTGCAAACTTAGGGTCATGCTGTCACACCCTTGGGGTTGACAGCCTGAAACACAGTGTTTGTAGGCACACCTTGCAGTGAAGATGTGGATGCTGTGCATGCACAGAGGACTTTTCAAATTTGATGACATTATGTTGTCCTTGCAAGTCTACAATGCCTATAAAGAAACCACACAGCAAACTGGTTGTTGTGTGACATGATGCAGGAACACAGATATGTGTTCCAGGTACATAACTGTGCAATATGACATGCCTAGGACATGTGGCAGGTGGACACACTTTGGCCAACTGTGGTCAGTCCTCTGCAGTAGGAGTGACAGCCATGTCATGCAGATATCCATCATTAATTTGTTGAGGGGCAGAATGCATGAAGTGCTGTGAAATTGTCACATAAGATGGATCACCACCACTCTGCTGCTTGTTTCTGCGAGCCTGGACATCTATGTCACTGGATATTGCACATTATATTGTGACACTACAGCTTTGCTCCTAATCACCATCTGGTCAATTCCCTAGTGACATACCACCAACCTTGGTACAGAAGGCATAATTCATGCCAAAGCCAACTGATTGCTAATCAAAGCATCTACCTGGATGCTAGAGGGTATGTGAAGGCTAGAGAGCCTTGCGTGATGTGGGACAACCATGTGGATGAACAAACAGGCTGTTTCCTGCTACTCATCATGAGCTTCATAGTAACATTTTGCATGTGATAACAGAAAAGGTATCGGAACACGGTATCCCATGACAGAGTGGTTATGGTGAGACCAGTAGTAGTAGTAGCCAGGCACCAGCAATTCAAGGGAGTTCCCCTCTTTCCACATTCGTCACAAGGTAATTGTGTCCTTGCAGTATACACCACTTGAGTAGTGCCCAACTGCAGAATACCTGTGTAAAATCTCCCATCTTACCTTTATAGTGTATAAATATTATGCCTCCCTCCGTTGTTTGTCAGTGCTCTGTACAGACACCTTGGATAACTCTTTTCTTAGAACATGATGGAAGTAACTGCAATACTTAATTGCATGGAGGACAACTAGCATGCAGTGCCAACCAGTGTCTCTAGATCTGTCAGTCATCTGATATGTAAAGCCATGAAATGAGTTAGCATGGATATGATCAGTGACAATGTCATACACCTACTGACAATGGACCAAACACAGTTTCTTTTGCTCAAGGGCAGATGATGCCTACCTACCCTAACTGGTGGACTTCATTGAGTTTTACAGTATGCAATGGATGATGGGAATATGACTCAATTCACCTACCATGGCCTGACCAGGTGTTTGACAATATTAGGCTAGCAGGCCTTGCCAGAAACTATGTAGGTTATTTACAGAGTGGTATATCAACTTGTGGATAGCCAAGTGTCTGATTACCTTGGAAGATAACATTGGGTAGACCTATGCTACAATGATACCAGTCACCAGTGGACTTCACTCGAATATCATTAATGGAGTACCCCTTTGTAGCCATTCCCTTCTCTGCAGTCATGGCCACTGCCAGTGACCTCTGAATGACTACATTAGCAGGTGAGTGCATATTAGGAGCTGTCACTGAATCCCACACAGAACCAACAGTTATCCAGAATGGCCTGAGACATACACTCAGTTGTTGTTGGAGCCACTGATAAATAGTAAATGCCAAGGACTGCACAATACTATCCATTTGGAAGTCAATCACTCCTGGAAAATATAGTAGTGGCTGCACATCGCAGACAGTTAAGCCAATACCCATGGACTTATGGACAGAGAAGCTAATGTAGCCTTTGACTGTCACTGGTCAGTAAGATGTGGTGATCCATTCAATTTTGTACAACCTATACAGAAAGGTATGGCACGTAAATCCCAGACTGTCATTGTCATACTGAATGTGGCAGTCCTCACACCTATCATTGAGTGTAATGGCACCTTTGCTATGTCACTACACAGGCATATCTTACAACTGTAGCAGCCACACAGGTTCCATGGTAAACCAATACACATTACAGAAAACATGTCCAACGTATTCTGTGTCAAGACCGTACATGTGTAGTCTGTGTCCTACATGCTTTGTAGGGGGATGCATATGGCTACCACACAGGGTGGTGTAAGATTCCACTGTGTACCTCCTGCTTATCCAAGACAGAACTATCACATGTATTACCTGATCTACACACCTACACCATCGCTGTGGTATAAATAGTACATGCTGGAGAGACAGGTATGTAACACAGACATTAAACCCCATATGTAACAGGCTCTCTATAAATGTAAAGCACACATCTGCTATAATGCATATCATGTGCAAGTTACACAATGGGATGCAGAACAAGACAATTATAACTGGTGTAGGACAAATGTCTGTAATGGACACAGGAAATTTGTAGATGGGTCATCTCCATCACTGCAGCTTGTAGATGTGTTAGCTCCAGAAACCCTGGTAAGACTTATCAAGGGTATCAGACTGTGTCATAGATGAGGGATGCATGAGAAAGCTGCATGATGCCATTGTGCTTGTTAGCCTGTTATACACATATGACGCTATGCAGCCATGCACCTATACTGCTGTACCTTGCTGGAGACATATGTCTTCTGTGCTGACATTCCATCCTGTGTTGTGACGTCTATGGGTTTATTGCCACTGTGTATCACACTGCATCATGCAAACTTGCTGAAAATGTAATGGAAAAACTGGGAGTGTAATTTCCAGTCTGGTACAGGAGTACGCTACTAGAAAGCCAGACAAACACTAATGGGTGTAATTGAGGTCTCTAACACTGGGTAAATGGGCACATTTACCAGAAACATATACAAGTACACCTGCTACAACATTTATGGCAAAATACATGCTCAACTGGGACTCTGGCTGAGAAATACATCCCTATAAATTCAGGCATTATTATGGATATAATGGATATAATGGAGGTATGTCACATACTGTATGTGTGCACGTATACCTTCACAAATACACATGCTGTAACAGTGACTCAGTAGCTCAGTCTGTTAACTTTTGCCACAGATAGTCCGGGGTTCAAATCCAGTGGTATGTATAATTTAAATTACATTATTTTAAAGCCATCAATGAATGAATGAGTCATCCACTCTTTATCCACACAATACATTTCAAATTAAATGTCTGCTTTTCAATGGCAAAATAGATGTTCAACTGGGACTCTGGTGGAGAAATACATGCTTATAAAGCCAAGCACATAATAATGGATATAATGAAGATAAGGGGTGGGGAGAGAGAGAGGAAAACATAGCAATAGTGAAGTTATGAAGGCTACCAGCCTAGCTAGCTAGAATTTTGTAAATAATTCTATGTCATTGTAAATATTAATATGATCCATAGGCTTGTCTACAAATGTAAGTAACCTGTATGTTATGTGCTGGACTTCAAACATTTAACAACAGTGCACCCTGCCGGAAAAGAGCAGAAATGTATATGGGCTATATGCCTGTGCAAATGTATGTTTTCGTAGTAGAAATTGGAACATACAGAGTTAACATATAAACTCTGAGAAAATAATTAAACAGTTTTACAACTGTGTTTACCACAGCTAGAAGACAGAATGTCTAAAGTTAGAGTTTCTTTCTATTGTCTTGAGACAGAGATAATTAGGTTTCACAGGTAAAGTGTTTTTCTATTGCTCTGTGGCTTCCTAGTAGCTGTACATCTGAGTAAGTATTTCTCACTGACACATGTTAAATTTTAAGCTCCTGTTAGCCTGGGAACTAAGGCACATGTGACAAGAATAATGTAATCTGAGATAACCCAGCAAAAATGTTTGATAGTAATTTAAGAACTATCTCAGAGAGAAAGTCAGTGCATTTTGTATCTTGTCTTGGACCTGTAAACATCCATTCAGTACTTGCATTTGTCTCTATCTGTAGGTAAGACTTAGATCTTAGTACTTCTCTTAGAGATAGATAGGAAAATAGTAAGATCAGTCTAAATGTTTTCTGTATTTATGTGAGACTGTCCTGCAATGCTGTTTTAAAGTATATCCTGTGATTCTGAACTCTGTTGTCACTGTATTGGGTTATTGAGTATTGTCTTAATCTGTTATTATTTATTATGAAATATATTTAAACATTTTTATTGTGGCTGGTTTGTGTAGAGATATGTAAGCTCTTAGAGTACTTGCATATGTATTTGGTGACACTGTATAGGCCACATCTAAATATCCTTAGTCTTGGACACACTTACCATTTGGATAATAGTAACATTACACAGTAAGATTGGGCACCCCTTGGTAAGGGCTTTTATAGTAGCTGATAAGTAGTGGTTGGTGGCAGTGATCACTACCTTATAGTCTGGACAGAAGGGGACATAGGTTGTAAACCTGTGCCAGCCTTCCCAAGGAGTGTCTGTGTATTTGTATATAAATCAAATCTTAAAGTGTGTGTTGTGTGTGTGTGTGTGTGTGTGTGTGTGTGTGTGTGTGTGTGTGTGTGTGTGTGTGTGTGTGTGTATGTCAGCTACTTGGACAGGGACACGAAGCACTGGTTGGACAGAGAGGGTACTGGAGGTTTTGGCTTGACCACTCGGCTGAGATCTTAACCCTATAGCTGTGCCAGTGTGGAGTCTTATCAGGGATCTGCAGAAAAAGGGGAAAAAACAGCCCCAGACTGACTGTGATCTATGTGTATTCTTAAGGGAAATTGTACTTTACTGTGTGTGTACTTGTCATCCTCCCAATGGGCATGTCCCTCACTGGTCTTAGTGGTGAGGAGTGAGTCTCCTTGATTGCTGGACCAGTGCAGGGGTGTCACAGAAGTTGCAGATGATATTAATACACAGACAGCTAATACACACTTCTACAGGTGTGCAGTGTCAGTTGTTACTACAGTGAATCAAATTATTCTATAGATGATGTAGCACATACATATCTCTCAAATTATTAGCATGAGACAGTATGGGCCAAGCACTAAGAAATGCAGGTACACAACTACATGGAACTGTTTCACATCATGTGAGCATACATAACTACCAAGGTGTTCTGTAAACTGATTTGCAAATACAATGCATTCCATGTAATCATTTATCTGCTGCTCACAGACCAGAGAGATTGGGCAGTTGTCATTACATTATGAAAAAATCATGACACTTGAGAGGTATGTTTGTGTACATTAAGTAGACTAGATAGCCATAATGTTTTAGTTGGCATGCATGAGAGTAGAACCAAAAAGCTGTGACTGCAGGGGACATGTGCACATTGTGTAACAATAGATTGCAGTGACATTAGAACAGACATGCAATGAATACAGCCCTACTCCACTTATTTCCACATATTCTCATGAAACCACAATCCTGCTTTATATGTTATTGTTATTGCTCCTTAGAATTTGTTAAGTATACACATGATATCTGCCCAGAATGTGGGCTACCTTAGCCATGTACCTTGTTCCTGGAGTGGTAGAAATAGAGGGTATTATGTTAGGGAAAGTGAGCTGCAGACAGTCCTGAACCATACTGTGGGTTGTGCAATACATTTATCAGGTGATTATGTTTGCATCATTTATTTATTTTAGTTTTACAGTTGACTGCAGCAACATTAGAACAGACATGCAGTGAATACAGCCCTACTGCACTTATTATAACATATTTGTTATCAAGCCACAATCCTGCTTTACACCTTATTGCTTATTGTTACTGGTACTGTTTATTGATTATTGCACTACAGTTATCAGAAAATATCTGTACTTACCACACTCATGGTGCATCCTGGCCAGATATCCGGCATGAGACTGGGTGTTGCAAACCCATTCAGTTGCAGCTGTTGGAAGAGAAGCATACCATTATGCATACCAGTTTTGCACAGATTCAGCTTATATTTTATGACAGTAGTGAGAAATATACTTACATATCTGTGGGGCATGCCCAGCCCTAAGCTCTTGGACTCAGGTATCCAAGGTTTCCCTCTTCCTTCACTTCAGGTCATCACAGTGGTGATGACACTGCTCACCAGTGCAGGGGATGCCAGTAGCACTGGTAAGATCCCTGGCCAACTGACCCCAGGCTTAAGCTTTACATTCTGAGCCCTGGTAATTGTCCTGCAACAGCCAAGGTTCATAGTTTCATACTAGGAGTCCAACAAACACTGTGGACTCCAGCACTCCCCACCTCTGGGCCAGAAAGCTTGCTCCCTTACCAATACCACCAGGCATATCGCCAGGTTAAAAGACTACAATGATTGTTGCAGAATTCCCCTAAGTGCCCTTATTATAGGCTGTTTTCACATTCTTACACATCATGCTGCAACATTCAAAAAAAGTACTGCATTGCTTGGCATTGCACAAACTTGCACAATTGAGTTTAAGCAAAGCTTAGCAACATGCAAACAGGAGCAGCCATTAACCATGTTTAAGCAGTGCTTAGCACTGCACAGCTTTTTCAAATGTAACAAATTTGTTTTTACATTAAACTGCCCTTTCGGTCACCTCACACATATCCAGAGCAATAAATATAAAAAGGTATGACTGCTGAGGACTTGAACTTGGGACCTATAACACTACAGACAATGGCTCTACCTATTTAGCCCTTGGACACTAATAAAACCAGTCCACCTTCACATATATTACTAAGCTACCTGTTAGAGTTTTTAAGCACCAAACCACACAAATGGCCATTAAAAAATAAAATAAAAACATGTAGACAAAGACACATAATGAATGACATCTGGCTTCTATTTATAGATGTCTGGCAGATGTCACCTGTGCAAGTGTAAGCGCAGCTCGGCATTGTAGCACTCCACACCACAATGTGCAAACAAGCATTCAAAGAAACCAAAATAAATAATTAATTACATCTGTTTTCCATTTTTTGATGTTTGGCAGCTGTCAGTTGTGCATGTGTAAGCACAGGTCAGCATTGCTGCGCTCTGCGCCATGCAAACAGGCATTAAAAAAGAGAAAAAAATTACAATTCACACATATTTCTAGACTACCAGGGTACATTACAGACATGTACATTATCCTGTACATAACATTTGTCCAGGAATTCCCTGGACAATCCACACTTATGGGACACTACACTGCTGCCTACACAGATTCAATATCCGTGTTACTGTGATCACCCTCAGCAGCACACCAGGATTAATATACATAGCACACTGCCGATGAGGAACCTTGGCCGTGTACGTTGGTACATTCCGTATAGGCTCTACACAGAGCTTACATGGATTTTACTGAATCCTGGGGGTTATGTTAAGTAATATCATGTGCCTCACCTTTTGCTTATCAAGACATTATTATTTCAAAATGTTAAAGTGCTTTCCCCATTTCTGTTAATGGAGTGAAGGGTTTCCTCAGATCTAACTATGCTGGCATGTACTAAAGTGGTAGCTCATACTACTGATTAGACATATCAAAATATGAACAGTTCACACTCACATAAAAATAGAGCTACAAAGGAAGAACAAGTAAAAATCAAAAGTCTAACTTAAACTGCATATGAATAAAAATATATATAAAATAAAACATCTAGGACTAAAGATAAAAATGAAAATTAAACTCATCATGCATAGCCATGAAATAAAATAATAAAAAAACATGTTGCCTTGAGTAAAAGTTATTTTTAGTAAAAGTTATTACGATCCAGTTTCTTTAACTTGAGTATGCTCTTAATGGAAAATGACTGATGGAGTACAGGTTTCCAATAAGCTTTAAGTCTAATCTGACATTCATATTCTTTTTGCTCTAGCTATGCATTGAGGTTACCTTGTAATGGGTCCAAATTTATTCTCTCTATTACATGAAAAAAAAAATTCTGATAGTTCCTGCAGACCTGACAGTGGGTTGTTGAAGTCCTTAAGCCTGATGCCTGAAAGGTGTTTGGTCACTCTTATTTTGAGATAGTTAATTGTTTTTCCAATGTAAAATGCTTTGCATTTTGTGCAGCTTGCCTGGTATACTACAAAGTTACTATTGCAGTTATATCTGTCATTGCAGATATATTTCTTTTTTGAGTTTGGACATATAAAATAGTTCTTTTGACTCATAAATGCACAGCATCTGCAGCCTGGGGGTTGCAATTAAAAATTCTGTCCTATAATTCTGTGAGTACATTAATTTATTTTACATTTTCTACCTAACTTCTAATGTTTCTTCTTTTTCAGTAAAACAAGGATGGTTGTGCATCCAAAAGCTGACTGATTGATTGGTTTCATCTAATTATGCTCCAGTTTTTGACCATTTTTCTTTTATTACATCAGAATCTTTGGAATAAGTTACGAAGTATAATTATTATTTTTTGTAGCCAAATGAACCTCACACATTGAAGCCTGTGAATTGTGAAATATTACAGTTGTAATCTGCATGGGATTGGTTTAAGCAGTGTTATGATACGGTGTCTTTCATTTTATATTGATAATTAGCAGAACACTTTTTTTTCAGTTATAGGGAAGTATTACCACTTTGTTAGCAATTTCTGTTTGGTTTAAGGATGGTCTCCATCATAATTCTCCAGAGTCTTTGATAGTTCTAACTATGAAACTGCCAGCATGATTGAGCTATTTTTATTTTAATGGGCTCAAAACTAGGAACCATAATACTTTCTATGTCTTTTAATAGAGCATTTCTGCATTGGTTGCATCTTATATAGTCTAAAATGTACCAAATGTTACTATTCTGAAAATGAATTGCTCACTTTCTAGTTTCTGCTGTCAAGTTATCTGCCTCATTTTTAATTTTTCTGGCAGACCCCATGTACAAGGAGTATGGATATTCTGATTATCTACTTCAAAATAACTATATTCTTTTACGTTATCTCCATTCTGCAATCACAAAATTAATGTCATGTGAGAATAGTACAGCTATAAATTTAATTCCTAGCATAATACATACTTATTCACAGATGTTTTATATTACTATACATGAATGGGGGACTGCTTTTAAATGTTTTGCTGAAATATTTAACAAAAATAATAGATATCTCTAAATATCCACCAACAGAAATAGTATATAAATTTCATTATATATAACCATTTTTATGCTTTGAGCAGTGCTTCTTTCAGGACACATCCACATAAATCATGGTCCGTCCAAACCTACAAACATAGCTTATTAGCTAGTTATTGCCTTTCTCAGTATCGGCATTAAAGCATCATAGGGTGGCCTAATGGTTAAGGTGTTTGCCTTACAAACACAAGGTGCAGGGTTTGAGTCTCACAAGGGATAATTGGCTAAGCTTAAAATGGCTTGCAAGGGCAGTTAGCTTAGTACTAATCTATGAACCTAAATAATAAATGGTTTCAATTAGAAGCAGGGGTGAATCAGTATAATCCCAGAATTCCAGCAATTATAGAATTTTGACTTAAACACAATTTCTTGATTGCTCCTTATTTTATTTATCTAGTTTATTTATTTGTATTTGTTACTGGGATAGTCCAGCTGGATCAGGGGATACAAGCACCATCTAATTACACTCTACATATTACACACACACACACACACACACACACACACACACACACACACACACACACACACACAGATATGGGTTCACTTTATAATCTCGAAATACTGAAATCCCGAATTTCAGTATTTCGAAACCATAAAGTTGAACGCCCCAAATCCTGAAACTACACAATCAAGAAACACAAAACCATGAACAGAAACACATCATACACCACACAACACATACATCATCCAACCCACACCACAACAAACAAAACACACACAAACACAAAAACACAAACAAACCTACACGACATATAAGCAGGGGGGCAAGCACCCCTGTGCCCCCCACACACACCCTACTTATATATACTAACTCTGAGATCACACAGACACAGAAAGGAACCTCACGCCCACACATTCTACAGTCCCTTGCATACACACAAACATCACACATATACAAACACCAACGCATCCAACACTTACACACCCATACTTTCACCTGCGTCCCCTAACCCACACGTACAACTGACAAACACATTCACACACGCTCAAACTCCCACTCAAAACCCTTACAAAATGCTCACTTACCTTAAATTACACCTAAATCCATACACAACACCAGACACCATTTACAGCACCGCACTTAAAGTACAGTAAAGCCATAACCGCAAGTTAGAGATATTCAGATTCAAGATTATTCACTTTTGCGATTTTAAAGGTTTGACTTTATAATTTTGGGATACTGAAATTCGGGATTTCAGTATTTGAAAATTATAAAGTGAACCCATATATATATATATATATATATATATATATATATATATATATATATATATATATATACATATATACACACACACACACACACACACACACACACACACACATACAACACACACACACAATTTACAATGGCATACTGTATATACAAGTGCAATTTTCAATGACATACTATATACACATGTACAATTATCAAATGCCATATTTAGTTGTCAACTTTGATTATAACATTACTACATGTAGAAGCTAGGTTATTAAGCACTGTGTCATTAGTAACATTTGTGCATTTGCCAGACATGCTACAGAATCATTTTAATGTATTAAAGTTTATTGCATATGGTGTATCTAGTTAAGCACTGTATTTTGAGAGTTTAGTTAGAGTTTAGGGTATGGTAGAAGAGATAAGAAGTTAGAAATGATTTAGTTCAAATGGAAAAGGGAGACAAAAAAGGTGTATATGATTAAAAAGGGAGTAAGTTAAGATGGGGGAAGAAAGCTGGAGGGCATGCTAGAACATTGGAGAGTTAGCCTGGTGCTGAACATGAGCATGACCAGGGTTTATTCAGATGTAGTTTGAGCAGGCTTTTAAAATATGGTAGTTTGTAAGCAAGTTTGATATGTTCTGGGATGGTGTCCCATACTTTTGATACATAGCAAGTAAAGGAGTAAAGTGTTGTCCCTTGCTGAGTTATTAGACTTATAGGTTCATAGGTTCATAGGTTGGTACTAGGCTATTGGCCATAGGGCCTATACAAGCCTAGCCATAACAATTCCCTGGCTATTTCTTCCCACACTATTTACTTCCCTGGACCCCTGTCTAGCAGGGTGACTGACGTGATCCCCGGGGTGAATTTCCTATCTCCCATCCAATTGTCAAGGTTCCTTTTGAAGAGGGCCAAAGAGGCACTCTGCTTGACATGTATGGGCAGTCTATTCCAGAGTCTGGGGAGTCTCTGGGTCAGGAACCTATCCCTCCAACATGTTTTGTTTATTGTGATGACAAGATTTAGATCCCTGGAGCGTATGGCTCTGAGGGATTGGGATTTCTGCAAGTGTAGCATGTCCAACAGCTCTGGGTTTGACATGGCCTTGTATGTTAAGCAGAGATCACCTCAGAGTAGACAATATGTGACAGAGTATAGCTGGAGTTTTTTAAGGCGGTAAGCATAGGGCATCTGCCTTAGGCCTGTGATTCTTTTAGTGAGGTATTTCTGTGGCCTTTCCAGTTGCTGCAGATGTCGTGAGAGGTACATACCAAATGGGGCGTTGTATTCTATAATGGGTCTAATGAGGGATGAGTACAGTGGGACAATGACCTCCTTTTTTCTGGATGATGTTGGCAGAGTGATGTTCCCTTGATGAGGGAATGAGGCAGTAAGAATTTTTTAGTGTGGGGCATTTATCTGGGTACTACATAAGTTGATAATGCAGATACAAATTGTGAATGTTTTCAGAAGTTGCATAGTTCATGTCAGTTAAGTTGTTTCAAGGCTTGACACTGGTGGGTTCTATGTGTTGAGTTGGAGGCAAATTTAGCAATTTCATTATAGCAACAGGCTAGTTTGAGTTCAAGAGTGATATTTAGGTTATTGACAATAGGGGATGCATAAAGGAGGCTGGGATTAAGTAGGTTGAAGCTAATGTTTGCTGTACTTTTTCTGTAAGGAATTGTCTGGATCTAGAGAGAGCGAGCGAGAGAGAGAGAGCAGTTTCTGATTGTTTTTTTTGTGTGTGGTTTATAAGATACAGTAGCCACATTTGATATTTTCATCAATGATGGCTCCTAGGGGTTTACTGTGTGCAATTATTTCTATATTAGTGTCATTTGCTGATTTAATTAAGAAATATTGCTTTGGGTTTTTATATTGTTTTGGGATGAAGAGCATTAATTTTGTTTTGTTAGGGCTAAGGAGCAGGAATGACTTTTTTAGCCAGGTGTCTATAGAGGTAAAATAAGTCTGGGTAAATTCCTGGAGTTTGGAGAGAGTTGGGGTTGTACATATTAATGGTGGATCACTGACTAATTGGACAGAGCTTGCATGTTGTGTTGCAGTATGGAGTTTATTTATAAAGATGTTAAAGAGGAGTGGTCCAAGGATTGAGCCTTCTGGGACTCCTATGGTGACAAGTTGAAATGGGAATAATCCTAGTGCCATTTGTCTGCTTGATTTCTTTCAGGCAGACAGTTAAGAAAACATTTAAGGGAGTTTTGAGAAAGTCTGATGGAAGCAAGATCAGAGAGTAAATGCTGACATGATACTGTGTCAAATGCTTTAGATAAGTCTAAAAATATTGTTGACACATTTGCCATTATTTCTAAGCTGATTTATAGTGTTAGTAAAATGCAGTAGGGCAGCAGTTGAAATGTGATAATGTCTGAAACCGTTCTGTGCTTTGGAATGTATTTTATTGGAGCTGAGAGTGATATGAGTTGTGTGTGTGGATACACTTTTCATAGATTTTTGAAAGTGGGAAGAGGCTAACTATGCATCTATAACTGTTACAATCAGGTGATGTACCCCATTTGTATAATGGAATAATACAGGGATGTTTCCAGATGCCAGAAACATATTGTTCAGATATTCACCTATTTACCAATATAGATATGGGGAAAGCAATGGCACCAGCAGCTATTTTTAGATATTCTGATGGGAGTTTGCCAGCAGTCAAGGTGATGGGCTTCAATTCAAGTAGAAGCTTTTTTATTTCAGAAGTAGGTATGACAATGAGGTTGAAGTGATGGGAGACATTTCAATTTCTTGAGAGGATATAGAAGTGGCAGGGATCACTGTTAACTAAGGCTGTGCATGATCTGTTTAAAGTATCTATTGAAATGGGAGGAGATTGATTCAGTGCAGTTACTGGTTGTTGAAGAAGGAATGTTAATTTGGCTGGAGTGTAGTAACCTAATTAGAGATGACCAGAAACATTTATGTTTTTTATGATTTTTGTGTTGAAAGTTATTATAGCAGGTTTGTTTATCTTGTCTGACATAGAGATTAGTAAGGTTTCTTCGGTGTATAAATACACCTGTATACTTACGTTTTCTTTCCATGCTTGGCTGACTCTTTAATTGCAGACATGAGTTAGGTCATTAAGGATTTACAGGAAAATGTCGCATCTAGAGGCGTGGGTTTTAGTATATTCCAATTATATTGAGATGGTGGGTTAATAAAGGTGTCTTTTTGAACTTTGTTGAATTTTATACTTGATTGTATATAATTTGTATGTCCTGGGTATTATAGCTTCTAATGGTATATGTTGTCAGGTGATCACTTATGGGGTCTGGTAGGCATCCCACAATTACAATTACTTAGTCTGGTTTATTGGTGAATACAAAGTCTTAATTGCCTGCTGGAGTTTTTGTTTATTCTAGTGTGCTTTAAATCACTTGAATAAAGCCATATAAATGTATGGATCATGTTGGGGTAGTACTGTTTAAAAGTGGTCAGTCTATGTTTAAGTCTCCTAGAATGAGGGTTCCATATTGGACATTATGAGATACTCAGTGTATGATATTTTAGCAGTATTGATGTTTCTACCTTGAGGGATATATAAAGCTGAGATACAGATTTTTTTCTATAATTCATTTTGTACTGTTACTAAAAGGATCTCAGCATTGTTAAATTTTGGGATTAACTAGTGTTCCATTTACAGCATTTTATAGAGAATTTCAACACCTCCTTCTTGCCCCCATGAATATAATCCTATTTCAAATAAACAATCTGTGACACTGAAGGTAAGCTTTCCTAGTGAAGCTAAACAGCTGAAATAAAGGTAGACAAATGTTTTGGCAAGTATAGAGTGCAAGAGACGTATTGAGAGATGCTCTAGTACACTACAGCTAGGGACACTTCAGAACTATTGTGATTTCTCAGAAGGGAAGGGGGAATTTGTGTATTAAATGGCACAATATTAAAAGCATACCAGAAAGAACACTGCTGCAACAAGATAGAAAACTGTGATTCACATCTGAATCTAAGATTCCCTTGGCCCTTTCTCAGGTGTGCAGCAGCAGCAGTTGTATGCTGGTCTGCAGCCATCTGAGTAGGTGAAGCACTACATGAGTATGTGTAGCAAGGAGGATAGGGGAGGGGAGCTGACTACAGCCTGGTTTGAGGTAACCTGGATACAGCAATGTACCTCTCAACTGTACAGATTTTCATAGAATGCTCAGAATGTTGGCTCATATTGGCCTGTTCCTCTTTTTTCCTGGCAAATCACTGGTATGATCTCAGGATTGAAGTCACTAAATAATGATATACATTTGAGTTTCAGACTTCAAATCCTTCAGAAAATGTATATTAAAACAAATCCTGTGACTCTAGCAACTTTCTAAGTTTATAAGAGCAATATTTAAAATATGCCCCTATTTGTACCCCCATTTTGTCAAGCTTTGTCCAGATGTTTTTGCATTAACAGGTTGAGAGGTGCAGCATTATCCAAGAATTTCCTTATGCAATAGTTAGCATTCCTCACAGATAATTCCCAGCATAAGGCAAAAATAAGAAAGGCTCTGCTCAATTTCAACTAAGCTGTAGATCTTAATTGTGTCTTCATCAAGTTATACTATTTTTACTGATAATAGACAAGAACTTAAGTAAGTGATGGTGTATTGACTAAAACAAATACAAAGTACAATTGCTTTGTAACACTTGTTGCTCACAGTATCAACTACTTCACTTCTGAGCCTAAATGGACACTTAAAATTGTTGCTTGGTCACCACAATAAACTCTTTTTTTGCAATTTGTATACTTGTCCTCCTAGAACCATTTCAATACTAGAAGCAATATTAAATCAAATCCTAATAGTAACTAAAGCTGGTAAGCTTATCATTTGAACATAAATATTAATCGGAGCTTTTCTCTCAAAAGCATATTAAATATACTATGTAGCACATATAACCTTTTATAGCATCTGAAGGATGGGACCCAACCTAACTATAATTCTGAAAGCCCATCACTTATTAACATAATAATTATTTATCCAACAATAACTTTCAGTTTCTAACTGTCATTTTTTTTATCTAAAACTGGTACTATAACATCCAGGATTCCTCAGGGTTCTGTGCTTGGTCCATTACTTTTCTCATTCTGTGAACTTAAATAAATCTACACCATTACCTTCTGGAGCAACTGGAAGACTAGCAAATATTACTACATCCATGTTACCTTTGGCATTATTCTTAACTAACAACCTAAGGTAGCATGTAATTTATTATGTCTGTTGTGGGCTAGGTAAGCTATAGTCATAAATATGCTAATCCCAAGAACTGAATATGCCTTTCCAGTTTTTGCTCCTCTTTCTGGACACATCACTGCAGTACTACAGAAAACAGAAAGCCAGATTTTATGACTTTCAAACTTTCAGCTACCACTAAACATCACTGTATCTGTATTTAAAGGGCAAAATGACTTCCTATTTCCACCAAAGTAAGCTTTCTTCTAAAACACACTGGGCAGGATTCACAAAGCCTCCGTGTAAGAGTTACAAGGCTTACACGGAGGCTGCAGTTAAACGGTGTGACGTCAGCATGCCATGCATATGCATGAGGGCATGATGAATCACACCTAAGGTTAACGCGGTCCGTGTAAGACAGCAGGGGGCGTGTCCGTAGGGTGAGCCCTGCAAACGGACATGCCCCCATTAGAGTAAAAGTCCCGAAAGTAAACCCCCACGACAGAGTCCGTGTAAATGTGAATAAACACAACACAACACATGCCCCCACAGACTATGAACATAAAATGTAAAAATGAACATGTTATATTTTTTTTATAAGTTTTAAAGATGTTTGCCCGTGAGTGCGCTTGTTTTTGCGGGTGTGCCCGGTGCTTAGCCACAGTTAGCAGTCAGTGGAAAAGCATATAAGAACTAAATATGCAGAGTAAGCCAAGAAGCAATAGCGTAGTGGTAGCGACGTCGGCTGAAGAGGAGGCAGTCATGGTTCGAGCCTCCACAACATCAATTTTTATTTTTAGTGAAATAAGCACGAAACAATTCCCTGACATATATGTACATATATAAAATTATATTTTATGTAAAATTTAATGAAATGGGCCATGTATTTTGAAGAAATGTGAGATAATAAAAAAAAAAAAAATGTCAGAAGTGCCTATAGCTGAGCTACACTCTAACAAGTTGAGTATATCTGCCCGTAGGTGAGCAGTGTTTCAACAGGTGTAAAATGAGTGCCCGTAGGTGAGTAGTGGTTTAACAGGTGTAGAAGGAGTGGCCGGGGTTGAGCAGAATACCAACATGCTGAAACTGTGTGCCCATAGCTGAGCTGAGCGTAATATGCGTGCTGACAGCCAAACGGCACGTAAGCCAGCGTGACCCATTTGCTCGGAGCTGTGCACCATGCCAACAAGCTAACCGACGGGCAACGTTGAGCAAGCTGTATCAAAACTGCCTTTACACAGACACACCTCCTAGCCTGTATAGACAGTCATAAAATATAAAAAGCAATGGCCGGGCTCGAACTCAGGATACCATGCACCATAGTCAAAGTACTGAACCACTAAGCCATGACAGTTGCTCTTAGAAATGCAGTAATAGCATATATATAGTAATGAATAGAAAGAGGAGCATGACAAAGCAGGTTTTCTGAAGCTGATACAATTCCAAAATGGCCAATCACAGATAAGTGCAGGAAAAACGGCATATATAAGCCCCATAGGCGGGAATACACAGCATAACCGATTGTGGAACCGACTTGCAGTCAGGATGGCAGGTGTAGGAGTGGGTAGTTGCTTCCGAGCACAGAGGTGAGGTGTTGAGGAGTCCAAATATATGGTTTGGCTCCTCGTCCATGATCATGAGGCCCAACTCATGCAGGGCCAGGTCCTGTGGAGAGCATATAGGGCTGAGGCGTGGGACTGGTTGGCACATGATCTCACCAGTGCCACAGGAATACCAAGGACTGGTGAACAGGTCCGTCACCACCATGCAGACCTGAAGAGATGGAAACAGGACCAACTGAACCGTTGGATCCAGGAGGCCTGGCAAATGCCCAACGCCCCACTACTGAGTAAGTTACATGTGATTATTTATGTAAGAAATTAACCTAGCTGATATTATGGAGATCTGTATTCCAATATTATTTCATTTATATTGCAACTGCAGGTGTCCATTTTGCGAACCGTCGAGCCTATGCCGATAGGCTGGTGTGGTTGTGCCACCAGGCAGGTCAGTAATTCTCTCCCTGTAACTGTAAAAAAATATAAGTATGACAGCTTGCAAAAGAGTGCAGTGTAGTCACTTATTAATAAAAAGTGCAAGTAACAGTGTAAGAGAGTTTGCAAGTATTGTTTGATTACATAAGTGTGATGCAGCCTGTAATCCAAAAATAAAAATGAAACAAGTCTGAGATAAAGATGTTCCACCTGTAATATAATAGTACATAACCTGCAGCAGGCTGAAAAGTACAGCTACAGAAGATGAGTAAAACACGTGTGAAATATATCTCTGTTTAAATTCTGAAACATGACACAAGTGAGACTGTTGGAAATGATTGTTATAACTAAAAGTAAAACATGTCAATAAAGCCTAGAATTAAGTACTATCCTGAATTGTAAAAATAAAACAAGTAAGAGAGTGTGAGAAAGAGGTATGAATCCACCAATAAAGTAGTAATAACTCCTGAATAAAGTATCCTGCAGTCAGTAAAGAATGAAATGAATGTGACAGGCAGAATCAAACAGCAACATGTGTTGAAAAAAGTACTAAAGCTGGAATGTGTGTCCCAAAATCTGGATATGTTGCTCTCAGTTTGCAATATGCAGATAGTATGGTTGTATGAAATACCAAACATCCACAGTTGTCTATAGCCATATAAAGCAAATGTAGCAGGATGATGTAGCTGAACAGAGCCAGATATGAATGTGTGTGAATAAAAATGAAATGTATATTGATGTAGCAGTAACATTCCTATCACCAACATGAATAAGTTGTCACATAGGAAATTGTAGTCAGACCTGTAGTGTGTATATATCTGCAGCTAGTAGAAATGTACAGCATATGTATAGGTATTTGAAGTTGTTAATGAAATATTTCTTCACCCTACCCTATAACCACAAATAATCCATTCCACGTGAAATGGGTATGTGTATTCACAATTAACACCCTTGGACAATTGTCCTGTTGGTTCATACATATTTGCATGTATGTTGATGCATGTGTCCTGTTCATACATCCAAACCTGATGGCCTGTTGCCATCACTCAACCCTGCATGTTGTTGGAATGTGTACTGTTGTTCAAATTATGCATGTGTTATGCTTGCTGTTCAACGGCTTGAATTTATGGATGTTTGGTTAATGGGAATACTAATGCATGCTGTTACAACTAATTGTGAATGGTATTGCACGTTACTAACCCAAACTGTCACTAAATAATGCAAAACATAGGACGACAGGGAAGGCGGGTTTCAGCAGACCCACCTCTCCCACCTCAGCTGGCGAGTGCACCTGGCAGTAGTGCCCAGGCTGGACCCTCCTCCGGTGGCCCTGTGCCACCTGCGGGTGGAAGCACTGCAGGGGATGGGGCTCGTCTCCCCTCTGCAAGCGTGGCCGGAGGAGAACATCCACTCACCCTCCGTAGTGTCCGGACTGTGGTGAGTAGGGAGATCTGGCATGCTGTGCTTGGGCCCCTATGCCAGCTTGAGGCACGGGTGGCACAACTCACGGGCATGCCTGCTGCCTGGCCTACACAGCCCACAGCACAGCCCCATCCTGGGCAGTGAAGGCACAGTGGCAACTGCCCATGGGTGGGGATCTCAGTTCCACTGTTGCCATCTGTGGGCACATGGGCTCAAGATATCCAAACATCCATCCCCGTCAATTGTGTAACCCCCCACATGTGTCATACACCACCCCTGTATGCATCTTGTTTGTCTTGTCTGTTAACCTCCCCTACCTACCTCCCCAGCTAAACTGACTTCCCATACCTGACATACCACTCTCACCTGAAAAAAAAAAAAGGGCACTCTGTACCCACAAAAACATTACGCCCCATACATAGCTGCCCATTTTGCACACATGTCTGCTGGACATGTAAACTGGCAATTACAATTGGCTGTACAACAAATATTATTGTTGTCCTCACACCTCTCTCAGGGGTGGAAGGTTTCAAATTTCACACCAAATTACAAATATATGCACAGCTGTTGCTGACGAAGAAATGGGCAGGTATGGGCCTTACCTACATCCCTCCTGCAAAACCCGAGCTTGTTTTCCTACTGTCCTACCCTCTTTGTGCCCCCTTTTTCACCACTTTCCTATCTCCCCATTTTCTTTTCTTTAAAAGAAAATAGCGTGGGTGTGCACGACAGTAAGCACATTTAAGCAGTAGTAAGCGGGTGTGCACTTCTGTGCGCTTAGCTAAGCGTGTGTGCGCGAAGCTAAGCGGCAGTGCACATGCGTGACCTCCGCGCAAACCAGTGCTAACCCGCTTACAACTGCTTAAAAGTGCCTTAGTCACTCTGAATGACAAGGCCTGTAGTTTTCTCAGCAGCAAAATAAAATACCTCCCTCAGTCTCGAACCTAGGACCTTGGAAACACTAGTCTGCATGACTTACCACTAAGCCATGACTGCTATACAAGAACATTGTGCTGAAAGAAATATATCATAAAATAGTAGGAATTAATGTAAAGGGAATATAGCAAGTCTAGTACACAAAGCATGTCATGTATATTTACTGTCAAATCTAGTGGATTTGTAAAATAGTACTGTGTGCTGAGAAACAGTCATGCTAGTTGGTAGCTACTAGGTAATAATGTCACAGTAGCATCTGGCAAGTCACACACATACACAGAGCAGGATAAACATTGCCATAGTTGAATAGTTAAGAGATCAGACATAGCAACTGTGACTGAGTTACAGGGATGTCCCTGATGTGAAAACAAATGTCAACTGTGCCCCACTGACACCCTGTCAAATGTACTAACAGTAGGCAGAAAGGTGTAACTACACATGCAATGGTAACTATGAATGACTGAAGGTATGCACCACCTGCACGTCACAAATGGTGTACTAATACATATGCTTGAAATAACCCACAGTCACAACTGCAGAATATCAGAATATGTCATTGGAGTATCCCACTGCTATGTACCATTCCATGAGGCTGATAAAAGATGCACCTGAGAGTATCTGAGGCCTGCTCAGCAGCATGATCAAATACCCTTGTAAGTGTCAAGGCCCACAACATGGCCAGACCACACTGCATGCAGTAACACCCTACCACAACAAACACATAGGGAATTGCTGTCCAAACAGATGTAGCAAGCATTACAAGCTGTGAATGTAAATGGAAAATAGGAAAGCCATAGCAACACATTACAGGAAAGACACCTAGCAGGCATACAAGGAGTGAATGTAAAGGCCAAATATTGAAGCCATAGCAACAGATTGCAACAGCCACTGCTATATACCAGTTACACCGCAATCCCCACAGGAAAGTACACACACCCATATACACAGTATTACTAGTCGTAGGTGTCAGTTTACATACACACAGAGGAGAGGACACTGGAGGAAGGAATATTCAGCTTACAGAACAACATGCATTGCAGTGTCTACAACACAGCCTGAAATATGAGAGACATACCAACCCTTACACTCACAGAACAGTGTCCACAGCAAACCAGCATGGTCCCCACCCTGATAATCTGAAAGGGCTACGCCTACCTAACAGACCTTTTTATAGCACAGTCCAGTAATCACAATGAGAACTGCAATCACTACACAACAGGCTGCATGCAATTAGTAAATGCTGGCTAACATTTGGTGCAGAGGCCATCACATGGACATGTGCAGATACCTACAAAACATCTTGTACTCCCAGTCCACACATGCAATACTTTCATTGCACACGCTGGAGGTAGACAGAGAGAGAGAGAGAAAGAAAGAAAGAAAGAAAGAAAGAAAGAAAGAAAGAAAGAAAGAAAGAAAGAAAGAGAGAAAGAGAGAGAAAAAAACCTGTAACAACAAAACAAGGAGGCTGACAGCAGGCCAAGTAACTGCAAGCCTACGCAAACAGCTGCAACAAACACAGGTAATGTAAAGTTGTTGGAGACCCTTGATCCTCCTGGTGATGTACTTATGGGGTCCCCCTAGCTGTTGCAAGTGCCAGGTGAGGTACATACCACATGGGGCATAGTACACAGTCATGGGCCTGATAAGGGAGGAGTATATGACCCCTTTTGATCTGGATGTGAATCCCTTCATGATAAGGTGGGCAAGGTAGGAAGTCTATCCAACCACTTTGGCAATGTGGGTGTCAAATGAGAGGTCAGTATCGATCAGTGTCACCAGGTCTCCGATGACTTTGTCTGTACTCAGTGGGTTACTGTCTATGTGATAATATGTGGGTACCTTGTCCGTCTGAAAGGGTATGACTATACATTATGTGGCATGCAGTTTAAGGCCATGACTCCGGCACCAGTTGTCAGTGTCCATGAGGCCTTTCAGTAGGATGTATGTGTCAGCTGGTGTATCAACTATGGCGCCTAGTATGCAGTCATCTTTGAACATTGTCAGCCACTACCCTCCCATGTCTGCTTCCACATCTGAGAATTATATGCTGAACATGAGCGGTCCCAGGACAGAGCCCTGTGGGACACCACTTGTGATTGGCTCCGAGTCTGACATGGCACCAGTGAGTTTGACTGTAGGGTTTCTATCCGTTATCTGGTTTGCAACCTATCTTGTGACATATGGATTTACATTTCAGCTGTTGATCATGTCTATGATGCCAGAGTGCGGTATTGTGTCGAAAGCCGTAGGCAAGTCCAGGTAGGCTGTATGGACCGCTGTGCCCTCGTCAATGGCTCCAGTGACTGATTTGAAAAGGTAAACCAGGTTCATAAGGCAGGATCTGCCCTCTACAAAGCCAAACCGGGTGGGATCAAGTGTCTAAGTCCCCAATGTCTCTGTGTATGTGTTCCATAATGATCCTTTCCATAGCGTTGCAGACCAGGCTGGTTAAGCTTATGGGGCGGTAGTTCCAGGGTCTGTAGAGGTTCCTCCTTTGTGGAGTGTGACTACTGCTGCTGTATGCCAGTGTCCAGGTACATATGCCGTAGTAAGGCTATGGTTGAATAGCATTTAATGTGCATGTGTAGCTCCTCTTGGAGTTCACGTAGCATGCAACCTGCAATACCGTTGGGTCCCATTAATGCTGTGTTTACAGCTTTGCTGAGGGTGGTTCACAGCTGGACATCTGAGATGACAGGGAGGTTACAGTCAGCTGGGATAAGTAATTCCTCATGTGTGGGTGAGGGAGGGGAGAAATCTGCACTGAACCTGTCTGCCAGAATGTTGGCATTATCTCTGTGTTCAGTGTAGCTTTTGTCACTGTGAACTAACTTTGAACATATCTGAGGGTTCCCACCCAGGTGTGTAACATAGCAGAAGAAGGCCTTGTGGTTATCTGTAGTGTCCATAGCGATGTCCCTCTCATTGTTGGCCTTGCATGTTTGTACGACAAAACGTATCTTACTACTAGTGCTGATCAGAGATGCCTTAGCTCTATGGAGATCTGCTCTGCCGTGCAGTAGCTACCTTCTGTTGTTATACAATTTGTTCAATGCTGGGGTCCACCAGACAGGACGCCTGCCCTTGGTGGAGAGGGTCTTGGTTTTATTTGGGGTTGCATGATCCATGCATTCTTGGAGATGTCCATAGAAAGCATATGTGAAGGTGTCTGCATTGTGGGATGTGGTTTCCACTGGCCCAGTGGGCATAAAGGATACCAACTCATTTATAAGAAGTGTAAAGTCGGCATGTGAGAGGTTTCCCACTGTAGTCTTTTGTGTTGTGGGGGAGGTGGGATATGTATATCCAGGGGGATTAGTCTGTGGTCAGATGTGACTAGTGAGATGTATACTCCCGGTGTGTAGCACATTGTCCCCATGTTTGTGATGATCAGGTCCAGTATATTATCTCCCCTTGTGGGAGAGGTGACTAGCTGTTCTATTGCATTTGACTTAGTGAATTCCGAGAACCTTTGGGCTAGAGTGTTTGGGGTAGAATAATGCTCCCAGTGTATGTTAGGGTAGTTGAAGTCTCCCAATATGATGGTATGTGGTGGGACATTCATATCCTCCAATGTCTTCAGGAAGGCTGACTGTGGTTCCTGAGATTGGGAGGGTGGTCTGTAACATGCTACCAGTTGTATAGCAGGTTTGCCTACGGTTATCTGCACCTGGATGGTCTGTGATGCTTCATGTGTTGCCACTAACCTGGAGGTGTGGGTGTCCTTCATGAATATGGACACACCCCCTTCCTTTTTGTTTTGTCCCGAGTCCTGGGGCCAAAAAGCATGATACGGGGTACAGCCTGGTACTGCTGGTGTGCTCTCAGGAGCTTTGAACCAGGTTCTCACTTACTGCACAGACATCGAGATTGGTAGAATATGTACGTACAGATATATGTAATACACACATACATAAATAGATATATGTAGATACATATACATATACAGATAGATCTGACTGACAACAGATATGTCTGTAGATGACTATCTCTCTCTCTCTGTCCCACCCCCTCTCACTCTCACTCTCCCTCTGTCTCTCTCTCACTCTCTACCCCTCTCTCTCCACATCTATATGTATATATCTACATCTATACTTACATATTATATACATATATACAAATATATATATATATATATATATATATATATATATATATATATATATATATATATATATATATATATATATATATATATACACTGTGTGAGGCACATGTGTGCAGATGTCTTGCAACAGGTGCCAGGTGTCAAAGGCATGGAGTGAACACCAGTGTGGATACTGGAGTACCATACCCCATTCAAAAACACTGACACCAGTAACCACCACATATGTGCATGCCTGCCCACCACTGCATGTGTCAAGGGGGAACAGGGGCAACAAGTGTACAATAGGCTCTCCATTGATATACACAGTGGCACACTAGTCCTGTAATACCTGTACATGGAATGTGTCAGCGGATATGTTGTGTCAGCTATGGACATGTAGGTCACTGTACCCCTCCACACCCCACAATGTCCTACACGGTATGTACCTTCCATGACAGCTACAGATATGGAGAAGGACACAGACATATGCAAGTAACTGTGTCAATGCACTCAATCACAATACCTATGCAGAGTGACTGACAAGACCACAGAGCGCACACAGACTACATACATAGAGGTTACCACTGCTGGATATACATAGTTCAGTCACACCCATGACAGTTGTCTTACAACCATGGTAACACCTCCAACATCCACAACACAAATTACCTATGTCTGTCATCCTTGTCACTGCAGTATAGAGCACATGATGGAGGTACAGGACCCTACCCACAGATACGATATACCCTGTAGTAGACCACACAGAATGAAGAAGCAAGGCTCCCCATGAGTAGATGTCAGACATACCCCTGCTGAATGTTATGCAGATAGGTAATATGCCATATGAGTCACCCTGTGTAACTGTTTGTAAGGAGCAGGTACGATCATAACCCATGTGTCACAAGGAGCAGGGTAGCATAACAGTATGCTGCTGTAGGCCCAGGGCCAAAAGCATACTACCTACCTATGACACAATGCACACCCATGAACACATTGAAAATGAAATATGTGAGGTGGAATGAGTGTGCAAGTGACTGGGTGCATGTTGTGTACTGGTGTGATTGCTCACCATGACTGTCTGCCTGTCATGGTAGTGTGTGTCCTTGTTGTGAGGCCAGAGACAGGTGTGTGAGGTATTGCGATCAACACATACTACATTGCCATATGTTGTGCTGTGTTACCCTGTATGACACTGTGGTGTAGGTAGGGTTATGGCAAGTAAGAGTAGTGTGCATTACCAGTGAAATATGTAACGTGCATTGTGTGCAGTGCATGGGCTGATAATGTTCCCCATACAGTACCTTGATACAAACCCCCAGTGTGAGGTTGTGTATTGTACCTGAAACAGTGTGTTCACTGCTGCAGTATACCAGTCTGTCGTATGGAGTGTGCCAGGTACTGTTGCACAGTTGTCGGATGAGCACTGATATCTGGTCATTTACATGTGTATCCCCCAATAGACAGATAGATGCTATATATGGTGGTTAAGTTATATCACTGCAGTTGAGTATTATGTGTATTATGTGTGCCATAGTTTGCTGACAGATATTGCTGACATATTTTCCTTCTCCTTTTCAGGGCTATGGTTCACCAGCAGAACCCTGTCTACTCCGCTGCAGAGGAGGAAGAGATACATAATCCCGCACCAGCCAGAACCAGCAGGAGAGGGCTGCACTGTGGCAAGACCTGGTCCATCGGGTAAATGACATAGGGACACATAACCGGACATATGAGCAGGTACGCCATCACTGCAATGATTTAATTAGAAATGTCCATCAGCGTGTGTTGGATATCCACAGGCAGCAGCTTGCCACAGGTGGTGGGGTGTCTAGACATCCTCCCTCACCAGACTGGAGGGACTACTCCTAAGTCTTGTGGCTCCAGCCCAACAGCAACAGCAGCAGCACACCTGTGTAATGATGGAGGCTGGAGCCACACAGCAGCAGGACACGGAGCATGCAGGTAGCATGCCATGTGTATAGTTGACTGTTCTGTACACTGTTAGGTTATGCATGTGTGAGGTGTGTCCTCATTTTTTAGCTGTAATCTTGGTAATTATTGTGCAAGAGTGATATCCTCAATATCAGCAGTACACCTATGGAAGCTAACTGTTGCACTACTGCACTGTATCATGCCCACAGTATCAATGGCAAAGTTGTGCCCACTGACGATAAATGTCTGTTTTCTGCAGGTCCATCTGGTGTAACAGCAAGGCAGCCTATCCATGCTGGTGAGTGTGTAATACCATTATTTTCAATACTCTTGATACTAATAGTAATAATAGGCTGAAGCAGTAGTGCTATGTGTTTCATTGCAGGTGTGTTTGTGTCTGTGGGTTGATATCTCATATACTGAGGTGTGTGCATGTGTGCATGTGTGCATGTGTGCATGTGTACATGTGCCCATGTGCATGTGTGCATGTGTGCATGTGCCCATGTGTGCCTGTGTGTGTGTGCCCATGTGTGCATGTGTGCATGAGTGAATGTGTGCATGTGTGCATGAGTGCATGTGTGCATGTGTGCATGTGCCCATGTGTGCATGTGCCCATGTGCCCATGTGCGCATGTGTGCATGTGCACATGTGCGCATGTGCACATTGTGCATGTGTGCATGTGTGCATGTGCCCATGTGTGCATGTGTGCTTGTGTGTATCAGTATGATCCACCACATAACACAAGCATACCGGTCACTCCAAGGCATGTAGAAGTATGACTCAGTCATTGTCTGTGCCAGTGTGTATGACCTCTGACACACCTCCCTAGACTACATGTTAGGGGACATAGAGGGGCTCTCTGAGCTTGTGGCACAGGCTGGTATGACCCTGGCCTTGAGTAGCATCTCACCCTCACCAAGAATGCTGCCACAATATGTAGACAGGATCATCAGTTTCTGCAATTAACGAATGTTTCAGTGACATTCAAAGGGGATCCAATGCCTGTCAGTGTGGGATTACATGCTGGACAAGCCACATTGCTTTGCTTGGGACAACTTGCACCTGTCACCCATGGGCCATTGTATATTGGCAGAGGCTGTTGCTACACACATAGTGCCTTTGTATGCAAGGCTGACATTACATAGCCACCTACACAGGTATCACACGGGATAGGACACTAATAGAAATGCTACTCAACAGCAGCAGTGTAAACCTCAAGATGCATGCAGTGGAAACTGTCCTTAGCATGGGGTACAGCAATATCTGTGCAGTAACAGACTCCTGGTACAAGGCTCCCAGGTGCACACCATCAGTGCCAGGTCATTCCTGATACCATGCTTGTCGTCCCCTACACATGCACCAAACCAGAACAGGGGGGATGTATCCAAAGGCACCTCAGATACACACACCCCCAGGTTGGTGGCACTGCACAAAGCATCAGAGCCTATCCATGTGCAACTAACAGTGGGTTAGACTGCCTTCAGGTTCATAGCCTGGCACACACCACACTCCCATACCCAGGAAACCCACTTGGCCTTCCTGACAACACTGGGAATATGACGGTCTCTACACACACCATTATATGGTTGTATTGTGACTACCCAAACATAGAGTGTGAGCAGTACTCTAGCTCCAAGACCCTATCTGAAGGGTTCTTATCATTCATTCCCTGCATTGCTATGGAACAACTTGTTACCACTCCCACAAGAGGTGACAACATGCTGCACCTGTTCATTACCAACATGTGGACTATATGCTCCAGACCAGTCATGTATCCCTCGCTGGTGGGATGACACCATCTACAACCCACACTGTCTAGTCACATACCACATGCAGCCCCTGCACAGAACACCACAGTCATACAGTTGTCTGATGCATATTCCATGTATTCTCATGAGGCAGGCTTTGGACATGGGAACTATTGCAATTCACAGGTACACATGTGTAGGTGGCACACACATACATCATGTGTGCATTGACATTACTGATATAATGTATGTCGTGCAATATTGGGAATGACACCCCACACACATGGACAAACTGTGTGACAAAAATACACATGGCGTTTGTGGGATACAAACCCCTACCAAACTATGTTAGATCACTTGTGAGAGACGCAGTAGCAGAGCACGCTATTTGCATTAGTGGGGGATTGCTTTCTCCTGCTGTACTTATAGGGTGCTGACATCATCGGTGTTTAGACAGTGGAATATGCAGCATGTGTTGTGTAGTAATAGTTGCCAAAAGGGACATTTCTCTTACACATGGAATTGCACACACTACTCCCCCACACACATTCACACTGTGCACGATTCAAACCCCTACCTAACTATGTTATGACACTTGTGAGAGACGCAGTAGCAAAGCATGCTATTTGCATTACTGGGGGTATTGCTTTCTCCTGCTGTACTTATAGGGTGCTGACATCATCAGTGTTTAGACAGTGGAATATGCAGCATGTGTTGTGTAGTAATAGTTGCCAAAAGGGACATTTCTCTTACACATGGAATTGCACACACTACTCCCCCACACACATTCACACACACACTGTGCACTTGCAGGATTCAAACCCCTACCTAACTATGTTATGACACTTGTGAGAGATGCAGTAGCAGAGCATGCTATTTGCATTACTGGGGGATTGCTTTCTCCTGCTGTACTTATAGGGTGCTGACATCATCAGTGTTTAGACAGTGGAATATGCAGCATGTGTTGTGTAGTAATAGTTGCCAAAAGGGACATTTCTCTTACACATGGAATTGCACACACTACTCCCCCTCACACATTCACACACACACTGAGCACTTGCAGGATTCAAACCCCTACCTAACTATGTTATGACACTTGTTAGAGATGCAGTAGCGGAGCATGCTATTCACATTACTGGGTATAATTCCTGCTCCTGACATATGTATAGTGTGCTGACATCATTATGGATGAAGAGGTATGTACATCTGTTACTATCCATCAGTACAGGGGAGAGCATATCTATGCATTAACTTTGCACAGGCACAGTGGCCTACTGTACTGTGGAGGCAGATGCCAAATACACTGTGGATAGCCTTCTGTATTCCCTAGGGACAACAGTCTAGTATTGCACTCTACAGCCATATGTTTACCTGTCAGATGCAAGTATCTGTTGCTCATATACTGTTTGTGGGTCTTTATTGACATAGCCTTCCCTATCTCTATAAACAACGTGTGTACTGTGGGAGATGAGTGGGATCCAGTACTTTACTTATGTCTCTGTTGTAACTTCACTGTGTGCACTGGGCAGATGTCTGTATTGTGGAAGGTTCCTATGTTAACACATAGAAATGCCAGATATGTGTCTGCAACTGCTGAACTGTGACATGGCCTAAGTGTGTGAGCATGCCCAGTTCGCAGCTTGTATGGCTTCTTGACTGACACGTCTCATTTATCTAAGTGTGCGAGCATGCCCAGTGTGACCTTTCCTTATGTTGGAATCTGTGGACCACCACATTTGTGCTTGTGTGTGGACGCCATCTATATATCACATGTACAGTTGAGTATTCAACATCAGGTTGTGTTCTTACTGCCCAACTGCTTTGTGTCTGAACCTAACAGGCATTATGCTGTGCCTGCAGGGTCGCCATGGGATAGTTTGCATACAGTTGTCATCATCCTTTCCTGCTGACCAAACAGTTGCATTGTCGTATAGTGTACTGGTGCAGAACTTTCACTGTGGTGGACAATATAATCGGTTTCAGTCCTATCACTGCTTGTAATATTTATAGTAAGCACACCAGACTGGTTGAGGGCCAGTTGTACAGATATGACCATGTTGCATTTTGTTCAGATATGGACAACATAGTACATGATTGTTTGACATTGTTAATGTATTCCACAACATGTCTGGACAGTGACAAACAATGGCCATGTGCCCTAGTCCATTTGTAATGCTAGTCAGAGAGTGTTTGTCCTTCAACACACATTTACTGGTGTTTGCCATGACATATGCCACAGTTAGTGTGCTGTGCCTCTGTCTACCCGTGACATACAGGTAATATCCAGGGTACACCTACCATCTCCCATCCAGTCATCATGATTCCTCTGGATGACAGTCACTGAGGGACTCCCTGGATAACCTGTAGTGGGAGTTTAGTCGTGAGTGGAGTGAGCTTCTGGGTTATGGACCAATCAGTACAGCATGTCCTGTTTATGTCTGTGCTGGGGTTCAGGCCTGTCAGCTGCGTAGGTCACCAGCATTCAGTGTTTACATGGTGCCAAATGTCCATTGATACCAGGTTGGTCATGGCTCTATACATCAGGCACAGTTCACCTCCATCCAGGCAGTATGGCACTGTGTGGAGCTGCAGTTTCTTTAATCAGGTGACACATGGCATCTGTTACAGCTCTGCAATCCTCCTGGTGGGGTATTTGTGTGGTCTTTCCAGTTGCTGCAGGTGTCTGCTACGGTACATCCCTGAAGGGCCATTGTACTCAATTGTGAGGCTGCTGATGGATGACTGGAGAGGCACATTGACATACCCTAACCAAGCTGTGCTTACCTTCATTATTAGGTGGGTATATGGTATGTTTCTGTAACCACTACAGACACATGGTTGTCACATGCAGGATATCTATCACCTTGTGTCCCCAGGTCACTTATTCCTCCTGATGTACTTACTGGGTTAACACCTATGTGGTAATTTCTGGCCATGTACTGTGTTTCCACAGGGATTGACTATACACTATTCTGCATTTAGCTTGTTGACATGGCTGTGGCAACACTTGTCTGTTTCTATATGTGCCTTTTGTAGGTTGCTTGTGTCAGCTGGAGGGTCTGATATGGTGGCCAGTATGTAGTCCTCTGCGAACCTGTTCAGACAGAGTCCTTCCATGTTGGCCTGTACCTATGTGACATATATAGCATACAAGAGAAGTCCCAGGACCATGCCTTGTGGGATGCCAGTTGTATCTGGTTTGCAGTCTGCCATAGCTGCAGCATGTCTGACCAGGTCAGTTCTGTCCTTGAGCTGGTTTGCAACCCATGTACTTGCATAGGGGTTTATAGTTAGGCTGGTGAGCTTATCTGTACCGCCAACTAGGGTATTGTATGGAAGGGTTTAGCAAGGTCCAGATAGGCTGTGTGATCAACATTCCCCACATCAATGGCCTCGGTGCACATTTCACATGAGTCAGACATGTGTAAGGGGCAGGATCTGCCCTATGACAGCCACACTGGGTAGGGTCCAATGTCTATAGGTACCCAATCTCATTATTCATGGGATCCATGATCATCCTCTCCATTACTTTGCCAACCTAGATAATCGGAGTTGAGGGGTGATAGTTTGCAGTATCCATTCAGGCACTCCCTTTGTGGTATGGGACCACTGTTGCTGTACACTGCTCTTTGGGTACATATCCTGTGGTAGGCCTGATAGTGCGCAGTACTGCTATTTGCTGTTCCATTCTTCTTACAGTACTTGTTGGACACAACCCAGGACACCATCTGGTACCATTGATGCTGTGTGCTGTGCTTTGTGGATGCTGGCTGTTACCTCAGCATCTGCAATGTCAGGGGGCCAGCACTCTCCTGGGATAGATATTTGGCAGTTAGGTGCTGGTGGGGAGTTTGGAAGGAATCTGTTCGGTAGGCTGTTGGCAATGTGTGTGGGTTTGATGTATTGTTTGTGATATTAGAGTGCTGCAGAGCATATCTGTGGATTATCACCATGGTTCCTACCATCAGGTAGGACAGCTGTGTGATAATCCTTTGTGTCCTGCACAATTTGTATCATCATAGGTTCATAGGTTCATACTAGGCTATCTGCCCTGGCCTTGTTTGAGCACGGACAGACTGTGTGTGGGTCTTGACACCCCCTGCAATGTGCATATTATGCCCATGCAGGGTTTACTTTCCTAGATGTGACACAGGGATGGCCCCCAGTGTACACCTACTATCTCCCATGCACTTCACCAGATTTCTCTTGTTGAGTTTGTGTGTGGAGCTCAGCCTATCATGGACTGGGATTCTGTTCCAGAGTGTCAGGAGCCTCTGGGTTATGGATCTGTCCCTCCAGCACATCCTATTAATCTATGTGTGGAGGTTCAGATATCTCACTGTGGTGTGTCTGCTGGATTTGGGGTTTCTGCAGTGGAGCATGTCCATTCATTCTGGATTGGACATGGCCTTGTACATCAGGCATACATCACCTCTGACTGTGCAGTATGCTTCTGAATTGGGCTGTGGTTTCTTCAGCCAGGCTGCAGATGTCCAATGTTTGGACCCTTTATCCTGTTGGTGGGGTACATTTGGGGTCTTTCTGACTGCTGCAGGTGTAAGGTAAGGTACATCCGAACTGGGGTATTATTGTCACATATGGGCCTGATAAGGGAAGAGTATGGGGGCACAGTGACCTCTCTAGCTCTACATGTGCATCCTTTCATATTAAGGTGGGTAATATAGCAGGTCTTCCTGGCCACCTTGGCAATGTGAGTGTCACATGACAGGTTACCGTCCACTTGTGTCCCTAGGTCCCTGATTACTTCTTCCATACATAATGGATTGCCACCTATGTCATACTTTGTGTGTGCCTTGTTTGGTATTTGTTGAGACATTCATACTCTGCAGTGTCTTCAGGAAGGCTGGCTGGGGTACCTGGGTTTGTGTGTGTGGTCTGTAGCAGGCTTCAAACAGGTACACAGTTTGAGCCAGTGTTACTTGCCCGTGGATAGTCCATGCTGCTTCTTGCTGTGGTACCAACCTGGGGGTGTGGTTATCCTTGATAATTACTGGTAGCCACACTCCTATTGTCATGTGTTCCATGTTTTGGAGCTGTAGAGCATGGTATGAGGCATAACCTGGTAGTATTAGGGTGCTCTTCTGGGCCTTGCCCAGGTTTCTATTACAGAACACATATTACCATTCTCCATGCTGTGGTTGGTTTGGTCTGCATGCACCTTGCAGGTTAGACTTCTGGCATTGGGTAGCATTACATCCAGGTTATTATCCCTTGTGCTACCTATGGTGGTGGGTTTGTGTTTCCAGACTTACATATTCCAGGCACAGTGACGGTGACAGCAGCCTTTTCCAGTATCCACACAGCCAGGTGTGCTGTGTGCATGCCATCCCTAGCAGGTGGGGCATCATGTCTTGCTCAGCATGTCAGCCCAGGCTGTCAGCCATGTGTTCCCTCTTGCTAACAGCAATACCTCAGACAATTATTGTACTGATCTTGTTGTCTTCATAGTGTGGCATCATGCTTGGTGAGGGTGAGATGTTAGGTAGGGTCTTCATGTTTGCATACACTAGATGGTGTTACATTGCTTAACACATGGCAATCATGCCTCAGGTGGTGCTGCAGGGCTGCCTCTGTTGGATGCACATACTACACTCCCTGTACATGTTTGAGAGCAGGTCGTGTCATGTTAGGTGTCCCTATTACTATATGAGTGAGTCAGAGAGGGGTATCATTCCCAGGGTTCCTACTAAGCCAGTGTATGTGCTATGCGTTGCCTCTTTGCCAAGGCCAGGGCATACTGGGCATGCCTCCTTCTGCCTACTGGGGCAGGCTCAGGTTGTTCCTCCTCTGAGTCACGGTCTGCCTGTGATGGCCTTGACAATGGTGGGGGGCTGTTTGTCCCGGCCCTATGCTGGTCCTGCTGCAGCTGTTTTCACAGAATCATATTATGTATCATAGCACATACCATGACAATATGGGTACATGTAGTTGGTGAGTACTGCAAGGCTCCACCAGATGTGTCCAGGCACCGGAACCATGACTTGAGCAGCCCAAACACATGCTCTATTACATTACGTGTTTGTGCGTGTGCCTCATTATGGCATTCCTGTTCGGGTGTGTGTGCATTTCTGATGGGTGTCATCAGCCACGGCTCCAGTGCATAACCTGCATCCACCACTAGGTGACCATGTGGGATGTCCCCATTGGCAAATGTCTGGTACAGCTGCATCAAATGCCAGATATGGGAATCATGGTAGCTCCCAGGGCAGCCAGCACACACATTCATTATTATGCCCTGGGCATCACACATGACCTGGCAGTTGATGGAGGGGAAGCCCTTGAGGTTAATGTAGGCCCTACCCCGCTCACCGGCTGGTGCTTTGATGCGTATGTGCGTGCAGTCTATTGCACCCACTACCTCAGGGTATTCCGCTATTTGCTGGAAGAGATGCATATTGCTGGCCAATATCTCACGGGCATTGGGGAAATATACATGCTCACCGACATGTGCTGACATGGCATCCAGGAACTGGTGCAGTACCCTGGAGGCTGATGCCTGTGATATTCCCATCATATCACCAGTTGGTCTCTGGAAGGTACCTGTTGCTAGTATTCTTAGACCAACACATACCTTGGTTTCCACTGGGATGGGTTCCCCTCTGTTGGTTCTGTGTGTGAGGCATGGCCTGCACAGCTCAACAATTTGCTGCAGGAGGTCTCTGTCCACTCTATAGCGCTCCACTATCTCCAGCTCATGTAACCCCTGGTAGGTGACCCTTGGCCTGTGCACTCTTCTCCATCTCCTCACTGTGGGTTGTCTGGCAGCATTTGCATTGTCACCACCCTCAGCAAGTCTCCTATGTCTCCTTATAACAGCTATGGCAGCCCCTAGCATGTTTGGTCTGAGTGCAGCTTTTTCAGTTTTCACTTCTACTAGCTTACTCCTGTCTTGCAGTGTCTCTTGAGAGAAACGTTTTGCAATGCTGTTTGCAGTGTTTTAAGTTCTGGGCTGGGCTAGTATTCTGCCTGTGTAATTGCCTGCTTCTAATTGTTTTCACCTGCTAGCTCTACCAGTATTCCCTGCTAGTTTCCTACTATTTCTTCTGCTTCCTTTTTTCCTCTCTGTTTCCTCAGGGGGGAGCAGCGCGCATACCAGCGAAAACACGCTCACAGTGGCTACCACGCGCGCACACATGCTGACATGGACTAGAATCTGGTTATTCGGGTTAAAACGCGCACACACCAGCGCAAACAAGTTTACAGATCTTTAAACAGGCTCCTACATGCTTACCCTGCCTGACACGCGCGCACTCTCTCTTACTCGCGGCTCCCAGCGTGCACATGCGCGCATGCATGTACAGCAAGAAAATTTGGTGTTGGCCACAGTGTACACCTTCCATTTCTTGACTTTTCCATGCTTATCTGTTAACACTCCTCTTTTTATGCTGTGTGACTGACATCTTTCACATACCACTTTGCTCCAATGAGCTTGATTTCTTCCTGACATTCCCCCCTGTGATGTCACCTATCTCCTACTCTGTTACTCCCCCTTATCTAACTCTTACACTACACAGAATGTGCTCATTTGCTATGTGACAGTGTGATTCACTATCCTACTGCTCATTTACATAGGATTGCCTACTAATGCTTCGTTACATGTCTTACACTCAGCTTCCCCCCTTAGCAACCACTAGACGGTGGCCATGTTGTTTTTGGTCTACTAGTCCCTGCATTGCAAATCCATGCATTACATAAAACCCACATTTGTGGATTTCAAACCTTTATTTTTATGTTTTATATAGCGCAGCCCGTTTGCGCGGGGCTGCGCTCCATTTAAACATCGCCGATCGCCGAAAAAAAAATTTATTTCATGTTTGCATCGGGTTACCATGCCAATGGCCACATATTTGGCCATTGGCATGCTGACTGCAACATTTGCATACTTTATTTGGGGCTGTAATGGCTCCATTGTGTTATTTGCAGTAACGTACTCAGTTGTCAACTGAGTACATTTCTGCACCTAACACAACTCTTACACGGGCTGGTTACAGCTTCGTGGATTGCTAATCTACCTCATTTGCATGCCTTTTGGCTGCAAGTGAGGTGATTAGCATATCCACGCCCTGCCCGTGTAAGAGTCTTTTTAGCTGGTCTCTTACACGGGATTTTGGACTGCTCCTGGATCCCGATGGCTGCATGGAGTCTTACATGACTCTTAGACTCCGTGCAAGCCATTGTGAATCCTGCCCACTATTGTTAAACTACTCAAAGGCAGATTTTGTCTTCCACTAGCAAATACATTCATAGATTCATAGGAGGTTATTAGGCTAATGGCTTAAGACCCCTTACAAGCCTAGCCAATATTGCCCAGACTTACCTATTTATGATCACTAGGGGCTAAAGAATGGCTTAGATATTTGCTTATGTCTTTGAGTATTTTACAGACTGCCTCTTTCCATAAGGGACATAGGCACTACCTTGTGTAAATGAATCACAGGTAAGGAATTCTTCCAATGTTTGTAGAAACAATGACACCATTAAATGAAATTAAACAGATACCCCCATTTTTTAACTATCTGTGAAAAAAAAAGAAACACCCCACCCCGGCATACAAACTTGTCTGCTTCAGAGACCTTATTTAAAAGATCTCTGGTTATGAAATATGTGTTAGTCTGCTGTTACAACAAAATCAACAGACTGTAACTTAATCTCTTTGTTTTATGAATCTTGTGGATATTGTATGTCAGCTTATTTATTATATCTTAACTTTCTTATTGATTATTGTACCTGTATTACACAATCTGTTGATACCGGTTAAGTGTACTATGCCTACATACCTTGTTTATGTCTTAACATTGTGTTAGTTGATGTTGTCATTATCTTTGCTTTGTGCCTCAGATTGAGACTGAAAAGAGTCTTGTGCCCAGAACCATAACTGGGGCAGGGTGAAGAGGGTGGCTGCCTAGAGTACAAGCTATTAGTGGCCATGCCCAACAGGTGCCAATGGTGCACAAGTGCAGTGTGGCCATAACTAGGGCAGGCTGAAGAGGGCGGCTGCCTAGAGTGCAAGCTATTAGTGGCCATGCCCAACAGGTGCCAATGGTGCACAAGTGCAGTGTGGCCATAACTAGGGCAGGGTGAAGAGGGTGGCTGCCTACAGTACAAGCTGTTAGTGGTCATGATCGGCATGTCCCAATGCTACACAAGTGCAATACGGCAGGTGCCAACAGTGCACAAGTACATTATGGCCATAACTAGGGCAGGGTGAAGAGGACAACTGCCTAAAGATCAAGCTGCTAGTGGCCATGATCAGCATGTACCAATGGTACACAAGTGCAATACGACAGGTGCCAACAGTGCACAAGTGCAGGTGGCCATACCTAAGGCAGGGTGAAGAGGGTGGCTGCCTAGAGTACAAACTGTTAGTGACCATGATCGGCTTGTCTCAATGCTACACAAGTGCAATACAGCAGGTGCCAATAGTGCACAAGTGCAGTACTGGTACTGATTTATAAAGCCGTGAGGATATCATGCTTCATAAATGAGTGATGCTACTACAGCTGCAGAAATAGCCGAAGTGCTAAGTGTGTATGGAAGTTAACTGTGGTAAGTTACTTGTTACAGTTGTAGCAAGCATTATGTTGCAGTGACAGCAGTAGATTTTTTTCAGCTTTTGAAAGGCATTTGTTTGTCCTCATCATAGAGTTTGGGAAGACTTTTTTGCCATAGCTTTCAGTTGAGGGAAACATCAGTTTAGGGAATGGGGCAGGGCACCAGATAACCTAGTTACAGTTTTACTTTCATAATATTCACATACCCAGTTACCAAACAAACTTACTAACTGAATAACTGACAAAATACTACAAGACCATACATTCTCTGAGGTAATACCGTATACAACATACAATGTATTGCAATGTAACATCTGGTGACATGCATTTCTGTTGTGCAATATAGCACATGTAATGCAGTCTTTCTATAATCCAGTCTATGCGATCTTGCATTCCGTCATATGCTATAAATACTACAGACCGGTATCTGTTTTGTACATTTTTGGTTCATAGCCTTATCTCAGTGTTTTAGAATTGCTGCTCTTACACAGTAATGTAGTGCACAGTTAACTTCTATTAGGTTTGATTGCTGGAGAACACTTCAGTTGATTGTGCCCTCTGTCATCATATTTTAAAACATAAATGTAAAATCACATTTGAGTATTATTAACATTTTTGTACTTCAGAACTGGCTTTGTCAGAGATGCCGTGTTTTGTTTTCATGTTAAATACCAGAAGAGGGGAATGCGGAGTTTTATGCTTTTTTTTCTGTTAGTGTAAGCTTGGAGGTAAGGTAAAGAGACTGGGATGCAAGGGCAGATCCCTTGTAAAAATCCTTATTCTGGATAGAATTATGCTGGTGTTAGACATTTGAGATACAATGCTGTTTTCTCAGTTAAGGGAGAAATTTTTTTTTTACTAAATACTGATTGTTGTAGTAATCTTCTTTATGTGTATTTATTTTTATTTTGTAGTCTATCACAGCATAGCTAGTCACTTGCCACTGTGAACAATTCCTCTACATGATTGTCACTAGTGATATGATACCCCAACACCCCATCTGCAAAAATGGGAAAAAGGAATTGTGGATGGATTTATTTATAATTAGTTGTAGAGACTGTTAGTTTGATATTGCTCTCTCTCTCTCTTTATATATGTATATATATATATATATATATATATATATATATATATATATATATATATATATATGGATCTAGGACTATTGAACAAAAGTTCAATAGTCCGAATCCACAATACCCTAATGCACTTCAATGAAAGTGCTTTCACTGAAAAAGCACTTTCGTTAAAGTCCGTTCAAAAAAAAAAAAACAATAAATCTTCTTTTATGCAGGAGGGCAAGCCCCCCTGCACCCCCCACACCCCCTACTTTTATATTCTCACTCCGAGGTCGCACTACAGTGGGGAAAAGGGAATTCTACCTTAACCACACCGTAGTGTGACCGGCACAACCAGCATACATAACCAAAAGTGCTGCTTTGGTGAACAGCACTTTCGGTTATGTATGTTCGGTGAGTTCTACTTTGGCAGAAAGTGCAGTCGGGGATCTGTATGGATCCCAGGGAAAAAATTTGCTGTTCCGAAAAACACAAACACAACACAAGCACACGAAAAACCTTATAAACCTACACTAAACCTTACATACCCAACTATCTATGCACTAACTTTAACCCAAACCCTAACCCTAAGGTCCGTTACTACCGCACACTTACCTTACCCACATCCTAACCTTAAGGTTCATCACTATCGCACACTTACCTTACCCGTACCCCAACCCTAAAGTCCGTCAGTATCACACATTTACCTTACCCGCACCCTAACCCTAAAGTCCGTCACTATCGCACACTTACCTTAGCCGCACCCTAACCCTAAAGTCCATCACTAGCACACACTTACCTTACCCACACCCTAACCCCAACATCCGTCACAACTGCACACTTACCTGAACCCTTTCCATAACTTTTGCACCACAGTGGAGAAAATGTCGAAGCCGCAGAAACGTCCAACCAAATTCTTTCCCTGGGAAAGAATTCGGACTTCCGCAGCTTCAACATTTTCAACTTTCAAACTTCCAAGTTTGAACTTCTGGTGTTCAACCTACTGGAAGTTCAGTTACATAACAGGAACCCATATGTATGTATATATATCTGTCTATCTATACACACACACACACACACACACACACACACACACATATATATATATATATATATATATATATATATATATATATATATATATAAAAGTGCGCACATACATAATAATTTTGAGCCCCCTGATGAAATTATACAGAGGAGAAATATATATGGAACTGTCTCATGTGGTGGTTGTTCTGTATGTGGATACATATCGAGTTCCTTTGAGAAAATGAATGGATTGAAGTTTTCCCCAGCTGGTTATTTTACATGTAGTACAAAAGGAGTGATTTATTCTATATCATGTAGTTGTAGCCTATTTTATATAGGCGAGACAAAACATACCTTTAGGGTAAGGCTACAGGAACATATTAGAGATGTTAGAATGAATAATATAGAGAGTCCTGTAGCCCTTCATTTTAATATGTTTCATGGTGGGGAGTTGTGTCATTTAATAGCATGTGTTTTGGAACAAATTGTTGAAAATGATGTTTGTTTTAAAAGAAAAACTGCATTATAAAGAAACAGTTTTTATCTTGAAGTATGATAATTTAGCCCCTAGAGGCATGACTAAGAATGCAATTGAAAAGCACTTATGTAATTAATTGTTATTTAAATGAAGCAATTGATGTAATTAAGTGTTATATATAAGGGGTGTGTTCTTTTGTTTTTTTGTGAGGGGCGGCCATAGTGGTGCAGCGGTTAGCATTGCCGCCTCACAGCAAGAGATTCTCCGGTTCGATTCTTGGCTGGGGTGCCTTCTGTGTTGAGTCTGCATGTCCTCCCTGTGTTCGCGTGGGTTTCCTCCAGGTGCTCCAGTTTCCTCCCACATCCCAAAGACATGCTGTAGGTGGATTGGACACTCTAAATTGGCCCTAGGTGTGTGTGTGTGTGTGTGTGTGTGTGTGTGTGTGTGTGTGTGCCTTCTGTGGAAGGTTGGGCACCGGGCTGGCAACTCAACACCATAAAAAACTCCACTGCCAATCATGAGTGGACAAGTGATCTGCTGTGGTGACCCAAAAGGGAAAAGCCGAAAGAAGAAGAAATTCATTTGTGTTTTTGTACTACAAGAAGGCTGTGGTCGAAGCACTAGAGATTGATTTTAAATACATTTGTTCTGTGTTTATAGAAGTTCATTTTGCTGCTTCTTTCAGCTGGCTGAGTGGTATTTTTGTTTATTTTCTCAAATTGTTTTATCGAAAAAAACAACAGTAGCCTGCATATTTAACCTTGGTAAGTGAAGGAAAACGTCTCAATCAATGGTATAAATCAAGATGATGTAGAAGCTTTGTCTGGATCTACACCTTAGGTTCTCTAACTCAGTTATAGTGAGCCTTCACAGATTTTAAAAAGTACTTTGGGAGTCCCCATATAATAAGAGTTAGCCTTCTCTAAAAGAAATGCACACGTAATATTTGTTTTTAATGCACTATTCCTTTATTATTGGTATATACAAATTCATTAATATCATTCTGTATTCAGCATAATCATATATAAAAACAGCACAAAATATGTACCATGATAATTACATAATATTTTCAAACTGCTTTAGACCTCTTTTGAAACAGACCTAGGACTTCCGATGGAGGCTGACCTCACCATTTGATAAATAAGGATCTAAAGTGATTCATGATAATGGCTTATTAGAATTCACTCTGCAGCAAAGCAATTTGTTTTTGACATAAATGTGTCTTTTTTTGTGAGCACAAAACCTGACACCTCCTTGCAAAAGACTGCACTTTCTGCACTTCTTTCCTTAAACATAATAATTGCTGGAGTCAGTTCACCCTGAAAAGATAGTGACATTCCTCTTGCATTGACACTCTGAAGAAAAATGCAATTTGGCAAATACAATGAATAATATAACATGAACAGGTATTTTTGTATGTAATTAACCTACACCATCCTAGGAAAGCACCCTAAGGAACAGTTCTTCACAATGCCTTAAGGGTCCCACATGACATCTTTTTCAGACCTGCTCCATGTTTTCTTCAAACTACTTCTGCAGCTGCTTGATACATTCATTCTTTTTTGTTAGTCAGCTTTCCATGACTTTCCACATAGGTTCATAGGTGTGTACTAGGCTAATGGCCCTGGAGCCTTTACAAGCCTAGCCCATAGGATTATCCTGGCATTGAGCCACCCAACCTTAGTTTACACTGCATCTGTTGAGTAGAGCCACTAGAGTGATCCCCGGTGTGAATTTTCTATTTCCCATCCACTCATCAAGATCTTTCTTGAAGAGGACCGGTGAGGTGCTCTGTTTGACATGTATGGGAAGTCTGTTCCATAGCATGGGCAGTCTCTGGGTTAGGAACCTGTCCCTCCAGCACATTCTGTTGATTGTGGTAATGAGGTTGAGGTCTCTGGAGCATGTGGTGTGGAGGGATTGGGATTTCTTTAGATGTAGCATTTCTAACAGAGCTGGGTCAGACATGGCTTCCCACCCACATGTACAATGACAAAGTCAAGCAGAGATCGCCTCTAAGTAGGCGATATGAGACAGAGAATAGTTGGAGTTTTTTGAGTCTGTTCATATAGAACAAGTGTTTAAGACGGGATCCTCTTTGTAAAGTACTTTGTGGCCTCTCCAGTTGTTGTAGGTGTCTAGTGAGGTACATGTCAAATGGGGCATTGTACTCGATGATTGGCCTAATGAGGGAAGAGTAGAGGGAGACAATGACCTCTTTCTTTCTAGATGCAAAGCCCTTAGTAATGAAATGTGCCACAGAAGGACTTTCTGACTATAGTGGCAATGTGGTGGTCAAAAGAGAGGTTGCTGTTAACCTGTGTTCCCAGATCTCTTATAACGCCTTCTTTGTTCATTGGACTACCATTGATGTGGTAATTCATTGGAACTGGGTTTTTACCAAAGGGGATGAAGACACATTTTTTGGGATCGAGTTTAAGGCCATGATTCTGACACCAGTCATTAGTCTTAGTGAGGCCTTTCTGTAGGAAATCAACATCACTTGGGGAGTTAATAATGACTCCCAACTTGCAATCATCTGCAAACTTTGTCAGCCAGAGTCCCTTTGTATTGGCCTGCAGTTCTGAGAAGTAGATACCAAGCAAGAGAGGACCCAGGACCAATCCCTGTGGGACTCCACTCGTGACTGGTCAGCAGTCTGACTTGGAGTCAACTACTTTCACACTCTGGGTTATATCTGTGAGCCAGTTTGCAACCCATCTAGTGATATAAGGGTTGATGCCTAGATTAGTGAGTTTTTCTATGATTCCTGAGTGGGGAATGGTATCAAAGGCCTTGGCCAGATCAAGGTAGGCTGTATGAACCACCTTGCCTTTATCCACAGCTCTGGAGACTGACTCAAAGAAGTTGACCAAGTTGAGCAGACATGATCTACACTCCACAAAACCAAACTGTGTGGGATCCAGAGTTTGTTTATTAGGTCCATGATGATGATGCATTCCATTTGCATATCAGACTTGTGAGGCTAATGGGGCAATAGCTCCTGGGGTCTGTAGTCGCTCCTCCTTTGTGGAGAGGGATGACTATAGCAGTGCACTATTTGGTAGGGACAAAGCCTGAGGTGAGGCTGTGATTGAACAGGGCACACAGATGAGGTGCCAGTTCACTCTGTAGTTCATGTAGAACACAGCCAGGGATATTGTCAGGTCCCATAGAAGCTGTTTTCTTGGTCTTGGACAGTGCTGTTTTAACCTGTGCAGCAGTAATACTGGGTGCCTGGCAATCTACTGGTATTGTGATTTGTCTTTTGGGGGGAGGGGTAAAGCTGGCACTGAATCTGTTGGCCAGTATATTGGCAAAATCTGTTGGCTCGGTATAGGAGGTACCATTATGCTACTGCTCAGAGAAAATCTGGGTATTGCCATGGAGATTCTTTACATAACTATAGAAGGCCTTGTGGTTGTGTCACAAAAATATGTATTAATGTGTGTATTAGTAATATGCTAAGTGCATTTAGAGCTTGAAAAGGGTTAACACATTTATTCTATTTCATACTGCATAAATCTGTACAAACTGCAGATGCTTTCTGACCTTGTATTGTCAGCTAAAATCTTTGCTTATGCTTGGAAATTTATTGAAAAGCAGATGATTTCTGCTTGTGTTAGGAAAGTAATGAATAGAACAATACTACTTGTATAAATGTTATGAGGCTTAGACAAGAAGTTCCGCTTGTGCTGTGAGAAAATACACAGCTGTAGAAGCTATAGATAATTAGAACAAAGATGCTTGAAAATATGAACTGTAATCAGCATTTGCTTATGCCTGAGTTAGAAAAGTACCTTGAAATGTAACACATGTATTAGAATTGTACAATATGGGCCTGTAACGGGTTAGTGCCCACCAAGGCCAGGTTGTTTTTTTCAAAAAGTTTCTCACAAATCTAGTCATGTCAGAAGAAAATCTGAGTAACATCTGCTGTAGAACAATACTGAAAGTTGTGTTTGATTACGTCAGCTATAGAAGGCCATGTCTTGTAAAAGAGTATAAGAATAGCAACTTCCCGTTAGTAGTTAGGCAAAATCTTGTATTTGCATGTTTTTGTCTCCTTGCTACAAGTTATTAAATGTGCCTTAACCGAACCTTACGTGTATTGGTCTTTGAAGTTTTTTCCTTTGACAGATTGGTCCTTCCAACCAGAAACCCTCACTTCGCCTCGGATCAGACAGGCCAGGTGGCTTGAAACCATACGGGGAAGAAACCACATCGGTTCTTCTTATTTGAAAAGCCCTCCGACTGAATTGTCGTACAAAAGAGGCCAGCCACTTTCTGATCTGCGACTGAAGGACGGGTTTACACGAACCAGGTGATCAATCACGAAGGCTCAGGTAAGGTGAATCTACCTTTTTTTTCTGTTTTAGATCAGGGACTAGATTTGCATTGTTTTTCTCAGGACTATATTTTTATAAGTCAGGGACAAAAAAAAGGTTGCTGTCTTGTCATAGATCAGGGAAACAGGGCAGGTAGGCAGTCATTCTGAAGAGACTATAACAAAATCCGTGGTACCACGTTAAAAATAAGGAGTTATGTAACGATTAAAAGGGTAGAACAAAATGGGTAATAATTGTACAAAAAGATCCCAAAGTCCGCCGTTAACCGAAGACGCGAAATACATGCAGTCACAGCATGCTGATAATATTAAATACTATTCAAAATGGGTTAATAAGTATGAATTTGATGGTAAATTAGAAAAATCCTCGCTTATCAAACTTGTCAAACAGCTTAAAACCAATTCTAAAGGTCGGGTAATAAAGCAACGTGAATTAGGAGTTCCTCAGGCACACTGGTGGATTGAGGAAATAAACCGTAGGGAACAAAAAAGCAATAATTCAAAAGCAATGTTTTTAGATAAGGAGGACAATAACTTAGTAATAGCATCAGCCCCTCAGCCTCCCTTACCAGAATATGAAGCAAGTCAACAAGTTAGTCCACCCCCGCGATATCCTGCTGTCACTGTAAATAGAGATACTACAAAAGCGAAACTGTTTATTAGCGATCCCGTCGAGACCAGGTCTCGAACACGGGCAGGTAATTCAAAAGGGGACATTGAGCTATATCAAATGGGTAGGAATTCACAATCTATGAGTGAAGAAGAAATATGCCCGCTTATAGAAGTGCCTAATCCTCAGGCAGGGCAAGAAGGCCAGGACCCAACTATCCTAGTGTATAGACCCTGGACTCCGGAAGATATCCGGAAAGCCACTGAGGGAATTCCCCATCCAAAAGTTAATTTTAGAAAGTTTTTGGAAGATTTGCAAGGAATGAGGCTAAGTTATAATTTAAACGGAGAAGAGGTAGAAAAAGTAGTCAGACAAATTGTGGGACCAGATTGGCACATGATTAGTGGCGACTGGAATCCCTGTGATGCTGCGCTCAGGCCCCTCCCACATAGCAGCGCAGAACTAGACAACAGAGTGAAAGGTCTTACAGACCATATCTCTGAGAAATGGAAGCCTAGGGCAGACTGGACTTGCATTAATCAATGCATCCAACAAGAAGGTGAAACTGTTGACAGATATTATGCCAGGCTGTTAGAATGTTTTAATAACCATTGTGGAATGCAGGTTCCTGAAGATCAGACACACAATTCCCCATATGAGCAGCAGTTAAAGAATGCATTTTTGAAAGGCAGCATTGCACCCATAAGCGGTTTTATTACAAAGCACATGGTAGATCATCGTACAAGTAGATTACAGTCATTTCTTGAATATGCTAGGCATGCCAAAAGGCATTTTAATAGCAAAAAGAAAAAGAAAGCCCAAGTATTTTCTGTAGAAGATGGAGCAGAAGTTTATGTAGTACAGTCCGGGAAAAAGGGCAAGAGAAATGCCCAAGGAAACAAACAATCTGATCAGTGATCAGAGGACTTTGAAGGGCGAAAGAAAAGGGGTGAATGTTTTAAATGCGGTAAAAAGGGACACTTGGCAAGGGATTGCAAGAAAAACAAGAAGGCAACCACAGAAGACAAGGAGGGTGAAGACTGACTATATGATAGGAATCACTAGAAGGGGATAGCAGAGATATGACAAATGAAAATGTGATAGAGGGAGTAGAGAATGTGACAGAAGGAATGGAGGAAGTGCAGGAAGTTACAGATAGTGAAGAAAATGAAATATTGGATTTAGCTTTGTTGAGCTTAGAGCTCTATTTAGCAGACATGAAACCAGAAGTTACACTCCTGGTAGAAGTCAGATTCTTGTGTGACTCAGGGGCATCACGGACCCTGATACATCCCTCCAAACTGCCAGAGAATTCAGAGTCACCTGATTACATACTAGTGAAAGCAGCTAATGGACAGCTGTATCAGAAGCCCCTCTCCCATAATATTGCAATAACTGATCCTGTTTCAGGATTGACCCAGAAAAGCAAAATTGTTGTTTCTGCAAAATGCCCAGTAAATCTCTTGGGCAGAGACCTTATGCAGCTATTTAGCATAGCAGTAGTTCTGACTATGCAGGGTATGGAAGCACAGCGACAAATTGATACCTTTGCAGTGCAATCGGAGGGTGAAATGTTTTATTGGTACAGCCAGGACTTGGTTACGACTGGTCCAGGGGCAGTAACCGAAGAGTTGATGAACATAGCCATCAGCAAGTTCCCCTCCCTTGACATTGATAAACAGCATTTGTTGCACTGTACTCTGTATTATTGTAACACACCAGGACCTGATAAGGAATATGAGCAACAATTGTTTAGAAATCATGCAAACAGATTGATATTACGTAATCTGTACTGGGACACAGAAGGGAACAGTGTAGCCAGCTGTTCATTGCCCCAGGAGTTCTTTGCACTTTATAAATCTAATCGATTACCACATGTTAGCTTAACTAAGGACAAGCATGTAAAATGGGTAGACTTAGGAGAAAAGGTTACAAGGTGGGAGAAGCAGACAGAGTTATAACTGTCAGAACAAGGAATACAAAGGCAGAAGTTGAATTGGATAACCCAGACCCACCCAGCTGTACACTTGTAGTCTAGCAAAAACAGCTGATTAGCACTCCTACTGAAGGAGGAAGAGAATGCCTTACAGAACATACCAGAAACTCTTTGGTCAACAGGAAAGTCAGATGTAGGACTTATTCGTACAGCGGGACCAGTTACTATTATGCCAAAGTCAGCATTTAGACCACAAAAAGACAGTATCCCTTAAGAAAAGCTGCAGAGGTAGGAATCAAACCTATTATAGCAGCTTTACTTAAGGAAGGGGTGCTGGTGGAATCTCCTGATTCATCATGTAACACGCCCTTATTTCCTGTTAAGAAAGCAAATGGAGAGTGGCGTATGGTCCAAGATTTACAAGCTGTAAATGACGCAGTAATACCAAGGGCACCAATGGTGCCAGACCCACACACTCTGTTGAATGATTTAAAACCTCAACAGAAATATTTTTCTGTGGTAGATATCAGCAATGCATTCTTCTCGATACCGATACAGCCTGACAGCCAGTATTGGTTTGCATTCACATTTCAGGGGAAAAGGTATACATATACGCGACTACCACAGGGATATTGTGAAAGTCCGACAATATTCTCACAAGAAATGGCAATTAACTTGGCGGGATTTACCCCACCAAGAGGTAATCAGATTTTGCTTTATGTTGATGATATCCTGCTGGCGGCCCCCACACAGCAAGATTGTAAAAAAGATACCATAGCGCTATTGCAATTTTTAACCACTGAAGGACATAAAATAAACAAAAATAAACTCCAGCTTTGGAAAAAACAAGTTAAATACGTAGGATATCTAATGTCCAAGGAGGGTAGGACATTAGATGAGGACAGAAAAGTAGCGATTTTGCAAGCAACAAAACCCACTACCAAGAAGGAAATGATGTCCTTCCTGGGTACGACTAATTTTTGTCGGAGCTGGATTCCAAACTATGCCTTGGAATCTGCACCACTGACTAACCTGATTTATAAAAAGCCTATGGCAGCACAGGATTTGTTACAATGGACACCAGAAGCAGAATCTGCTTTCTGCAAACTGAAACAGTTAATAGCGTCCTCATTAGTTTTGGGATTACCAAACTATCATAAACTTTTTTCAAACTGTAGACTGTAAGCAAGTTTATATGACATCAGTGTTAACACAGCAGCATGGGGACAAGCAATGCCCTATTGCTTATTATTCATCACAACTGGTCCCAGTGGCACGGTCTTTACCTCACTGTGTACAAGCAGTAGTTGCAGATGCAATGGCAGTACAGGCTTCGGCCTCAGTAGTTTTGTTCCACCCTCTCACATTGAGAGTGCCTCATGCAGTTGCGATTATTTTACTGCAAGAGAAGGTAGCATATCTTTCCCCTGCTAGGCATCTTTCCTGTATGACTATATTGTTGAGCCAACCTCATATAACAATTGAACGATGTACTACTTTGAACCCTTCTACCTTGCTCCCAACCCCTGCAGATGGCACACCACACAGCTGCCTGCAGGTGATTGAGCAAAAGACACTGCCTAGAAAAGATCTTACGGATGTTCCCTTGGATGATGCTGAGGTGACATACTACGTGGATGGCTCATGCAAAAGGGGTCCTGCAGGACAGAACCTAGTAGGATATGCAGTAGTTTTTGATACTGACATTATAGAAGCAAAATCTTTACCACACAATTTATCTGCACAGGCAGCAGAATTGATTGCCTTCACACGGGCATGTACCTTAGCAAAGGGTAAATGTGTGAACATTTCTACTGACAGCCAGTATGCTTTTTCTACTGTACATGTTTTTGCGCAACAGTGGAAAAATCGAGGAATGATAACATCTACTGGCAAACCAATCAATCATGCACAGTTTATTTTAGATCTCTTAGAATCTATTCAGTTACCTCAGAAAGTAGCTATTTGTAAATGCACAGCTCATACCAAGCAACAGGACAGGATTTCAGAAGGTAATGCGAGAGCTGATACAACTGCAAAGCAGGCAGCTTCAGAAGTATTTCTTTTGAATGAGGAATTACAACCCTCTGAGATTTTAGACTTAGAAATGTTAAAGACAATGCAGACACTTACTACGCAAGCTGAAAAACAAAGATGGGTAAAATGAGGAGCAATTCTCGAAAAGGGGCTGTACATCTCTAAAGAAGGGAAACTGATATTGCCATCTAATTTGTTTAGATATGCAGCTTTGTTGAGCCATTGGCAGTGCCATTTCTCAACAAGGGGGATGGTACAGCTGGTGAACCAAGTGTTCACGACATACAGATTCTTAAACTACTCTAAAAAATTTGTTCTATGTGTCACGTTTGTAATAAACATCATGCACAAGGGGAGTTAAAGCCCAAGCAAAGGAGTTTCCCTACACCACTTTATCCGTTTCATACTATCTGTATGGATTTCATAGAATTGAATAAATGTGAAAATAAGAAGTATTGTCTTGTCATTGTAGATATGTTTTCCAGATGGGTGGAAGCCTTTCCGACTAAAAATCCAGATGCGGCAACTGTGGCAAAAATTCTCGTTAAAGAAATCATTCCTAGATTTGGCATTCCGGAAAGGATCTACAGTGACAACGGCACACACTTCGTTAACCAGACCATACAACAGTTAAGTAAACATTTTGGTATTTCTTTAAAAAATCATTGTGCATACCACCCACAATCTGCAGGGCTATTAGAGAGGCATAATGGGATTTTAAAGAGTAAGATAAGGAAGTTAATAGTAGAAATGCAGAGGAATTGGGTGTACTGTCTGCCCCTGGCACTGTTGAGCATGAGAACTGTTCTGAATGCAAAAGGATTGACTCCTTTTGAAAAACTATTTGGAAGGGTTTATTATATACCTCAGTGGAAACCTCTCATGCCCGCAGACCAGGAAGCCGACTGCACACTTGCAGAGTACATGAGAAATCTGTTAAATTCTAAACATTTGTTGCAGTCAAATTCTGTTTCAGATAAAGAACAAACCAGACCATCAGAAGTGGCAGTGGTCCCAGGTACCTGGATTTGGGTGAAGACAATAAAGAAAAAGAATTGGGTGTCACCAAAGTGGGAAGGTCCATATCAAGTGATTCTCTCGACACCCACTGCAGTCAAGATAACAGAACGCTCCTCCTGGATCCACCTGACGCATTGCAAACTAGTCAAAAACTTTGAACTGGACAAAAATCTTGTCACATGCCAAGAGTAAAAATGATAGAGTCCAGAAGAAACAGAAATGCAGAACAACCCTTTCCTCAGAAGTATTGCATAATCATCCTGTTATCTGTACTAGTGACAATAATCTTTTTGCTGTGGCCTTTCCTTTTCCCAGCCACACAAACTGAACTGAATAAACGTGAAGCGTTACTCATAGACTGGCATCCAAACTTTAACACTTACCAGGCAATTAAATATGTGTATGCTGAGACTTTCAATGTTTCGAATTGCTGGATTTGCACAGCTTTGCCGACAGCATACGGGGGGTTATTAATGACTACGGTCCCCCTAGGGGTCAATGAGACCTGGGAAAATTTGATTTATGATACCTCAAACATTACATCGCAAGATAAAATAGCATTGCACTTGTCTGTTCCACAAAAGGGAACTGTGTGTTTTTATAAAAATTATACTGTTCAGGTGGGTTGCAGCAATTGCAATGTGACTGTTTCTTATAAATGTTACACTAAAGGTAACAATGCAGATTTTTATTGTAACACAAACTATGATTCATTTCTTGGATTGATGCACAAAACACTTGAAATAAAACATAATTCTGTTCTTTATAAACAACTGTCTATAATTGATAAAAAAATTTTCATGCAGGGCAAGTGTATATTCATAGCAAAGTTACTACTAAAGTAGAGTACTGTTATTTTGTGTGTGGCAGAAAGGCATACAAATGGTTACCTGAGAATTTGTCCGGCAGTTGTTTTTTGGGTTACCCGGTTCCGGCCATATGACACACTGCAGTTTTGCCTCGAGGAAAAATTTGAAATGTCTGAGAGGTCGTCAAGAAACCTGTAAATCCAGTGGGACAAATCGATGCATGTTGGAAAAACCATCATTCTATAGGCAATGGACTGACACATATGGACTTGAGTGATAGTGTTATATCGTGGGCAGGCATATTACCAGCACATGGAGCAGTGAAATCGATCTGAGAGCTGAGAAAACTGTCTAAACTTCTCGAAGTAATGAGCAAAGCAGCTTTTTCCGCTCTCGAATTGGTGACTGATGAACTAAATGCCATGAGAACTGTAGTGCTTCAAAACCACATGGCTCTCGACTTCACCCTAGCGGCAAGAGGTGGTACCTGCGCTTTAATCCAGGAAGAGTGCTGTTTGTATATTCCTGACCATAAACACGAGATAGACAATCATCTTGAGGTAATTCAGCAAGTGTCGGCCATGACCAAACCAGGCCCAAACCCACTGATGGACTTTTTCCAGAAATGGCTTGGGGGGTGGGGTACCATCCTAATGACCATCCTGATTGCCATTTGTGTAGGAATGTTGCTATTGGGAGTATGTATTTGTTGTGGTATCCCTTGCATGAAAAGACTGATTAAAGACTTTATAGACATGTCAGTTTCTGAAACCTTATATTAAAGTGCTGAGTTTGAAGAATTATTGAAAAACTGAAATGCTTTCATAAGTTTAAACTGAATGACTCTCTTAACTGCAAATCCTGAGTGGGAAGAGGTTATGAGGAGAAAGCAAACTGTTTATTCTTATTTTGAAAGTAGAATAAAAGTATTAATAGGGGGAAATGTCAGAAAGATATGTATTAATGTGTGTATTAGTAATATGCTTAGTGCATTTAGAGCTTGAAAAGGGTTAACACATTTATTCTATTTCATACTGCATAAATCTGTACAAACTGCAGATGCTTTCTGACCTTGTATTGTCAGCTAAAATCTTTGCTTATGCTTGGAAATTTACTGAGAAGCAGATGATTTCTGCTTGTGTTAGGAAAGTAATGAATAGAACAATACTACTTGTATAAATGTTATGAGGCTTAGACAAGAAGTTACGCTTGTGCTGGGAGGAAATACAAAGCTGTAGAAGCTATAGATAATTAGAACAAAGACTGCTTGAAAATATGAACTGTAATCAGCATTTGCTTATGCTTGAGTTAGAAAAGTACCTTGAAACGTAACACATGTATTAGAATTGTACAATACGGGACTATAACGGGTTAGTGCCCACCAAGGCCAGGTTGTTTTTCTCAAAATGTTTCTCACAAATCTAGTCATGTCAGCAGAAAATTTGAGTAACATCTGCTGTAGAACAATACTGAAAGTTGTGTTTGATTATGTCAGCTATAGAAGGCCATGTCTTGTAAAAGAGTATAAGAATAGCATACTTCCCATTAGTAGTTAGGCAAAATCTTGTATTTGCATGTTTTTGTCTCCTTGCTGCAAGTTATTAAATGTGCCTTAACTGAACCTTACGTGTATTGGTCTTTGAAGATTTTTCCTTTGACAGGTTGTCTTTACTATCTGCTGCAATTCTGTTTTCATAGCTAGCTTTAGTGAATTTGATGAGGGATTTCAACTTTTTGTTGAGGCTGATAAGGGAGTTTTTCCAGTCTTGGGACTTCACTTTATTCTGCATCAGTTTCCTCCTTCTGTTGTAGAGTTTATTAATGGCAGAGGATCACCCATTGGCTTCCTTTTTTTGGAGGAGAGCTTCTTGGTTTTATTAGGTATGGCGAGATCCATGCATTTGTGTATATGTTCGTACAGTGCATTGGTGTATGATTTAGTAGTCATGCAACTATTCTCCATTTGCATGGGTGCTGTGAAGTTAGCCACCATTGTTTTTAGGAGCCCAAAGTTAGTTTGGAGAAGTTTTTCATGGTGGTTACCTTTGCAGGGGGTGGGGGTGGGAGGGATGTGGATTTCCAAGGTGATTAGCTTGTCGTCGAATCTAACCAGGGAGGACTTGACTATTGGTGTAGAGCAAAGGTTGTCCATGTTAGTTAGGTCAAGGATGTTGCTACCTCTAGTGGGGGTAAGAATGAGCTGGTCCAGGGCATTGGAATTAATGAATTCCAGGAAATGTTGGGCAAGTGTATTGGTACATGAGTAGTTTTCCCAGTTAATGGAGGGGTAGTTGAAGTTGTCCAGCATGAGAGTGTTAGGTTGGACCCAAATATTCTCCAGGGTGCTTAGGAATGTTGAGTGCAAGTCTTGGGACATGGTTGGGGACCTATAACAGGCTACAACCTGAATCACTGTCTTACCCAATGTTAGCTGCACCTGAAGTATCTCTGATACGTTATGTTGGGCTACCAGTCTGGAGGTGTGAGCATCCTTTATGAATATGGAAACACCACCGGCTTTACAGCTTTGGTCCAAGTTCTGGGACCAAAAGGTGTGGAATGAGTTATAGCCTGGTAGTGCAGGGGTGCTTTCTGCTGCGTTGAACCAGGTCTCTGTTACAGCACAAATGTTGATGTTCTCCATTTTAAGGAGTCCTTCGAGCAAAATTTATTATGAGATTTAGACATCTAGCGTTGAGCAGCATGACCCTCAAATTGCATTTGTTTGTAGCTGTTATGGTGGTAATTCGGTCTTTGGAACACTGCCTAAAAAGGCTCTATAAGGGGTGGTAAGAGCCTTGGCCAGTATCCGGAAGCCCAGAGGTAACAGATGCAGACCATCTTTGGCAAAGCATCAAGGTCTGACAATCATGTTATCCCAGGCAGATAGATACTGGATCCCCTTAGAATGACACTAGAAACTCAGCCAATTGTTGAAATCAATCATTTTCTTCTTGTACTGGGGTATCATTTTGGGTGATGGTAGGATGCTGCTCATGGCTAGGGTCATACCCGCCTGGGCTACATAATCCAAGAGCTCCTCCATGTCTTTTTTCATGTAGTCTAGGGAGGTACATCTCAGGTCATTCACACCCACATGTCCAATGACAGAGTCATATTTGTACCTGTTGTTGAGGGATCTGAGTGCATGCATTATGTGGTGGATTCTGGTACCTGACAGGCAGCTGACTGTTACTTTCTCCTTATTCAACCTAGTGAGTGGGACATCAGTTTGCCTCACTATCGAGTCACCTATGACTAGTGTGCTGGGCATGCTGTTTTGCCTTAGGGGCTTTGGTTGAGTGGCACACTGTTTAGGAGAGTTATGCATCTCACGATTAGTGTTGTGTTGTGGTGGTCGAGTGTGTTTCTGGCTTGGAGGTCTCTGCTGTCTGGGTAGATTTTTATTGAGACCCTCTGCAAAGGTGGGTGTGTGGTTTGCATTTTTATGTGAAGGCAGTGCTGGTGTGTGTTCTGTAGAGCTATGTGTTCCATGTGGTGTGGTGCAAGTGTTGACCTTCTCCTCTTGACCAGCTAATCTGGTATTGGCTGAAGAGTGCGTGGCTTCCAATTTAGATATATAAGTGCATCTCTCACCAGCCTGAGTGTTGGGAGATAAGAGGAGAGGGTTGTCGGTGTACATGAGGCAGTTGCTACATTGCCTCAGGATGCCCAAGTTTACCAGGTTAATAGGAGAAAGCACAGGGAACTGACCTTTAGACATGCCTGGAGGGGTGGACATTAATAATAAGTACTGGAGATGTTTCCTTGTAGAATGTTTAGTGCTGGTAGCACTTTTGTGTGCTATAATAATTGGTATGGTGAAGTGCTAGACTAATAAGCTAGTAAAAGTGCAGGAGAGGAGAGAACTAGCAGATTTAAGGGAAAAATTGAAGAGCAGACTTTGGCATGTCTCAGAAGCTTACAAACAGTCCTGGATACAGCAAATCTGTATCTGGACTAGACTAGTTACAGGAAAGTGGGAAACAAAGCGCAAATGTGAGTTTTTAAACCAGAAAGTTGAAAGAGATGGAAAAACTGCCCAAACGGCCAATAAACTACAAATTCTAGGCCAGAAAGCACTTCTCTTGTGGTAGATAGGCTACCTAGTGCTTACCACTCCCACTGATAAGCTAGAAGGCTTCCCTCCAACACAGAAAGGTTTGGGGGCTCAGAAGCTTACATACAGCCCTGGATACAGCAAATCTGTATCTGGACTAGACTAGTTACAGGAAAGGCGGGAAAAATGCAAATGCAGGCTTTTAGATAAAAAGTTGAAGGAGATGGAAAAAACTGCCCAAACAGCCAATAAACTACAATTTCTGGGCCAGAAACCACTCTTCTTGTGGTAGATAGGCTACCTAGTGCTTACCACTCCCACTGACAAGCTAGAAGGCTTCCCTCTGACACAGAAAGGCTGGGGGGCTCAGAAACTTACAAACAGTCCTGGATATGGCAAATCTGTGTCTGGACTAGACTAGACATCAAATTTGCTCCTACTATTAATGTACACAACATCTGCAAAGTCTTTTAATTCCACATTTGTGCTAATCAGAGTTATAAAATTATGCAGAACAATTGTGGGATATCTGCACTTCTCTTATACTTAATGTAAACTGACTTTCTTTCTTTCTTCTCTTATTAGCTAGCAGCAACTGTAGCAGAGATCTCTCAGTACTTCAGAGATGTGGTAGAACAGGCTGTTATGCAGACTTTTGTACATAGCTCCTCTTCATCCTTACCCTTACATTCTGTTACTATAGTAACAGCCACACTTCCAGAATTAAACAGCTTTAGCCTGGCTGAAACTAGAAGGTCTGACATTCTTAAATTTTCATGCAGTTTTAGGTAAAATGACACAGCATACATCAAATTGTTTTTCATGCTTACAATTATCATCTTTAAAATGTTGACCGGAAAAAGTTCCAAGATTTGTGCTCCTTATGAAGATGGAATATAACTTTAACTTTTATCTATATTTGTGGTTATAAGGTATGTTTGACTGTTTTGAGAGAAAAAAAATGTTTTCTGTTTTGTTGGAATGTATACTTGCAGCACTAGTCTTTCCTTTTTCTTCTCCATTGACTTCCTGATATATTGTAAAACGACTTCATTGGTTCATACTAGGCTATTCATCTGCAGAGTATAACAAGCCAAGCCAATATCCAGAGGCTAAAATCAAACCCTGGGTCTGTGAGGTAAAGACTGTAATCATTATGCCAAGCCGTATGCATGAGCATACTGGACATATACCTTATGGTCAACTTGATGTATGTGGTTACTGCCAGAATATCACTGTGTACAATAGTAGTGATCAGAAACAGCAATAGCATGATATAAAGTATTGGTACCATCTAATGCAAACTCACCCAGTGCTGCACAACAGTGGAATAGAGGGATTTCCTTACAGATTTGGTAAATGTGCACCTTTGCAGAGTAAAAGTAGGAGTTACAGTGTTTGGAAAAGTACATTATCAAGAACAAAGAACTTTGTGGTGAGTGTCACTTCCACTAAGGTAGACATTGTAATGTACATCTCTGGAAGAACAGGATACTGCCATGGCACGGTGGATTGTGTGTGTGGCCACCATGCACAATGGAAACATTGTGAAGGATATTGTGTGGGGGATTGGTGTTCTTGAGATACATGTTCTGGCATGACTACATTCTGCAATGAGCAAGGATATCCCTCTAACCGTGGCCTGTAAATAGATGCACATATACATTTGGGAGCCTGTGGCCATGGGTACATTACAGAAATTGTGGTGCTGCTAACACTGGACTTTAAATAGGTCCACATATAACTGTGAGAGCTTGTGGCCATGGGTACAGTACAGAAATTGTGGTTAGGCTAACACTGGCATATAAATAGGTGCATATGTAAGTTTGGAAGCCTGTTGCCATGGTTACAGTACAGAAACTGTGGTCATACTAACACTGGACTATGACTAGGTGCATATGTAAGTTAGGAAGCTTGCGGCCGTGGTTACAGTGCAGAAGTTGTGGTGGTACTAGCACTGGCCTGTGGTACTAACATTGGGCTATAAATAGGTGCTCATATAAGTGTGGGAGACTGTGGCTATTGGTATAATACAGAAATTGTGATAGTACTAACACTGGCCTATAAATATGGGCATATGTTAGTTTGGGAGCCTGTGGTCATGGTTACAGTATGGAAACTGTGGTGGTACTAAAACTGGCCTATAAATAAGTGCACATATAAGTGTGGGAGCTTTTTGCCATGAGTACGGTACAGAAACTGTGCTTGTACTAACACTGGACTACAAATAGGTGCATATGTAAGTTAGGAAGCATGCGTTACAGTACAGAAATTGTGGTGGCACTTGCATTGGTCTGTAAATAGGTGCATATGTAAGTTTGGGAGCCTGTTGTCATGGATACTGTACAGGAATTGTGGTGGAACTAACATTGGCTTTTAAACAGGTGCACATATAAGCATGGAAACCTGTGACCATGTGTAATTGTGGCCATGGGAAATTGTGGTGGTACTAACATTGGCCTATAAATAGGTGCACATGTAAGTGTGGGAGACTAGCTATGAGTACAAATCAGAAATTCTGGTGGTACTAACATTGGCCTGTAAATGTGTGCACATATAAGCGTGGAAGAGTGTGGCCATGGCTACAGTACAGAAATTGTAGTGGTGCTAACATTGGACTATACATAAGTGCAAATGTAAGTGTGTGAGCCTGTGGCTATGGGTACAGTACAGAAACTGAGGTGTTATTAACACTGGCCAATAAAGAAGGGCACATATATGTTTGGGAGCCTATGGTCATGGGTACAGTACAGAAACTGTGGTGGTACTAGCACTGGTCTGTAAACAGGTGCACATGTAAGTGTGGTAGCCGGTGGCCATGGATATAGTATAGAAATTGTGGTGGTACTAGCACTGGCTTGTAAATAACTTCATATGTAAGTTTGGGAGCCTGTGGCTACAGGTACTGTACAGACATTGTGGTGTTACTAACATTGGCCTGTAAATAGGTGCACATGTAAGTCTGGAAGCCTGTGGCAATGGGTCCAGTACAGAAATTGTGGTGTTACTGACACTGGCCTATAAATAGGTGCACATGTAAGTGTGGGAGCCTGTGGCTATACTACAGTACAGAAATTATAATGAGACTAACAATGGCCTGTAAATAGGTATACATATAAGTGTGGGAGCCTGTGAGGTGCAGTACAGAAACTGTGGTAGTACTAACAATGGCCTATAAATAGATCCATGTACAAGTGTGGGGGCATGTGGCCAAGGATACAGTACAGAAACGGTGGTGGTACTAACACTGGCCTATAAATAGGACTGCTGACTAAAAACAAATAAAAAGGTTGTTGCACTCTTTCATGCCACTTACTTGTTGTACGTTCTGATTCCGTTTCCATTCTATCCTGTTGACTAACATTAATTTCCATGCATCCTATGACATGACATCACATGACATCACAGATCAGATATCTCTTACCATTCTACTCTCCAGCCTTACTCTATTCATTTTCCACCTACTAGGCTATATTTATCTTTAAATCATTCAGAGATGTGCAGTCTTATTCACAACCTGGAAAGCAGCTGACTAGTATCTCAGAAAGGGTTTCCATGCTTGATAATTAATTCAATGAAATCAGTTACTAAATGATAATTGAACTAGATGATTACACTTTGCAGTTTTAATTAGCTTTTGTTTAGAAACAATTTCAGACAGAAAATGAGTGACTTATTGTTTGTAGTATATAGTCTTAAACGTATATATGCTAATGCCTATCTACAGAAAATAGCATGTCTTAGGGTATGCACTTGTTTGTTGATGGAGTTTAGTGTAAACACCTCAAGGAGAATGGTGACCGATCCAAAGATACCCGGTACGCTCACTTATAGTTAAAGATATAAGGATATCTAAAACTCTTGTCTCTTTAAATAGCACATATACAAAGAGAGGGATTGTGCACAGCTATGTCTCCCTGCCCAGATAAGTTTTAATGGCACTAGAATCATTTATGGTTAATAAGTTAAGAAGTTACAAGTTGTAAGTTTGTGGAAGATTTTTCTCCTATGGTGTACATGAAAAAATGGAGCTAGTGCCAGTTAGAAGACAGTTTCAGTTGAATGGCTACATTACTCAATATTGTTTTCTGCAATTCTGTTAGTTTCATCTGCAGAGAAAACTGTAGATTCTCTGACAAACTAGAATCCTAGTAATTTCTCAGAGATGAGTTAAAACAGAGAGAAGAAACCATGGGGAAAGATTTAGAAAACATTATTTATTTATTTATTACATTTGTTTACTGAGATTCTCCAAATGGGCCAAACAAGACCCTTTTCAGTGGAAGCCTTACAGAAAAGCCCTATAAAACAAAGAAAAAATAAAAAATAAAAAAAATCATTTATAAGTACATCAAAGCTGATCTCACATGATACTTGGACAAAAAGTGTGCTAGGTAAAATATTTCATAGTTAGGTACAAACATACATACAAAAATAAACATATCTTACATAATACATTTTTATTACAATGAATTAAAAATATTACAATACAAATCAGTCAGCAAATGTCAAATGCAGTTTTCAATAGTTGAGATTACCATAGCAGTAGCAGTGTAATAGATGGAGGTAGGGGCATTTGTGGAGGAAGAGAATGTAAAAAGGATAGGGCAGAGGAGTCTATAAGCAGAATGTGCAGACTAGGATAGTAGTTAGCCAGCTGGGACTGAGGTTTGATATAATCTATCACTTAGAGGATGCGAATTAAGGTTTCTATTAAAGGTAAGATTGTTGCTCCATAAATGGGCTGAGAGTGGTATTCCATATTTTGGATATATAATTGGACTTATGAGCATATCCTGATGAGCTCTAGGATTTAGATTGCTGAGCAAGGAATTTATTTATGGACTGAAAAGGTCTGCTAGGATTATACCACCACAAGAGAGTATACAGGGAAGGGCAATCATCTGGGTGGTGAAGTGTGGAATGGGCATTTTTTAGCTGAAGGAATTTAAGACAGTTTGGGAATTCCATCCAGTTTATTTTTCAGAATGCAAGGCAGTAATGAGATCTGCTAGGCAAATTGCCAGTGAATTTGACAATTTTATTCTAGCATTGTTTAAGGTTTTCTAAGAGGCAGTTGTGTAGGTTAGTGAGGCTAGGGGCAACGTATGGGAGTACTGGTAGCAGATAAGCATGTGCACTAGATTTACAACTTTGGCAAGTAAGAAATGATATTGCTCTGCACAGAGTTCCAAGCTTTGGAGCATTTTCCATATGACAGTAATTAAACTAATATCAAACTTGAGCCTATCATCAGTTGGTAGTCCAAGTAACCTAATGTTGGAAACCTGCTCAAGTTTAATGTTTTGTGCCGAGGGAATATTATAACTATTTGAATTTTGTGAACTGTTTTTTTCCGAGAGGAAGAGTATCAGTTTAAATGTTTAGTATTATATGTAAGGTAAGCTTTATCTATCCACTGTTCCACTGCTGAGTAGGATTTCTGAGTAATGGTTTGTAGCTGACTGAAATAGGGGGTAGAGCAAATGACTGTAGCATCATCTGCCCATTGAATCAGTGGATGGAGATGTAGAAGTGTAAAGTGCATTGATGTGTATATTGAATAGCAAATATACAAGAATTGACCTGGGGCACATATAGAGACTGGATGGAAGGAGGAATATGTGTTTTGCCATCTTACTGTTTTGGGTTTGGTTGCTTAGGTAGCTCTTGAATCATGATAATGTTGTATGAGATAAGTTAAATTCTGCTAGGTTTGAATCATTTTTCAATATGGAACAGTTTCAAATGCTTTGGAGAGGTCCAAAATGACTTACATTGGTTTGCTAGCATTATGACATTGGTTGTCATTGTCTAGAAATGATAGCAGAGCACTAGAGGTGCTATGGTGGGGTTGGAAACCATGTTGAGGAAGTAAGACAAGATTATTGTTGAGCATATATTGGGGGATCTATTAGGGGATCTGAATGTGCATGCATCGTTCCAGGATTTTTGAGACAGGAGGAAGTGTAGTTCTGGGTTGGTAGTGATATGCTTGAGTAGAGTTTCCTCTTCTTATGTAGTGGCATACTGTATGATACTTTCCATATTTCAGGAACATCTGACAAAGTAACACATCTGTTTATGAGGATGGAGAGTGGAAATGTTAAGACCTCATCTGCTAGTTTGCTTTCACATTATTTCAGTAAAAATAAATGGAATGTGAAGTATCTGAGGGAAGAAGGGAAGAGTGTTATATGGAATCACTGAGCCCTTTCAGTGCAGCTAATAATGTGAGTCAGAGGATTATCTTCCGTTACCACTTTCAACACAGTAGGGTTTCAACAAACAAAATGAGTCTGACCAGCAATATGCAGAAACAGATGCTAGACCTAATAGGAGAAAAGATTTTGAAACTAGCAGCAGAACATCTGGGCAAAACATTAATCCAAACAAAGATCTAGAATTGAAGGCAACTTCCAAAGATTGCTTTAACATCAAAAACAGACATAAATGGTGGGAAGCTCTCTCACCTGACTCAGATTCACAAGATGAATATTTGTGTTCATCGCCAGATGCAGCTGCAAGACTGTTACAAACTTCTAATTTGCCTGACAAAGAAAGAATTTATCAAGAAAGGGAAGAAAATATGTGTCTACAGACAAGAAAATTTCTGTTATGCATTTGAAAAATGGGCATTTTAGTAGCCCAAACAATAGACATATAAAGAAGTAATTTTAAACTTTTATTCTCTTGTCTGACATAAACTTACCCATCATTTTTCCTTTACGGGAATTTATGATATGCATCCCTCATCATGCTTGACCAGAGAAGCATGTAATCTCTACACTAAGAAAGAGAATTTAGTCCATGAGGTGCATAAGCATGATAACACACCATGACTAATAATAATAATGATTATAATAAGTTGAATGACCTTCTTAACTGACAGTTATATGCAAGTGAATATGTCTAACACAAAATGTATAATAGGGTAAGATACTCTGCACTTTTATGCACATTATCCTCTCACATCATTTTCCACAACAGAAACATCTGTAATACTGAGATTTATATTCTAATGATGATGACTCAAATTTTCCCAACAGCATAAGATAAAAAAGATACAAAATAGCAATGTTTTTTTTTTTAATTCTTTTTATTTTATTTCTTTTTCAAAAACACACATAACAAACAAAAACACAAAAAATTCGCACACCTCAAGTTAACAAAGAAAACAAGTATATACAATTGTTCATAGCCCAAATACAACAATCATTATAAATGCAATGGTATAAAAGTAAATGCATGATACATAGAAAGATTACAACATAGCATTTCAGGTTACTAAATCTGCAAAAAATGAATAATATGTGTTTTCCTCCTGAAGTATGTAAATGATAGTTAATGTCGATATAATAACAAGGTGAATATGCTTTTGATGTTGAATACTATATTTAAAACTGGGGAAATAGTTACATTAGTCTTAACAATATGGTAGCAGTTCAATAATATAAGCAACTTTTGTGCAGATAGGTGAGAGGCATTCAGCACAATAACACTTTTGTGTACTCAAGAATTATTTACTGAGATGGCTATTAACTGTAAAGGACACAAACACTTGAATTATATAGTAAGAAAGGTTTATCAGAGATAGTAACTATACCTGTTTTCAGGCCTAAAAGTTGTTCATAGAATACCTTAAGGAATCCCTTGGTTAAGAATATCAGTGAGAGAAGAGGAGCAGGGATATATCCTGACCCATTGAAAGCAGTTTTGGTGAATATAAAAATCTCAAAAAGAGTTAATTGAAAATGCTTTTAGAGAACCTCCAATAAATTCTTATTTTCCTCAGGGCAAGTCCCCTGTAACACTATGTGAAGAGATCCCACACCTTCTGAGCTTCACACACACACACACACACACACACACACACACACACACACACACACACACACACACACACACACACACATAGTGTAAGTAGTATTAATGAACTTTCCTCAAACTTTTTATATTTACAGAAACTGCTCTCAATTGATCAACAAAAACAAGGGAGGAGGACACTCCATCAGCAAAATATTTGCCACTAGGTTCTTCATTTCCTGAGTGTAGGTATATCCAGTACCTAAGAAATCTTAATCACATTTTAGAATGGAGGACCTTAAGTGGAGGAGAACAAATAATTATGCATAATGCACACAACACAGAAAAGAAAAGAACTGAGCTAATTTATGCAAAATCTCCGCTGAGAATGGGCTTTTTGCCCAGACAGAATCTCCCAATAAACAAATGTAAAATAAAAATAAAATAAATAAATCAAATGAGATTTTGTGATAATGCACACAGCATAAACACAATAACATGGACCATATCCCAATTAAAAGGAAGAGGGCATTCCAAAGTCTGAAAAGGGAAAAAGACAGATAATTTTGTTGCAAGGAACCAAACTGAAAACTAAACATAGTCACAAACAGATATATAGATCATAATCCATGAGCTATGCCAATCATGTCCAAGGGGGAAAAAGAGAGGGTAGCCATTTCATTCCACAAAAATTTTCAGATGAAAACAGAACACATTGTACTTATTTAAGACAATGGATACTTTGGAAAATAGCTATTCAAAATCAAAAACTAGCCATTGCTTATCCATATACCCCAAATACAGATGATCCTATATACGTCCTAAAATTCTTTCAAGTTTGCTCAGATAATGTCTTATCAGAACATTTGCAAGTTATCGTTGGAGAATTTAATACTATACTAGAGTCATCTATGGACATGCTATTACAAGCGAGAAATAACATAAGATTACAAACAAAAACTTAAAAAGAGAGTTAGCTAAAAAAAAAATAGTATATTTCTGGGGGAAAACTCATGAGGAGCAGGTGAGATATACATTCACTAGGAAGGAGTGTATACAAGGGAAGAGACTAGATTATTTATGCCAAAAAAGTGATCTACTAAAAGTCAAAAAAGTTAAAATACAAGATTGCTATATATCGGGTCATGCTCCCCTTTTTTAAATGCAATCATAGACCCAATAAATGGAGTTTGACAGAAAGACAAAATAAATGATTTGCCCTCATTGAGAACATTCGTGAGGATGATATAAATAGTACAGAAGAAAAAGGGTGTATTTGGTGGTATGGTGTCAAAGCTGTGCTTAGGGCACAAGTCATGGCAGAAGAGAGGATAAACAGATAACATTTGAAATACATTGTGCAGAATGAAAACAAATTAAAAGATTTAATAAAAGTGATAGCAACTAAACTAAGCATCCATGAGATATTAGCAAAAGAAAGAAATACTATAAAATGTCAGCTTGAGAGAGTGACTTTTGGTGGTTACAAGGAGATGCCAATGTTAAATATCTAGCCTGGGCATTTGTAGAAAGGCATAATGAGCAATGTATAAGACAACTAGTGAAAGAGGATGGAAGGCTTACCACAGCAGATGAGATGAGATTAACTAAACCTTCCTAAGATACTATATGATGTTTGAAAAGGCAAAATGTATACAATAGTTTATATAAACAGACAACTCAATAATCTAGGTGAGCTAGACAGAGCATAACTGGAGAAAAAGATGTCAAAAGATGAAAAACATTTAGACACCATAACATTAAAGTCTAAAGGTGAGTTACTATTAGCAGGTGATTTTAATTGTGTCTTGTCCTCCACTGACACCACAAGCTCTAAGCCCTTCAAGATGTGCCCTTTTGGCAAGCACTTGAACAACTACATAAAATTAATTGACATTGACGGTATAAAAATATTATCCTCACTGAAGTATTCTCACTACTCTTACAGATTTAGCACACAGACCAACATAGACAAAGTCTTTGCAACCAGTTCTTTACTGGCGAAAACTGATAATGTAATCCTGACATCATGCCCTATGTCTGACCACAATGCTATGACCTTCAATGTAACAATTAATACTGACCCATTCTGCCAATGATTACCTGCTTATCTAGTAACAATACAGTGATTTAAAGAATGGTTTCTAGATGAAATAAAGCTTTACCTAGACACCAATAATAATGGAGAGGTTTCAGATATTATCCTATGGGACACTTTAAAGGTAGTCTTACATGGCAAAGTCAAATGTTGGTATATAAATAAAAGGAAATAGTGGGATAAAAAACTGGTACACATACAAAAAGAAATTGTTGAATTAAAACTAAAACAGATCAAATGGCAAATCTGCATTAGCTGACATATATAAACCGAACAAGGGATATCAGGATATCATGCAGCATAAAATATCAATAAATCTGGAAAAAAATCAGATTATAATCCTACTCAATTATTCCCAAGAGTATGCACAGGATTTTGATTATATCTAAATATTTAAATGGAAAAAGTCATATAAAAGAAATAATATACACTCAAAATAATAAGACTATCAAAGTAATGTTTTAAAAACCATTACAAGAATATTAATAATAATTACTAATCTACAAGTGATAACAAAAGTATAGATAACTTTCTTGCTAATAACATTCAAAAGAAGCTATCCAAACACAATATTAATAACATGGACAAACCCTTTTCCTTTAAAGAATTAGAGGAACAAATAAAAACATCTTAAGACAAAAAAGGCACCAGGGCTGGATAGTCTAATTCCAGAATTTTACAAACTCTTACCTGATAACATCTTGAAAATCTTACCTAATGCATTCCAAGAAGTTAAAACTATAGCAAACATTCCACCATCATGGAAATATTCTATCATCTCTCCCATCTTAAAAACAAATAAAGAGCCCAACCTTTGCGCATCATACAGGCCAATTTCTTTGCTTAACATTGATTAGAAGATATTCATGTCTATATTAGCAGACAGATTGAGTAATATTCTTTCAATATTAATTCATGAAGACCAAACCAGGTTTATCAAAAACAGAAAGATATAAGACAATGTATTTGAGATTACTGTCCTTAATAGAATTAGCAAACAAGAAAAAAAGAGCTTTCTTTTTTAAGCCTTGATATAGATAAAGCTTTTGACTTTCTAAGTTGGTCATATCTGTTTAAAGCTCTGCAAAAATACAATTTCTCCCCAAACTTTATAGGATTAATTAAAAAACTATATGAAAAGTCCATAGCCTATGTAAAGATTGGATCTTATCTATCTAGCCCATTCAAAATATTAAGAGGTACTAAACAGGGGTGCCCCCTCTCCCCATTACTCTTTTCCCTGGCTATTGAGCCTCTTGCAAATTGTGTTAGAAATAATGACAGTGTTAAAGGATATAAAGTGTCAGACAAATTATCTGCCAAGATACAACTGTTTGCTGATGACCTACTAATAACGTCTAATGATATTGAAAATTCAGTAGATCACCTATTACATAATCTAGACTTCTTTACAAATATCTGTGGTCTAAAATTCAATCACAACAAAACTCAGGCATTTCTAGTGAATAAAAATGTTACTATGAAACTGAGATCAAAAAGCGACATAAACTGGTAGGGCAATTATATTAAATCTCTAGGTATCATTATTGAATCTTTAAAAAAATCACTCACATCTAACTACCAGCAATGTATAAACTCAATTACTAGTCTGACAGTTGGAACAGACTCTTCTTCACATTTGAAGACAGACTGACTTTAATCAAAATTATACTATTACCTAAAATCTTAATCATTGTCCAAGCTCTAATAATTCCCCCACCTGTCAAAATTAAACAGAAAATTAATAACTTGTTCTCAACTTCCTTTAGTATCCCAAAAAAACAAGAATTTCTCTTTTCTGCAGACAACAAGCTGGGATAAAGGAGGTACAGGGTTTCCAAATATTGATTTTTATTTAAACTCTGCATTTATTAACATTGTGTTGCTTTGGAATAATATGTCTTATACATCATACTGGAAATCAATATATGAAACCTTAGTTTTTAATAGTAGTAGGACATTGCTTGAACCATATACTCAAATGCATACAAACATCTTCATATGGATTTTAAAAGGTTTACCTTCATTTCATCAGAAGTAAGTTGTACAATGCATCAAAGTGCGAAAGTACAACATCAAGATTTTGGAAATGTTGACTGCCACTGTTGTGAATTCAGAAGAGTGAATGCACATTGGCATTCGCTCATTTGAATTAGGCATTCAAGGTGCAGCTCACACTATATATGAGATTTGGAAATTAACACTTTCCCTTACTGTAGTGGGATCTCGGAGTTTGTATATTAAAGTACTGGGGGGTGCATCCCCTACATGGGGGGTGCAGGGGGGCTTCCCCCCTGCATAATGATGTTTGGAGACAATCGGAAATGTCTCCTAACATTCCCTGTTGTGCTGCAGTTGAAAATGGTCAAATATGGTTTTCCAGATTACCATTTTTGACATTTTGTTTTGGGGACATGTTGAGTTTCATGATTTAAAGTTGCACAATAGTGTGATCGTACAACTGCCTTTCAATAAAATGAAGGTATACCTTTTAAAAATATACATTCAAAGTGAAAGGTCAAAACTTATTCTCACACCTCTTATAAACCAAATATTGCTGTTGTTTAAAAAGCTTATGTTTTCTTATCAATTACTTAAGAATTTATTAATTATGTTTCCTATTGCTTACACAAATGAATGATATCTTTTGATACTCAGAAAATGTTAGAATTCAAGAAGGGTGGCCTATTATATTGGAATCAATTTCTCTCAACTAATAAAATAAGTTCTGCAGACTATTTGATCAGCAGATGTAGTTTGCAAAACTGCAATTGGCTGGACATCCAAACTTGTAAATATTTTATACATACTAAGCTCATGCCCTCATTAGAGGCATACAATAAGAGTAATTTAAAAATCTTAGATTGTATCTCAACAATTATTAATAGCTCACCCAAGAACATGTCATACATATCTGTTATTTATAAAATTCTCAGTAATTATTTTAGCAAAAAAGATGTTTCTTTTTGGAATTATTCAAGTGAAGCTAATAGACAAGTATTCTCAGAAAAGGATAAAAAAACGTTGTTTACAGTCAGTGAAGGAATCCACATCTTTCCTGCTCTGGCATGTATACACATGGAAATTTTTACATAGATTTTTTTTTATCCCACATAAACTAGCAATAATGTACAAGAAAGATGAAATGAAATGTTGGAGATGTGGGCACCCTGATGCTGACTGGGTACATATGGTTGTTAATTGCAAAATAATTTTCCCATTTTGGTTAGACTTTAAATATCTCTGTAAAGCTCTATGGAATTACAGCTGTATAATTTCTGACTCCCTTATCATTTTCAATGTTCCTATTCCTGAAGTCATTCCTAAAAAACAAACATTTTTACTATGGTCTATCCTCCCTATAGCAAGGAAAACTGTTACTAAAAATTGAAAATTCCAATATACTCCTGTCTTTAAAGTTGAGTTTATTTATCTTGTGAAATACATTTATAAGAATGAGATTGCTGCTATAAAAGCAATCAACAGCACAACTCATTATTTAATTGCTTGGACAAAATTGTCTAATCTGTTAGAGAAATATTAAGTGTTCGCCTATGTATATTGCTTTTTAGTTGTTATGGAAATTGTATACCGTTTATTTGTTTTTTCTTGTTACTATACTGTTAAGTTATTGTGTTATAAAATGAATAAAAACATTTTGGGGAAAAATATGTTAAATGGGCCATAACAGATAAGAAGAGAAACAAATCCTATGGGTTTGATGGGTTCTCCATCAAACTTTACAAGTGAGGTAGAAATGAGTTAGAAACTGGACTTGTAAACCTATTTAATTAAATGTTATTCAGTAAATAATCTCCACCTTTGAAGATGCATGGTAAAATAGCATTTATTTATTTGTCTTTTCTGTCCAAGAAAGTCTTACTGGGAGGAGTCCATTTTCAGTGGAAGCCATGGGAGAAAAGCTCAATCACAGTAGATTTAAATTAACAAGTGAATTTCATACAGTTCTCGCAAAAGAGATAAATATTAAGTGTTCTCGTATGTATATTGCGTTTTAGTTGCTATGGACGTTGTATATAGTTTATTTGTTTTTTTCTTGTTACTATATTGTTAAGTTATTGTGTTATAAACTGAATAAAAATATTTTGGGGAAAAAAGATGTCAAATGGACCATAACACTGTTTCTTCTGACCACTGAAAACCCTGTGGAACTAAGAAATTTCCTGAGCTTCTGCCCCCGTAAAGATGACGAACTTTGCAAGTGCACTGGTCAATACTAGATTATATTTTTAAGCATGCCAAAGAAAAAACGCAAACCAATCCAGTAAATGCTCCGTTGCTAATAAAAATAATAAAGTTTAAGAAAGGTTTGTAGAAACGGAGCAACAGCAGGCAAAACACTGATGTAATATATCCTTAAAGGTTTATTAAGCACAAATTCCAAAAGAAGATAAGCGCTTTCGCTAATCAAGCTTCTTCAGATCTATATACTCTGTGCTTCATAACTCAAAACATTTAAATACAAATTCAAAAATCTAATGACCAATCATGTTCAAATATCAATTAACATTTTAAAAACATACACTTTATCTCATTTAAAACTGAGGTCAATGCCTCCCTATAAGAATATATAAAAAATGTACATATATATATAAAATACAGACAAATAAACTCTTTATAAGAAATGTATGCATCTGTATATGTATTCATAAAAACATGTCCATGGAACAGATGTAGAATACATAATAAATAAACTCAAAATATATGAAATATATGAAAGACATAAAATAGCAAAAAGGGGTACTACATTTAAGTATACCTATTTAATGTGTCAACGCTTTCTTAACTTGGGCTTAATAGAAGCCCTCTCATTGAGCCCATGCCCCCTATCAGCCCTTAACTAGATGATCCAATCATTCTCCCTGTCCTCAGTGTGATTTCTAATGTCACCACCTCACATGCTATGTGTTATTACCTCAAGAGCTCTGAACAAAAACTGATGACTAACGTCATGCTGTGTAACATGTTTAGCCAGAGCATTATGCTCTGAATATTTCCTTATGTGAAGGTGAACAACCACACTTCTTATATAGGAACAAAAGGAACCTGAAGAGATTCTTATGCTACCCTAGAGATCATCATGTTGTTCATGATGATGAATATACTAGACCATGTTGGCAATGTAATTTTTGCTCACACATAGATACCAATAGGTGCTTTTTTCACCCTGATTTGAGAAGAGAATTCAGTTTATCAGCCAGAGCTGACTGTATGACAATACATCTAGTCTACTTGGCAGTCTGCCAGGTTTGCACCTCCTTTTATGTTGTAAAAACGAATAGAGGTTTTAAGGAGAGCATTCGCAAACATCTATATCACATAAGGAAACATTCAGAGCATAATGCTCTGGCTAAACATGTTACACAGCATGACGTTAGTCATCAGGTTTTGTTCAGAGCTCTTGCGGTAATAACACCTAGTATGCGAGGTGGTGACATTAGAAATCACACTGAAGACAGGGAGAATGATTGGATCATCCGGTTAAGGGCTGATAGGGGGCATGGGCTCAATGAGAGGGCTTCTATTAAGCCCAAGTTAAGAAAGCGTCGACACATTAAATAGGTATACTTAAATGTAGTGCCCCTTTTTGCTATTTTATGTCTTTCATATATTTCATATATTTTGAGTTTATTTATTATGTATTATACATCTGTTCCATGGACATGTTTTTATGAATACATATACAGATGTATAGATTTCTTATAAAGAGTTTATTTGTCTGTATTTTATATATATATGTACATTTTTTATATATTCTTATAGGGAGGCATTGACCTCGGTTTTAAATGAGACAAAGTGTATGTTTTTAAAATGTTAATTGATATTTGAACATGATTGGTCGTTAGATTTTTGAATTTGTATTTAAATGTTTTGAGTTATAAAGCACAGAGTATATGGATCTGAAGAAGCTTGATCAGCGAAAGCGCTTATCTTCTGTTGGAATTTGTGCTTAATAAACCTTTAAGGATATATTACATCAGCGTCTTGCCTGCTGTTGCTCCGTTTCTACAAACCTTTCTTAAACTTTAATATTTGTAAGTATGTTACCTGGTAAATTTACTCAATAGCTTAAAACCAACTGCTGTAGCTAGGTTATGATTGTAAGAGATCATTCCCTACAAGGTTCCCTAGCAGCTTCACCACCCTGCTGTTTCTCCTCTGTTTTACCTTCAATACCTCTATCTACACTGACCCATATAAAAAAGCCTGGACCTTTTTCTCCTGTCTATTTCCCAGGGAACCCCCTTACATATCTATTTCTGCCCACTGCTCTCTACCCTCTTCTTACATAAGTGTGGCTCACCACTTACTTTTATTAATCTCCTTTTCTCCCCATAATTTTCGGTCTTAACAACACTTCTCTTCTGTTACCCTAGCACTATTCTGTGGGACTCACTGGATTTCTTGCTTTTGTCAAAAGTACCCACCTAATGGGAACTCCCACGCATTTCCTAACATCTTGTTCTCAGTAGCTGATAGTCTTTTTTACCATTCCTTTTTCTTCTATAGCACTTGAGACTGGGGGATAGTCCTGCTCTATTTGCTCTCACTTCGCTTGGGCTCACTCTGCTCCCCTCCCACTCTGATTCCCACCCAACCCCCATATGCTTTGCTTTATACGTATCCCTCTGACACACCCAAAATAAAACAAACACCCCGCCCTGCCCTTCCAACCAATCTCCTCTTCTTACCATCTCCTCCTCACCTCAGCTGCTTTCACCACATCACTGAATCAAACTCTGCTATCTCTCTCTAAACCCCCAACTGGTCCCTTTCCAAACTGTACTCTCAAGCCTTGAAATTATCTTACCTTCCTCATAAACACTAACAAAAGTAGAAAAAAAACCCCCATAGACTGCAAAATGTCTACCACACTTTGTAACTATTATTTATCTACCTCCCTTACTTATCCTCTCATTTCTCTCCTCCTTTCATCATTTTTAGCACCAGTAAATACAAGCCCTACAAAATATCAAGAATATGCCTTCTCTTATCCACAGCAACCTATCAATACTATTCCATCCGGGTCTATATTAAAAGACTGAAGAGGTGTTTCAGTAAACACCTCTTGGTCGACACATAATGAGCGAACGCACTAAAGTGCGAATGCTACAAACAGCATTTTCTTTCCGTGGGAAAGAAACCACTAGCACAAACACACACACACACACACACACACACACACACACACACACACACACACACACACACACACACACACACACACACACTTTAAAACATAACAACATGGGGGCTTTGCTCCCCCACACACACACACACCCCCTAACTAGATATACCAACTCCGAGATTGCACTACAGTGAGGAAAGGGGCAAACACATGGGGATGGCGAAGCGATTTATTTCCCAGGGAAAGAAATCACTGTTTTGAGCATTCGCACTTTAGTGCATTTGCTCATTATGTGTTGACCAAGAGGTGTTCACTGAAACACCTCTTCGGTCTTTTAATATAGACCCCTCCATCCATCCTCCCTCCTAACATCACTCTACCTAAAGCTAGAATTCCCCCCTCCAGCCCCATTCACTCAAAAACAAAATTAAAATATTACTACAACAGTCTTTATAAACTCAAATTCCACCACATCCCTACTATCTTACTTCTTGCAGGAGATATCCATCCCAACCCTGGACCAGCCAAAACCTTACCCATCCACAATACTACTCCCACTTATCCCCAAGCCCCAGCCTTACCAAATAAACATATCTCTTTCTACTCGATGAATATCAGAAGTATACTCGACAAAATTAGTGAGATCCATACCTGGATAGCCTACTATAATACAGATATAATCTCCCTTACAGAAACATGGCTAAAATCACATATCCCAGACAGTGATATTCTTCCCCCAGGGTATAATATACTTCGACTTGATCAGCCAAATATGAAACAGGGTGGAGTAGCTATAATCTACTCTAAGCACCTAACCCTCACTAGTACTAAAGAACAAATCCCATCTTTTCCCTCAGCTGAAATTTTAGCAGCAAACCTCAAACTCAGTAATTACTCTACCATCACAATAGTAGCTATCTATATTCCCCCAAGTGACAATATTCTCCAACTCATGAACATTCTCTCCTACCTCACAGAACACTACTCAAATGAAATAATTCTCCTTGGCAATGTTAATATTAATTGGTTAGCTCTAAACAACCTCAACTCTACTACAAGTATTAATCTATATGCCTTTACTCAACTAATATTTGACCCTACCCACTTTAACAACTCACAAAGTCCGAGCACCTTACTAGACTTGATACTTATATCTGACCCTTCATAATATAATAGTCCTGAATCACTACCCAATTCCCTAAGTTACCACGCACCAATAAAAGTCACAAGCTTCACTCACCACCTTACCAAAACTCATACATACATAACCTGTCGAAAATTGTCTAGCTTCTCTCCAGACATCTTTAAGGCCCTTCTTACTAGAATGAATTGGAGCCACCTAAAAGAGCTTCTACTAGATGAAGCAGTCATATCCTTTAATACCATCTTTCTAAATATACAAAGCTCACTTGCACCCCTTCGTACTGTTAGAGTAAAATCAAAATCATCCCCGTGGCTCACCAAAGAAACCTGCTCCCTCATGCAAAACAGGCACAAACAGTGGAAAACCTGGTTGAAATCTAAACTCTCTTCTGACTTACTAAACTATAAACAACTTAGAAACTTAACCAAAAAAATACATTGCCAGAGATAAAAAGGAATTTTATTTTAACCCTTCTATACCACTACAATCAAATCCTAAAAAATTCTGGAATTCAATCAACCAAATACTGCATCCCGGAAACCCCATGCCCCCTAATCCCTATCCAAATAAGACTCCTGAGGAAACTGCTACTATATTTAACATCTTTTTCATAAATACCGTAACAAAGATGGTTAATCCAAACTCAATCCCTGCCAAAGACTCAAATCCTATAGACATATCTCCTATTCTCACCTACTCAAAATCTTTTTCCTCTACAACCTGTATCTATTACTTATATCAAATCTCTTCTCTCCAAACTAAAACCCTGCTCCACTTCAGCCGATAACATTCCTTCTTACTTCCTCCATTTAGCTGCTGAGACACTTGCTTATCCTGTAACTATCTTAATTAATTGCTCTTATTGAGTCTACCATTCCAAATATCTGGAAAAAATTATTCACACTACCTATCCACAAAGGTGGAAACTCCCTTGAAATCTCTAACTTTAGACCAGTAGCCATTCTGTCACCTGTCTCCAAAATACTTGAAAAATGTATACACCAACAAACTCAGGAAAACCTCCTCGCCCTCACCCAACATGGTTTTCATCCAAAACATAGTACCACTACAGCCCTGATCTCCTTTACTAGCACTATCTCACAGGCTCGTGACAATAACAAACTTGTACCCTGCTTATTTCTTGACCTCTCAAAGGCCTTCGATACCATCTCACACTCACTTCTCCTTACCAGACTGACTAATCTTAACTTCTCGTCTGCTGCCATCTCTTGGTTCTCTAGCTATCTAACTGATAGAAAACAATCAGTTAAATGGCACTCTGCACTCTCTCCCCTCTCCCTATAACAATGGGTGTTCCCCAAGGATCTATATTGGGACATTTGCTCATTAATATTTTTACTAATTTACTATACACCTCTTGTACCCAGTCATCCCTCATACAATATGCAGATGATTCCACTGTCATCACTATCTCTGACTCTCTCTAGTCTCACCTCTTCCATGCAGACCACCTTTATTTCAGTGGAAATTGGCTCACTAACAATCAATTAATCCTAACCCCCCCCAAAAAACAAACTCTTACTCTTTTTTTCCTAAGACTCTTAATAATTTCACAACTACTTTCACTATACTGTCTCTAAATAAGACCCAAATAGTACCAGTATCTAGTGCCAATCTCCTAGATGTCACTATTGACAAGAAACTTAAATTTGACCTGCACGCCAATAATTGCATTAGGAAAACTCACAAAAACTTGGCCTTCTATACAGAACCAGAAAGTTCCTTACTGCCAAAGTTAAAGAAACCTTATCTCATACTTACCTCCTACCCAGTCTACTACACGGTTGCCAACTACTCACAAATCTTAACTCCACTCTCCTAACCAAACTTAGCTCAACTTATAACAAGGTGGCTAGATTTTCTGCCCAACACACTTAAAAAACCCTTCACTACATTTCACTCAAGCACCTAGATTGGCTAGAACTACCTCACCTACTTTTCCTAACTCAGCTCCAGATTATACATTCTATACTATACCAACCTAACTATTGCTCCAATTTAACCTCCGTCATAGCTCACTGTTCACCAACAAGGACCCTTTGATGCTCTGACAAAGACCTGTTACTTATATACAAACCTAGGACCAATATGGAATGCAACTTATACAGCTACCATTCTGCTATTGCATGGAACAAACTTCCCCTTCAAGTCAGGTTACAAACCCAACTAAAACAATTTAAAGTAACTTGTAAAGAACACTTAAAAACTCTATGGTCATGCCTTTGCTCTCACCCTACGTAAATATCTTCACATTCCATAAACTCACCACTATCCTCACTTCTTTTTGCCTTACTGCACTATGTCTGATCTTATGTAAATTAATGATGGCTGGTTTCACAGAACAAAATTGATTAATGTTTTTATATTATTATCATTCATTTTTCTAATGTGCTTGAAATTCACTTTTAGAATATGACTTATGTAAATCTCTCTTTTATTTGTACATTTTAATTTGTAACATTCTTTATGTGTTGGATAATGTTTCTTTTTGTTTTGGAGCTTTTCTCTCCGGGACTCTGCTTAAAAAGGACTATTCTTAGCTCAGTCGGGCAATTCCCAGTTAAGAAATGTAAAATAAATAAATAAATAAATAATAAAAACAATAGTTACAAGACAGGTATATACAGTTAAATATTTACATCAATAATTATAAATCTATACAGTTCTTCCAGTGCTAAAACCTTGCAGGAAGTAAATGGATTGATACTGCAGAAGGGAAAACATTGTTGTAAAGTAGTTATAACTTCTTTATCCTTTAAATAAGTTTACAAAGACAAAGTTTATATCCTTTATAAAAATTAGTAGTCATTCATAAGAAGAAAGAAAAGGCAGGCACCTCAGCAGAGTTCAAACCCATATTCCTAATAAATGTAGCAACTTGATAAAAATGCTACAAAAGCTAATTTCATCAGTACAAACTGGATTCATGAATGACATACCAGCCATTGACAACTGCTTGTCCTTCTTGAGTTTTTTATATGGACATTAAAAAGTGACAGAAAAGGCTGGAGTACTACTTTTCGACATTCATAAAGCATTCATCACTGTCAACTGGGAGTTTCTGCTTGAATCACTAACATGTCAAGGGATAGGGGCAAATTCGTAAACTCAGTTAAAACAATGTACGAAAGTCCTACCTTTGAAGTTGCAGAAAATGGGAACAGTTCTAACAAGGATGCCATCTGTCACCTGGATTATTCCTCCTAGTAATAGAAAAATTACCATTAAAATTAAGAACTCTACTTGAACAAATGCAAAATAAGGGATATGGAAAGGCATGGTGCAGGCTTTGCATAGGTGACTGCACTCATATGGCTGACAAATAGATTCTGTATTACCTGTTGTGTTAGAACTATTCCAGGAGTTCGCTAGCTGTCAAGTTTCATGCTCAGTCTTAATAACACCATAAGAGTAAGAACTGGGATGGGATAGGGTCAGGGCCATATGACCACATCAATGAAGCTGAACTTCCCAAGTATCTTCAGCTACTAAAGGGGCATATACTACAGAAGACTATTCATCAAAACATAGAATGTACCAAAACTGAAATTAGAAGACTACTGGATTGTTGGGGGGCAAAGAACTCACTCATTGGTTAGAATTAACATAATTTGCATCATGGCTATGCCAATACTCAGCCCTTAATTAGAAATCTCCCATTAATAGAATATCATATAACACCTTACTATGCTCCATATTCCAAAACAGTTGCTCTCAGTGTAATTCTACCCTGATTCTGAATGACTTTCTATCAGTGTAAGTGACTTACATCAGTGTAAGGGCAATCTATAAACATGAATACTACAGGGGCCAGGTTCCAAAACAACTGCTCTCAGCCTGCTGTCAGTATTAGTAGTCATTTACACTGAGAGCAAGTCTTTTGGAATTGGGGCTATTATATATTATTATTAAGAAAAAATATAAGCACAGATTAGCTAAACACAGGTTACTGGCTATAACAAAGAAAATCCCTTACATTTAATATACCCAGCTAATAAGACTTAAACACAAAAGGGCTATGGAATGGCAAAGCTTATGAAAGGATTATGGTTAGATTTATTAGTACATTACAAAAAGAACTTAAGTGCTTTGTAGGACCTCAAATGGGGAAATTAGTTAAATAGCACAATGTAGGATAATGAAAAAAATAAGCAAAACACTATGTGAAAGCCACAGAATTTCAGAATAGATGAAATGTATTCAGAAGAACCCTCAGGCTGAAGGAATGAAATGGGTGTAATGTATTCAGGAGAACCCTCAGGCTGAAGGAGTGGAATGGATTCAATGTATTCAGGAGACCCCTGATGCTGAAGGAGTGGAATGGATGCAATATATTCAGGAGAACCCTCAGGCTGACGGAGTGGAATGGATGCAATGTATTCAGGAGAACCCTCAGGCTGAAGGAGTGGAATGGATGCAATGTATTCAGGAGAACCCTCAGGCTGAAGGAGTGGAATGGATGCAATGTATTCAGGAGAACCCTCAGGATGACGGAGTGGAATGGATGCAATGTATTCAGGAGACCCCTGATGCTGAAGGAGTGGAATGGATGCAATATATTCAGGAGAACCCTCAGGCTGAAGGAGTGGAATGGATGCAATATATTCAGGAGATCCCTCAGGCTGAAGGAGTAGAATGGATGCAATGTATTCAGGAGAACCCTCAGGCTGAAGGAGTGGAATGGATGCAATGTATTCAGGAGAACCCTCAGGCTGAAGGAGTGGAATGGATTCAATGTATTCAGGAGACCCCTGATGCTGAAGGAGTGGAATGGATGCAATATATTCAGGAGATCCCTCAGGCTGAAGGAGTAGAATGGATGCAATGTATTCAGGAGAACCCTCAGGCTGACGGAGTGGAATGGATGCAATGTATTCAGGAGAACCCTCAGGCTGAAGGAGTGGAATGGATGCAATGTATTCAGGAGAACCCTCAGGCTGAAGGAGTGAAGCATCAATATAAGTCTTTTCAGGAAGTGCAATACACCCATTGTTTGCCACTAACACAGTGGTGCACATATAGACAATTAATATCACCTCTTAAAGATAGACAAGCACTAAATAGACAAAGAAAAAACAGAAATGTTGGGCTAGCATTAGAAAGATGAGAGTGGAAATATATACTATGAACTAAGATCTAGAAATTCATACAAAACTACAAATCACATAAGAGAGGAAAAATAGGGATACATTTAAACACATTTCAGTGGGTAAAGATTTGGGACAAGTACTACTAATGAAAAGATGGCCACATCTGTGGGCACAGTATATGCATACCCTGCACTTCTGGTATCTTACTACATGCAGGTTATGCGTAGCAGGAAGAATAACAATTACAAATTCTGGAGATGTGACACAAAAGAATGCTAGACTCAAACTTATGTTTTGTGATAAAAATTGTTCTCTTGGAGCTTTTCTCCTCGGGCCTCCACTGAAAATGGACTTGTAATCCAGTTGGACTCTCCCGGTCAACAAATGTAAAATACATAAATAAATAAATAAGAGCTCAGCAGAGGTGGTATCAGCTTCACAGTATTATTACAGACCTTTCTCAAATGGAGCATTGGTCACAGGAATTTTTGGGGATGAAAGCAGATGTTAACAAGTAAACAAGTTCAACAGATGAAACACAAGTGCAACCAGCACTTATTTCGACAGATAAAACTGTCCCTGTCAGTGAGTGAGAAAGACACATAAGACAAAATAAATAAATAAATGGTTTGAAAAGTTATATTTTTAAGATGTTGAGATGTGTGCAAAGATTCTTTAAGTTAAATCTATAACTGGACGGCACAGATGAATGGAGGAGTTTATTTAACCTGTAGACAATAGACATATGAGATAAATATTAGAAAAGCTGTGTTGGAATTCTTACTGTGAGAGAAGTTATCAAAATTCCTAAGATGTTTTGCCTGTGAGTGTACGGTATATGGGTTGGTATTCACTCCATTAAATTGGTTGTTCATCGATGTAGTGAATAGCTGTGGAATTTGGTCATGTTCCATTCATCTAAATTTTCAGATTTTAGATGAATTGAACATCACCTGCATGTGAGAGAGGTAAGTGTGGGTTTTAGAAATTTATGCCAAAACTTTCAGATATTCTGAAGGTTTCTGCATTAGGGAGTGGGAGTATTTGTGTGAGTGTAAGTGGGTTAGGGTTAGAGTAATGGTTAAATAGAAGATAACATTTGAAATATATTAAGATTAAGGGACAGATTCCAAAAGACTTGCTCTTGGTGTAAGTGACTTACTCTGATGTAAAGCCTAATATGTGCGCGCGTGTGTGTGTGTGTGTGTGTGTGTGTGTGTGTGTGTGTGTGTGTGTGTGTGTGTGTGTGTGTGTGTGTGTGCGTGTGTGTCTGCACACCTGAGTCATGTTGTAAAGTTTTAGTGATACTGAAAGAGTTTTTCTAAGATAAGGCGCAGGGTTTTGGTTAGAAGCTGGGCAGGGTTAGGGATGAGATTAGGGTTACAGAGGCATTAGGAAGATCATGTTACTAAGCATTTTCTTAAGCTTATGCTTTACTGGAGTTGACTGAAATCTGGCAACAGTTCTTGTTTATTTTTATTTTCTTTTTTCCTCCCTCTCCCCACAGCTGACAATCAAAGGGTCTACTAGACCCTCCTACACTTTCTAGGCTCAACCCAATGTACATCTGTAGCTGATGAGTAGGCTAAGGATATCAGCGTGGTTTCATACTGCTGTCATGGAGTGTGCCATAAACCCCTCCCACCTTGTGGCAGTCTTGCAAGCTCTGGAACTGCTTCTTATGGGAAGTGCATACATGTTACCACTCATGCACAACCTCCCACTTAGGCACTATACCACTTGCATTGCTGAGCTTGTCTGGGTCTTAATGGTGCTATTGAAATAAATCTATGCAGTCTCACCACCAGGATGGGTGACCCAGTGTCTGTCACTTCCTCTGATTCTCACTCCTTATTTGATCCCCCAAGGGTTTGTGCTTCCAGTTATACCCTGGTCATTTGGGCATAGCAACGGCTCTAACACTCTATGTCATGGGACTGGGCTATTTTTATTATCTTTGTCATGAAATACTACTAAATATTTTCTGACAGGGCAGACATACCACCAAGTACTCTTCTCCTATTGTCATTTGAAAAACATTTAATGGAGACACTGCACCCTCTGGCAAACCTTGTTTGCTCCAAGCTTTCAGGTTCTGGGAATGACACAAGGAAAATAACCTTAGCATTAGTCAGAAACTGACAAATATGTGGTACTGCAATCAATAACAGTGTTAAGGAAGATGGATGCCATATTTCCTATTAGGTTATTATAACTTTGCCCTACAAATTTCATAACTACCTGTAAATAAATGTTTAAAGAATTCTTTATGACCTCATAACTCAAATTATTTAATGACATACAGTATGTGCATTTGTGACACGTAGCTGACAATGAAGGAATTAATTGTGAATTCTTTGAGACCATGTGACAAAGGAAACATTTCTGGAAGAAAATCCTGACCAATATGTGTTCTTTTAAGAAATATATTTCATAAGTTTCCATCCCTCACAATGTTTATAAAACAGATATATTAGAACACATAGGGAATCTGTGTCTGTATTAACAGTATGGGCAAAACCAAATTGCTGCTCAGGGTTGCACATCTGGCACTTTTGTATAATTAATTCACTGCTTATTGGCTATAAGGGACTAAAAAAAGCCCGGGATTCATGAAGCTTGCGCCAGGCGCAGGCATAGCGTAGGCAGTATAACTCCAAATATGGCCGAGCGATTCAGGTATGATCCAATTCCACGTGCACTACCAGCGTACGCCAGATCTGCGCAGCTCTTGGCTCAGGTATGCTAATCACCCCATGCGCAGTACTGCAGCATGCAAATGAAGGTACATAGCGATTCATGAAGTGGCGTAGGCGTAGTGTAAGCCTACAGAAATGTAAACCAAAAAAAAACAGTTTACATTTTGCTAAACAGAACATCGGAGCCATGAAAGTGGACCAGACTCCTGTATTACAAAGTTAACATATGCCAATGGCTAAATATACAGCCAATGGCAAAAGAAAAGATGCACAACACATAAAAAATAACATTTAATGTCATGGCCGCAGTAACGCAAAGTACAACCGCAGGGCATGTGTGCGCAAATGGGAACGCAAGTAAAATATATACAAATGTCATAAAATAGCAATGTAACAAAAATCATGATTTCACCATAATATTCAATGGTATGCATGCTACACCACAACCAAGCTGCAAGGGTTGCTAAGGGCCAGTGACAGTGTTCGGTGTGGTAACTATGAATTAGTAGTCAATGCCATGCAAATGAGGAAAGTAATAGTGAATCGCAAACGTCCCGCCAGCCTAAGGATGTACCATACAGCGCAGCACTACAACACCGAGGAGTGGTCTGGAGGAATACATGACATCAGCAGTGGGGTGTGCCACCGCAGCTGTAAGCACATTGGAGCAATGCAAATCCGGGCTGCCCGTTGCTAAGCAAAGCCACAGGACAGGAGCGTGGATGTAGGTACAGCTTTGCTTAGCTGAGAGCACACATGGTGCCCGAAAGAGCATGTGTACGTGGATGAAAATGTGCCCGAAACCTGGTAAGCAGATGCACGCACTGCGCACCACAGCTCAAAAAAGAAGTTTAGGGGAAGACTATAAGGAAATGCCGCAGTAGGGTAATTGGAGTACAACTGAGCAATTAACACCTATTAACTCACAGTGGACCATTGACAGCAGCTAACAAAGCTGCTAGCAGCAACCTGCAGAACAGAATGGGGGAGGTATCTGATTGCAAAGAAAAGAGAACTGTAACCACAGAGCAAAGCAAACCTGCAGTAGATTGGCTTTAGAACACATTTCGCAAGACAATCCTAGTTTGGGAAAGTACAAAACAAGAAAGCAGGCTGCTAGATGCATGCCAGACAATGGGAGGGGAATCCTTAAGAAAAGTTAAGGCAAGGGCAAGAGGTAATCCACGGCAGCTAAATGTAATTCAACACCAAAGGCACCACAATAGCAGTACCTGTGGTAAAACACATAAGATACCCTGCAGCTCCGAATGTACATACACACCCTATGACATCATCAGTGTTCAAAGCACAATAGTATAAAGTGTGAAGGCACCTCACACACACTTGTGTATTCCCAAACACTGCACCATCGGTGTAAACAGACGGGGAACTTTTACAATGCACTTGTTGGGAGCTGCCATAGCTGTTATTCAGCAGTATGTGCTGGAGAGTGAAGGTGTTGTGGAGGATGATGCTGACAACCACCTCAGGCCCCAGAGGAGGAGAAGAGTGTTCAGACCAAGTGTAACCTACCAGGATCTACATGATCTGGAGATAGTAGAGCATTACAGGGTGGACTAGGACATCATACAGCAAATAGTTGAGCTGTGCCGGCCATGCCTGAGATCCAGAAACAACAGAAGGAAACCCATCCCAGTGGACACGAAGGTATATGTGAGCTTGGGAATACTAGCCACAGGTACCTTTCAAAGGCCAACTGGAAATATCATGGGGATCTCACAGGCATCAGCATCCAGGGTACTCCACCAGTTCCTGGATGCCATGTTACCACATGCCAGTGAGCATATACACTTCCCCCGAACTCAGGAGGAGTTGGCCAGCAATATGTGTCTCTTCCACCATGTGGCACACTACCCGGAGGTACTGGGTGCAATAGACTTCACGCACATACATATCAAGTCACCACCTGGTGAGCATGGCAGGCGCTACATAAACCACAAGGGATACCACTCCATCAACTGCCAGGTCATGTGCAATGCCTAGGGCATTATCACGGTTATGTGTGCTGGCAGCCTTGGAAGCTACCATGACTCCCATATCTGGCATGCCTCACAGCTGTATCAGGTATTTGTCAGGAGGGACATCCCATATGGCCACCTTGTGGGGGATGCTGGCTATGCACTGGAGCCGTGGATGATGACTCCCATCAGAAATGCACACACACCCATGCAAGAATGCCATAATGAGGCACACGCACAAACCAGAATCATCATAGAGCGTCTGTTTGGGATGCTGAAATCACAGTTCCATTGCTTGGACATATCTGGTGGAGCCTTGCAGTACTCTCCAGGCACGTGTGCCCACATCTTTATAGTATGTGCCATGCTACATAATATGATCCTGTGGAAACAGCTGCAGCAGGGACATAATGGTGAAGGCCCTCACAGCCCACTGCAACTGCCAAGGCCATCACAGCCACAGAGGGATTCAGACAACGAATACCCTGTGCCAGCCCCAGTAGGCAGATGGAGGCATGCCCAATATACCCACGTCTTGGCAAAGAAGGAACGTATAGCACATACACTGACAGTGTAGCCCCTACGGACTGACACACTTCTCCACATGCACACACAATAAAATGGATGGCACACACACAACCACCTGTAAATTGTAATGTATAGGTGGCCTACTGTGTGAATCCTACATAGGCAGCCCTCAACTATTGCACACACAACAGCTATTGGAACAAGGAAAGTCAACACCCGAACAGTAAACGAAGTTAACAGCATATGTTGATACTGTATGTAGAGGTTCCTAGGTACATCGGTAGGTACATGCCCGATTGTCAGAGGCCATTCATCAGCCTAGGCAAAATGTGTCTGCTATCGCCACCCCATCGATTAACTAACTGTCCCTCTGTGGAGCAGAGCCAATTGTGGGATCCATGTGTGTAACCACTGTTCCCCACCTACTCTGCATGGATTCCCCGGTGTGTTAATGAGGGCCTCCATATAATGTAATCAGGGATGCAATGCCAAAGCATGGGGAGTACTCATGACAGGTATCTGCCACCCCAGCATTCTCCAGTTATGGTTGTGTCAAGATGTAGCACATTACACTGTGTGGCTCACTGTGACATAAATTCCCAATGCTAGAGCACATCCATTAAACATCACTTGGACATATCATTAATAGGTATCATCCATATGTAAACTAACTGAGTTACACATCTGATTGCAGTATGGAGGAACAGCCGTAGTACAGTCCACATATAAAACACCATAACACTTGTACAAATCCCAGATGACCAAGTGGTAAAGCCACTGACTGTGTCATGCATGTTCCCGGTTCCACGTCCTGCAAGGTCCGTTACGTAATTCCGATGGCACAAATAATGGATGTTGGATGCAGGTATTAAAGCACGTTTAAGCACATATTAGTGGGTTTATGTGGCTGCAAGTGACGGTAATCGTTGTTTAAACATGACTACATGGATATGTGCAAAACAGGTCTAAGCTTTGCTGAATTCTGTGCAGATCATGGGCAAAGATGTCCAGAACAGGTGAAACCAGCATTATTCACCCTTGCACTAATAGTGCCTGCTCTGAGAGGTAAAACAACCACTGCCAGGAGTAGAACACGCAACCATGTACACAATCACCTACCACTAAGCTACCCGAGATGTACCAAAGGCAGATGTGTATTGTGACAGGTTAAAACACAAAAGGGCAGAGTTCAGGAAACAGTATACACCACCATGTACCCAACGAAAGGTGTGTTCACTCTCTCTCTCTCTCTCTCTCTCTCTCTCTATATATATATATATATATATATATATATATATATATAATAGGTATAGAAAGGGTGATAGAGAGATGTATGCTGATATATATGGATATACATATATCTGCAAATATATAGACAGGTTAACGACTTGTACACAGCCATGGAGGTACAAATAAATAGGATACTGCCAACTACCGAATGCTTTACATACTGACACGTGTAATCTTGAGCCTTAAAGACCGAAAGACCACAGTACCAGAACACTATAACCATGAGTAATATTATCACGATGTTAAGGGACATTTAGTTATTGCTGCTGGTGCTGCGGTCCAGGTAGGTACTGTGTTTAAGTGTGGTTCCGATTGCTGTAGTGTGTGTAAGTGCGTGTTGAGAGTGCAGTGTGTGTTTCTGTGGGACTGTAATGTGTGTGTGTGTGTGTGTGTGTGTGTGTGTGTGTGTGTGTGTGTGTGTGTGTGTGTGTGTGTGTGTGTGTGTGTGTGTGTGTGTGTGTGTGTGTGTGTGTGTGTGTGTGTGTTTGCATTGTGTGTCTGTTCATGCTAACTCGGAGGTAGATTATTACAGTAGTTGTGGTCAAAGCCGGCCTTAGGCATACGGTTGCCACCTGTCCCACTTTGAGAGGGACAGTCCCTCTTTGGGCAGTTGTTTCCTGACAAAAAATATTAAAAAGGGCAAATGTACCGAGATTGTAGGACATGACTATGTCCCATATATTATGTAATAGTTGCATTAAATAGTGATTCCTTATCTAAATACGTAAATGTTACAAGAAGCATAATAAGCAACTAAAGTGCTACAAGAATAAGGTTTTATTTAGGACAAAAGTAAGTTCTATCCTTTGTACTGACAGTGGGTATGTGTTGGCCTCTAAACCCTGATATGTGTCCTGTAAATGTCCCACTATGGCCATTTGAAAAGATGGCAACCCAAGCCAAAGAGGTTCAGTCACCAACACAACTGCAATGAGTGCAAATATCTGTGACAGAAATACATGAGACAGCTTTCATGTAGCAACATTTCATTACATATTGCTGTATTTTGGACGGATTGAAGGATCAGCATCACCTGCATGTTATATAGGAACCAATTAACAATGGCTTAATGAATAAGCCTGCAATAACCATAGTATTAGTCTACTAAATGACAGGTCTTCAATTAGGGAAGGAGCCCCCACACACATATGGAATATGTATAAATGCAGTCCCCACAAACCTTTATCTGCTATGTACACCCACCTACATCTCCCCCACACCCGAAACAATTGCAATACAGACTGTAATAACATCGCAAATATCCACTCACTCAATGACATCTGCAGAAGTGTTAACATACCTTATGAGAGACACACTTGTAATGGCACCATGTGAAATCATTGCTGTTGTACAATGGAACAGACGTGGATGTTACAGGTTTTGTTTGCAATAGTCTCGTATCAGAAGGTTGAGATAACAGCTACACTCACATGTAGAACTACATACTCTAGCCATCACACACAATCCACGGGGGACATGAATTCAAAATATCTGTGTCTCTCCATACATCAGTTGCAATTCATCACAATAAAACACATCCAGACTGTCTCCCTCGAAGGTAGGGCAAAAGGACAATGCTCAAGTGGAGTATTCAATTATACCCCACTGTTGCCGTGTAATTGGCCAATGGAGTAGCTGCACAGCTGATGTGCATGTAATAATTTACTGGGGAACACCAATTGGTGGCAGGATACCACATGTTACAGGTATCTATGTATAAAATGATGTCTTGCCATACATTCAAACCATATGCTCATACCATAGAACCGTTTTAAACAGGAAATGAGTAATACAGATATTATCGTAAACTCGGATCACTAAGAAGGTATGTAGAACACTCAGTATGTTAGTGTATGTAGTGCCTGTTCTGTATTAATGAAAGTGTACGCAATGCATACAGTGGGAAAAGGTATTATGTAGTGATGCCTTGTTGAGCATAGTAATGCTTGTAGAAATTGTGTGTACTGCTGTGGGCCACAGGGTAAGCACCTCATACACCACAAGGGATGCTACATAAGGGCTTTAAACATAACAATTCCACTCCAGCTGCTGTGGGTGGTAGGGTTTGTCCAACAAGTACGTGCCATAACAGGGGATAGTATATGTTGATATACTGTAACAGTAGGCATATGTATGGGCGTATAACGAGAATAACATGCCTAAGGTGGTCCTGCTGTGCAATTATGCTTTGCATTATGAGATATGGTTTCAAAAATGTGAAATGTACAGTATTGTAGGTAGATATGTCAAATATTTTACATAGCATTACTGTTATATTATGCAAACATAATATGTACAATACACAATAACAGGATACATATGGCTTGTAGTCACCAGACAGTGTAACAGCATGATAGCTAATTGAAATGGAAGAGATACTCAATTATCCATGCACAAAGGACATGTAATACCTTCATAGGTTCATAGTTAGGTACTATGTTGTCTAGCCAAGTCCATTTGTGAGCCCAAATACAGTGTTTTCACTGGCAGAATCTCCCTAGGTTAGTGTCCTGTACCTGTGAACAGCAGAGCCATTTGTTTCCTGCACCTGTGTACAGTACAGCCACTACAGTGATCCCTGGCGTACATGTCTGTTCCTCCTCCACCCATCGAGGTATCTCATGAAGAGTGCTAGTGAGGGTCCCTGTCTGATGTACATAGGAATCATGTTCCAAAGCATGATGAGTGTTCGTTTCAGGAATGTATCCCTCCAGCACGTGCTACTCATCCCAGATCATGTTGCTCTCAGTGGCTTTTGCTTATGTTGCTTATGTGGAGCATATCCATCAATATTGTTGTGGACATGGGCCTTGTATGTTCAGCAGAGGTCACTTCTGAGTATGCAGTATGCAAATGAGTACAGGTAGGGTTTCTGTAGTCGTGCTGCATACGTCATCCTTCGGAGGTGAGTAATCCTGTTGGTGTGTTAATGTTGTGGTATTTAAAGCCGTTGCTGTTTCGTAAGGTACACCCCAAATGGGATGTTGTACCCTTGAACGTGTTTCATAAGTTAGGAGTATAGAGGTACAATGGCAGCCTTTGTTCCAGCTACAAACCCATTACAGATTAGGGTGGCCATGTAGAAGGATATCCACGCCACCTTTGCAATATGGTTATCAAAGGAGTGGGTGCTATCTACTTGTGTACTAAGATCCCTCATAATGTCTTATGTATGTAGGGGACTACCACCTATGTGATAGTCAGCGGGTGATTGCTGTAATCCAAAGGGGGTGTCTATGCACCTTGTGGCATGCCACTTGAGGCCATGTTACCGACACGAGGTATCCGTCACAGTGACACCCTTATGGAGGGTGTCTGTATTAGTTGGTGAATCAATCATGGCCTCTAGTTTGCAGTTGTCTGGAAACCTATTCAGGGAAAGTCCTTCTGTGCTAGACTGTATCTCAGGGAAGCATATACCGAACATGAGGGGCCCTATGACCGAGGACTGGGGTACGCCAATTGTAACTGATGTACAGTAGGAACTACGGTATGCTACCCTCACTGCGTGTGTCCTGTCTGTGAGCCACTTTGCATAACATCTCGAGACGTATGGGTCACTGTGCAGGTGAATGTGTATATTGACAATACCAGAATGGTGAACGGTGTTGAAAGCCTGAGAGGACAAGGTAGGTTGTGAGGACCTCCTTGCCATCATCTACTACCTTGGTAACTGTCTCAAAGGACTCCACCAGGTGTAGGAGCCATGGTATGGCCCTAACAAATCCAACCTAAGTGGTATCAAAGGTTTGGGGGCCACTAATGTCTATGTGAATGACTTCCATGATGATGTTCTCCATAGCCTTGCAGAACAGTTTAGTCAGGCGTATAGGGCAATAGTTCCTCTGGTCCATTGTTGCGCCACCTTTGTGGAGTGTGATAACTGTTGCTGTGCACCATTCAGGGTCCACAATGCCTGATACAAGGCTATTAGTGAATTTGGTGCCCAAGTGGGGAGCCATGTTGTTCTGAGGTTTGTGTAAATCGCAGCCTGGGATGTTGGATGGTCACATGGAGTTTGTGTTCCAGGCTTTAGAGAGAGTAGGTTTGAACTGCGTAGTTGTGACTGCAGGGACTCTGCATTGTTCCTGTATAGATTTAGGCCCTTTAGGGTGTGAGAGGGGTGTAAAGTTAGCATTAAACCTATCTGCCAGGATGTTGCCAATATCAGTTGGTTCTGTAATGTTCCTGCTTAACCGTTGTATGTCAGAGCAGATGTGGGTATTGCCATCGAGAGTAGTGACATACCTCCATAACGCTTAGTGGTAGTCCTTGGAATGTGTCGCAGTGATGTTTACATAGCTAGCTTCAGAGGATGTGATAAGGGATCCCAGATTCCTACTGAGGCTGACCAGGGAGCTACCCCACCCATGGGAGTGTACCCTACTTTGCAACAGTCTCCTCCTTCTATCGTGCATTATGTCCATGGCAGTGGACCCCCAGAGTGGTGTCCGTTATCTGGTGGGTACTGTCATGGCTCTGTTTGGGATAGCATGATCCATGCAGTTGTGTAAGTGTAATGAAGTGCAGTTGTGAATGTTTCAGAGTTTGTAACTATATTGTCCATCTGCACTGGTGTCATGGTGTTTACTACTACTGTCATACAAAGCCTGAAGTTGGCTTTGTAGAAATATTGTACTGTGTTTTCCGTGAAGGGTGTGGTGCCAGGATGTGGATAACAAGGGTGATTAGCATACGCTCGGAACTGACCAACGAGGGGATAACCCCAGGTGTGGAACACCAGTCACACATGTTGGTAATGTCCAGGTCTAGGATATTGTTGGCCTTGATGGTGGTGTGTATAGGTTGATCCAGCTCATTGGAGGTTATGAATCCTCGAAAGTGTTGGCCTAATGTGTCGGTACATGAGTAGGTGTCACAGTTAAGTGTGAGGTAGTGTCAGTCTCACATCAGTAGTTCCTGTTTGAACCCTACTTTCCAGTACACCAAGAAATGAGGGCCATTAACTGTGGGGTATGGTGTGGAATCTGTAGCAAGCTACAAATTGTATAGCAGTTCTGGCCACAGTTAGTTGCACTTGGATTACCTCTGGTGCATTGTGCTAAGCAACCAGCATGGAGGTGTGTACATCCTTGTGAAATATGGACACACCTCCATTGTGGGTGTTCCGGTCCTGGTTACATGACTGAAAGGTGTGGTCTGCATAATAGCCTGTCAATGCAGGAGCCTAGAAGCAGGTCACAGTCACTGCAGAGATATCGAAGTGGTCCATGATAAGGAGTGCCTCAGCTGAGTGCGTTTGAGATGAAGATGTCAAGCATTGAGTAAAATTACCCTCAGGTTTTGCTTGCCTGTACCTGTTCTGGTGGTGAATATGTTATTTGAAATGTGTCTAAAACAGGCAGTATAGGAGCAGCAAGAGCCTTAGATGTCATCCATAATCCCAAGGCTGACAGGTGCAGGTCATCTGTGCCAAAGCATTGTGGTTTGTCAACCATGTCATTCAAAGCAGACAGATACTGGATACCCTTGTAATGACACCAGAAGCATAGGCAACTGTTAAAGTGAATAATTCTGTCGTTGTACTGTGTTATCAGCCTGGACTAATGCAGAATGCTTCTCAGGGCTTGGGCGATACCTTCCTGGGCTACAAGATCGGAGAGCTATTGCATGTCCCTGTACATGTAGTCCAGGAAGTTACATCTCAGGGCATTCACACTAACGTGGAGAATGACAGTCATATTGTACCTGTTGAGGAGTGACCTGGGTGCACAGGTTATGCTGTGGATCCTGTTACCCGACAGGCAGATGAAAGTGACTATCGCCTTGTGTAGCCTGGTGAGTGGGACATCAGTGTGACCGCCTACAGAGTCACCTATGACTAGTGTGTTGGGTATGTTATAACACCCTATTGGCTGTAGTTGATGGGCACACATGAGTCTGTGGGCTATAAGTAATTGGTGTTGTGTTTGGTGATGGGGGCTGCCTCTGTTGCCTACACAGAGTAGTATGGAGAGACTCCGCAAATGTTTTAGTCTTACTATGTGTGGCCTGTGGTGGTGGAGATCTAGTGAGACTATGTGATGAGTGGGGTGTGCTGCAAATGTTTAACATCCCCACATGATTGTCAGGTTAAGTCTGGGTTGGAGAGAGCATTACCTCCAGCATGGCTACATATGTGCAACGCCCACAGGCTTTAGTGTCGTATGTTAGGAGGTGAGCATTGACTGTGTACATTTGCTATATTGCCTCATGTTGCCCATATTCATCATATAGACAGGCAATAACACTGGTAACTGACACTTGGACATGCCTGTATATTCAACCATTTCTCACAAGATATGTGAGGTAAGTGTGTACAACAGCTGTTGTACTGTAAGCATGCTGGAAATGTAAGGACAAACAGTGTTTACCTGTAGGAAATGAGTAGGATTGAGTGCTATAGTAATTAGTAACTCATGAAGTGCTTACATGTTTTGAACAAGTGCTGAGCATGAATATGCAATACAGATAGGGTGTTGGATAACATAAACTCACTGCCCCCCCAACAGGTGCACAATCACATATCCATGAACACTACAGTGCCCCTGTAACCATAACTGTGATGGTACAAGGTGCACTCAGGCTGCATGTGACCTGTTCAAATCCCTGGTCGTATAATACACACATGGCAAAACAGTTTGCTCTACACATACACTTCCATGTAAAACATAGGTTCATGTCAGTCTGTGAAAACACTGAATGGATCACACCAACAGTTATCACAACCCACAAAGTGGAGACGCTGCTCATAATGGGAGGCACTGCACTATTACCCTGCTGAGTATGGTCTGAAAGTCTATGAACATTAATCAATGTAGATGTTGTTAGCAGTCCAGATGTAGATGACAGTACAGATGAATTCACACTGCATAGCATACCTGTGACAGGTCATAGGACATCATCACCCATACTGTGTTCCACCTACACTCAGTATACTACATGTACCTTCGTATGTCACAGGAGTGTTCTACCAGTGGCCTGTTCACAGAAGCAACACTACAAAAGATGTCTGAGTGATATGTGCATATCACACCAGTGTCAGCTACAGTAAAACAGGGTTAATGTTTTGTACTCCCCCGTCATTGTAGCTTATACCACACAGACAAATGGGAGGCATCTGCATATGTGAGTATGTGAATGGCCATGACCTAGGAGCAATAGCTGACTCAGTGTTGTGGACAACATACAGAATGGGCTTTGTGGGTGAGGTGCATGACATATGTGCACAATCTGACAGCTGCTTATTGCATTGTCACCGCTATGTTAATAACCCTGTACCCATTAATTACCACCTAGGCAGCGGTCAACATTATGGACACTGTGTGTAAGGGATGGTGCTGTGCAGTTTACCTCCCTGAGCTAGTGACATCATCAGGCCTATTAGGTAGTCATAAGAGGCAACCCAAGTCAGGGCAGGGTGCCATCCATGAGCATGGAGATCATTGGACAGCCATACTCAGCACTCAAGTGACCAATATCGGATCACATATCACCTTTAAGGGGTATTGGCCATGCTTGGATGGGTGACACCAGCCTTCACAATCCTCATCTCCAGTATGCAGCATGCTGCCTACCCTGCATAAAGACATGTGCAACACTGTGATGTTGGACATGCTACACATACATATCCTGATCTGAAATACATACATCATGGACAGCCACCTTCCTAGTACAAGGGTCACCACATGCTGGACAGATCCCTGTGCCATACATGTTACATACTCCTGCCATACTATGCAACCCTGTCCAGCAAAGCTGCACATGTCATCTCTGTCATGCATGGTTTGATGACCGCATGGTAGATGTATCATTAACTGTCTGGATCAGTAATGTGGCACTGATTCACCTGTCGGCAGGAACATGGCTGTCAGATACAGCTAGAAAACCTTACATCCTATGCCTATACATGGCCCAGGGCATACACACTGCTACATGATCTTGGCCGTACATGCTATAGTTGATAACCATCCCTGCGAATACCATCCGGCTAGCCATTGTCCCATGCATATCACATGTGCAACACAGACGATACATAGCAGGATGTTGAGCTGCTGTACAGTGCCATGTAGATGTATATGGCAAAACACATGCATGTAATGGTTTCCGTGCGCATGTCTTCATTGTCACTGCCCATGTCTGTTAAGGCAGTGTATGTGTATGTGATGATATGTGACATATACACAGCATCAAGGTCAACAGCATTAATGTGCACACATCCAGGCATGTGCTGATAGTTAAGAACAACAGTATAGGCAAACAGACATGCCCACATCAAGACAGCATTCACATGGAGTATGAGCAATGTAATGAAATGACACACATATATGGTGATAATATCCAATCCCCATTGGGTGTTACATGTGTGTGAAACAAACATGTCAGTCATGTCAGTGTCATGACGATTTGCAAAGACAACTATTCATAAGTACTAAATGTAATACACATGTATGTGCAGCTGTATATCTGCATCTCTGAGAAGCTGTGACCTGTCTCCATCATTATGTCTTCCAGATAATACCTCGATCATGACTGCCAGCATATAGCTGCTTGGAGGATGATGCCCTCATACCATACCTCCAGGACAACTATGAGGTACTGTTCAGCCATGTGCCACAGCATGCCCAGCAGCGTGATGACCTGTGGCAGGAACTTCACAGAAGGGTTAATGATGTGGGTGGCCATAACCAAACCTACCAGCAGGTGCGCAGACACTGCACGGACCTGATCCGACATGTGAAACAGCGTGCCAATGCAATCGTCAGGGAACAAGGTAGAACAGGTGGTGGGCCACCAACCCAGCCCCCACTCACACCTACCGAGGAGCTACTGGCTAGCTTGGGGACCCCATCAGAACAGCATCCAAAAACTCTAGCTGCCATCGTTGAGGTGGGTGTCTCCCAACCACCGAGCCTGGAGTTGCCTGGTAAGTCACTACTGCACATGTAAATATTATATCCCATTTAGTCGCATGTGTCACTGTACAATATGCAATGTAATATCATATGCAAGGTATGTTTACACACATGCCGCATACTATAGTATGCTACCCTGTGTATGCACACATGTGCATACTCCATAGTATATGCTATTATACTGGCGAATGTATTAACATGCACAGTGCACGCTGTAGCTGTCATACAGTTATGGATAATGATCAAACTGCTGTGTCACCCCTATACAGGTACCTCTGGTGTGCCGCAGAGACAAAGGCCATTGCAGGTGAGACAGTTATTTGTATCAGGCATGTGAATGCACAGATCTTTTCGCCATGTGGCCAGTTAACACATGTACACATAATGTATGGTCCAGTCACGATATACAGGTCGCATCTTTCATCAATCACACTGGCTACCCATGTGCAATGTATACAAACCAAATGAAACACCAACATGAAACCACAGTAACTGCCATTGCTAGATGTGTGGACAGCTGTGAATACAATGGTGGAGGCATTGTTCAATGTAGGAATATGTACTATACATCAGAACAACACATGTGGGGTACGCAAACAGTACTACACAATGAGCTGGGATATGGGCAGCCAACATGATTCACTATTGTGGAATGTGCCCCTGCAATGAGTGCAGACATTGTGATGTGCCATCTGACATGTCCAAGACATGTAGTGGTCCGGCTGCAACATTGTCTCACTATCTCATAAAACATACCCCACATACCAAACACACAACCCTTTGTCTACATAACCCTGTGGACACTGGAGTATCTGTCATCTATGGGTGTATGTCATATGGGACAACACAGACATGTGAGATAGATGGCCATCATGCACATTTGGCCAACACATGTTCACAGATGGCCATGGAGGATGGCCAGAGACGTGTAGTAACACAAAGTAGATGTGATGTGTATGTGTGTACACACTGTTGCACATTGTCTACACATGGTCCAACTATAGCCTTTGTTGAATGGTTATATAGTAGATGTGGAACACTGGACATCCTAACAACCTGTGCACAGCTTGTAGAGGTGTCACTTAATTCAACCACATAAGATGTGTTGAACATCATGACTATGTCACAGCATGAAAGTAGTCACCTGTACAGCTTCCACATACATACACAGACACCACATCAGGCCACAGATACCATACATTTCCCTTGCTGCTGTTGGACATCACTGTCACCCATGCACCTCATGTGTGTGGTACATAAATGTCATGTGGGACATGGTGTATTGACCTGTCTGCCATGTGTGGACACAGTTGCCAGGCAGCTAAGAAATGTTAGCAGTTGTGCAGGGGTGTCATCCGTATGTCTTCCGGTGACCTGTCACACATGACACAGCATGGTTTAGTGTGTATACACCTCAGCAACGTGGGTCACAATCCACAGTATTTATGTATTGTGTATGCACGCAGTCATGGCTATGCACTGTATGTGTATTCCACACTGTACAGCAATAGAGATGCCTCATGATTCCATGCAATGGCACTGTGTCTGTACTTCACACTGTATAGCAATATAGACGCCTCATACTACCCTTCAATGGTCATGCACATCTGCTAAAAGTGCATTCTATCTGTAGGACATACAGACAACACTGCAATGTGACACCATTACACCGCTGTACATGTGTCAGGACACCATTGTGTCAAACATGTATGCATGTCACTGCACACATCAGCAGATTACATGTCATACTACATGTTAATGTCAAGGACATATGCCTCACATCAGCCATGTGTACTGTTAACCTGTGCTGGTCCACATTGTGTATCACAGGGATGCATGCTTACTACCATGATTGTGTGAAATGCATGGCTTCTGCTATGACACATGCTTGCTGTTGTGTGCAACCCAGGGATGTATGCTAACTAACACTATTAATGTCTGAGCTGCATGCCGTCTGCTGTATCACATGCATGCTGCATGCCTTCTGTCATATCACATGCATGGTTGTCTGTGTGTTTGTCTGTGTGTGTCTGTGTGTGTCTGTGTGTGGTGTGTGTGTCTGTGTGTGGTGTGTGTCTCTATTGTAATGTAGAGTCTTTGTTTGCCTTCACAGGTGATGTAGGTGCCTTGCCCTCCTGCGGTCCATCTGATGTTAGTGCCCCCACAGACTCTAGCAGTGATGAAGTGATATGTACCCAAGGAATGGCGTACAGCTACAGTGGTCCAACAACACAAAGGTGGAGCCTTAATGGACCCTAAAAACTATCGCCCCATAAGCTTGACTAGCCTGGTCTGCAAAGCTATGGAGTGGATCATCATGGAACTCATAAACAAAGACATAGGGGAACTACAGATGCTAGATCCTACACAATTCAGCTTTGTTAAAGGCAGATCCTGCCTCTTGAACCTGGTAGACTTCTTTGAAACAGTCACCAAGGCCATAGATGAAGGGAAGGTAGTCCTCACAGCCTACCTGGACCGCCCAAAAGCCTTCGACACCATACCCCTCTCTGGCATCATAGATAAGCTCTCCAGCCTAAATATTAACCCCTATGTCATAAGATGGGTTGCAAACTGGCTCAAGGACAGAACCCACATGGTCAGAATTGTGAGAGCCATGTCATACTCTAAACCTGTTACAAGTGGTGTCCCACAGGGCTCAGTCCTGGGACCGCTCTTGTTCAGTATATATTTTTCAGAGGTACAGGCCAACACGGGAGGACTATGGCTGACCAAGTTCTCAAACAACTGCAAACTGGGTGCCATAATCAACTCTCCAGCTGACACAGTCATCCTCCAAAAGGGTCTCACAGAGATGGACAACTGGTGCCAAAGCCATGGCCTAAAACTAAATGCCAAGAAGTGTATAGTCATCCCGTTTGGGAAAAACAAAGTGCCCACAAACTACCATATAGGCGGTAATCCATTAAGTATGGAGGAAGTAATTAGGGACCTGGGAACCCAAGTTGATAGCAATCTCTCCTTTGACAACCACATTGCCAAAGTGGTTAGAAAGACTTTCTATATAGCCCACCTTATCATGAAAGGGTTCACGTCTAGATCAAGGGAGGTCATTGTGCCCCTTTACTCATCCCTCATCAGGCCCATAATTGAATACAATGCCCCGTTTGGGATGTACCTTACCCGACACCTGCATCAACTGGAAAGACCACAAAAGTACCTCACCAAGAGGATCAAGGGTCTCAAACAGATGACCTATGCTGCCAGGTTAAAGAAACTCCAGCTCTACTCAGTTGCATACCACCTGCTTAGAGGCGATCTGTGCCTGATGTATAAAGCCATGTCCAACCCAGAATTAATGGACATGCTCCACCTCAAAAAATCCAAATCCACTAGAGATATGCACTCAAGGGACTTGAATCTCAACACAGATATTAATAGGACATGCTGGAGAGACAGATTTGTGACCCAGAGGCTCCCAGCACTATGGAATAGAATCCCAGTCCATATCAGGCAGAGCCCCTCGCTGACTCGCTTCACCCCGGGGATCACTTCTGTGTCACTACTAGACAGAGGCACAGTAAACTAACCTAAAAAGGGCACAGTAAAACCCATTTTTAAGGGGTGGCAAAAGCCAAACACACTCTGGCTAGGCTGATAAATGCCCTAGGGCATATAGCCTAGTATCGACCTATGAACCTATGAACATATGCTTGAGGTACAGGCAGGGTTGTCAGGGGCTGAATCTGTGCCATTGGTTGCCATCCCACCTATACCCCCCTCTTCCCCACACACAGTTCTCATGCCAGCACATACCCCCATCACCAATGGCCATAGAGGAAGGACACTTACCATGTGTTAGCTTGGAACAGGAACATGTGGTGGCTATGGAAGGTGTGTCTTCACACTATGGTGTCAGTGAAATGACTGCAGATGTGCCACACAGGCATGTGGCCAGTGCTGCTCGGAAGAGGACCTCTGGCCAACATGCACCTGCACGACAGAGCGCAGCAGCTGGTGTCACCAGACACATGTTTCAGACTGTAATGGCGGCACAGGCACATGCTGAATGACAGAACAAAGAAGGGCAGAGGCTTCAGAGGGCTGCTATCCATTCTTTAAATGAAAACATCCAGGCAATGGCAAATGCTCAACAGCAGATTGCTGACATTTTGGACAGGTGATTGGGTGACATGGTTGGAATCCTTGACCGTGGCATGGCAATCCGCGAGCGTGAGCTGTCTGTGCTGGAACATCTGGTAGGAGTGAGGCATAGGCCACGTGGACATAGGCCAGCTACACCACCTGGTGCAGGTCTACGTGAATGAGCTATCTCACATGCCTGCTCCCATAGTGCCGGTAGCAGCAACAGTGCAGCTGCTGCTGTCCACACCAGGACACAGCAGGCCATGTGGACATGGCCCTGGACAGTCCCAGAGGGGACACGGTTCCAGTGGACATGTGTCATCGGACAGTACCCAATCTGTACCTCTGTCTGGTAGTGCCCATGCAACCCCTGCAGGCACAGGTCACGTGGCCGTGGCTGGACACAGTGAGATGTAAATCCTGGTCTGTACAATCTGGAGCTGTCAATAATACCCCTGTGTAGTCCGGATACATTAAACTGATAAACTTTACCACTAATAGTATGTTTGAACTTATCACTGCAACCAACCACAATATCAGAACAGCAGGAACAATTCAAACAACCATACGTACTGGGCTTAGTGGTAAAGGTCCTCTCTACAGACCTGAAGAAATCTTTGTAACATAACATACTCTTCAAGGACTTTATATTTCTATATGAGAAAAAAGGCCTGTCACCAAGAATGTCTTTAATCACACTAGAGGCCATTAGTACTATCCAGAAACTCTTTGGACATCTCATCCAACTGTAAAGTAAATGCAGCATCATCAGTATTTAATCTACTAACTCTATTAAACTGTGAAGTCACACTCCCCTTAAAGACATGTGGGGCATGCATGCTGGAATAATTAATGTATCTATCGGAGTTCACCTCCTTTTTGTGAATACTGGTATGGATAGAACCCTGACGTAGTTGTATCTTAACATCCAAGAAATTAATCTCACTATCAGAGGCATCCATCTTAAATTTCAAGAAACTGGTGGTTGCATTTAAATAATGAACAAATTCATTCAACTGTGAAGGGGAACCTTTCCAAACCATAAAACAATCATCAATGAAACGTTGATAAAAACATATATTACCTACAAAAGAATTATCCAAATTATAAATATAAGCTTTCTCCCATTGGTATAACACCAAGTTGGCATAAGTGTTAGCCACAGAAGTACCCATGGCTACACTCACGACAAAGTGAGTATTTATTCATAACACTTGATATAGCATCCCTTTTTACTGTAATACTGCATGATTTTGGTATTGAGTCTATCAGACAATTTTTGATATCCCAATCTTCTCTTGTGAATAGATCTGTTGAGAATATTTGTTCTCTTCTAGATGTAGTTTTGAGGAACAATATTTTTCTGTTTGATGAATGCTTATATTTGCAACTCACTGGTGTAGCCATGGATACTTCTGTGGCTAACACTTATGCCAACTTGGTGTTATACCAATGGTAGAAAGCTTATATTTATAATTTGGATAATTCTTTTGTAGGTAATATATGTTTTTATCAATGTTTTGTTGATGATTGTTTTATGGTTTGGAAAGGTTCCCCTTCACAGTTGAATGAATTTGTTCATTATTTAAATGCAACCACCAGTTTCTTGAAATTTAAGATGGATGCCTCTGATAGTGAGATTAATTTCTTGGTTGTTAAGATACAACTACGTCAAGGTTCTATCCATACCAGTATTAACAAAAAGGAGGTAAACTCTGATAGATACATTAATTATTCCAGCATGCATGCCCCACATGTCTTTAAGGGGATTGTGACTTCACAGTTTAATAGAGTTAGTAGATTAAATACTGATGATGCTACATTTAATTTACAGTTGGATGAGATGTCCAAAGTGTTTCTGGATAGTGGTTATGATTCTAAACTAGTTTTAGATTTAAAAAATAAAGTTTTAGCTAATAGGAAGACAATATTGAAGCCGATTTTTCTTGGGGATGATGTTGGTTCTGTTAACCTAGAATGTTCAAAAGTATGTACTAGGTATCTTACTAGTTATAATACCTTGACTTGTTTTGTAAAACAAATAATCCAGAGGAATTGGGTTGTACTAATGGCCTCCAGTGAGATTAAAGACATTCTTGGTGACAGGCCTTTTTTCTCATATAGAAATATGAAGTCCTTGAAGAGTATGTTATGTTACAAAGATTTCTTCAGGTCTGTAGAGAGGACCTTTATCACTAAGCCCGGTATGTATGGTTGTTTGAATTGTTCCTGCTGATAAGTTCAAACATCCTATTAGTGGTAAAGTTTAGGCTGGATACATGGCAGAACTGTGTGCACACTTACATGCACACACCAGAAACATCTGTAGGGCACCGCAACACCCACATGCATAACAACCACACATGTCCAAGTAGATCACAGGCCCTAACCCACACATATGATGTCATCCACTGGTGCAGCCTAGGCCCCTGGCAAACATTATCACCCTGTACATATGATGATGCCTGTGCCGCATCCCTGTCATCCACACCATCGGTGCAGGGACATGCTCATATGGTCTGATGCACAGGGCGAACAGAATAGTGAGATAAGTGTATATTACAATTGTTGTGTACTGTTGACATGCAGCAGACATACCATGTAGTACAGGTTTAGAATGCATTGTTTTATGTTCACAGTGGTCTAGCTGATGTCAAGGGTAGGGGCGAGTTGATAGCATGAGGCCTCACTGTGTAGCAGTAATACACTTTCACATTACAGGATGAGAACACACACAGACATACACAGACATACACAGTAACATGCCCACACTCATGGGGTCAACGACACTATAACACACACTTGATAGTGTTGAGGTGAGGACCCCTGCCTATGTGGTAATCACCATTACAGTACTGTGCACCCACATGATGCGACACAGAGAATGAACATGTACAGGTAGTCAGTAATGCCTAAGACTGATGGCATCAACAGGGTAGTAGATTGCATCACCTGGAGGGGTTAGGGGCCCTATCTGTTCTCAATGGTAGTATACATCTTCACTCCATGCACCAGACAGCCATACATACATCCACACACACACTGGAGTCCACAAATGTCATGCACATACAGATAGCTAACATGTGTGTGATACACACACCACCCCTGCCTATGTCTTGCTTTCTACACTGCAGTATGTACAGATCTCTACAACAGTGTACACTGGTGTGTAACAATTGGGATGTATTCCCCACCATATGTGGCATATATGGTCACAAAAGCAAACACACATGGCAGTACTGTGAATCAAACACCTGCTATCTTATGACACATCTGACAGACATGCAACAGTATTGCCCACATTACAATGTGTATGGACGCTACCTTCAGCAATTGTGCTGCTATATGCACATGGGAGGACTTAAGTGTTACAGGTGTCAAGTGATTTACAGTCAGTGACACCCTGACCGCTGTGTAGCTTGTATGTCTTCACCTTCAATTAACAAAAACATAGCTTATTGTTTGCACATGTTATGGTAGGACGGCTTGTGACACACCTCTGAGCTGTCTTCAGCAAACATCCATCTGCAAAGGTGGCCCAACACTTTATGTACACACATCCATCCATACCTGATGTACATCTTACCGTACTGTCAGTATTTCACCATATACAGGTGTCAATGATGGGGCTGCATTGCAACTGCATGTTGTAGTAAGACACAGATGAACTGCAAACATCAGCTACTGTACATGCATGGTAGCTGAATGCACACCACTACATGTACATGTGTATAGGTCCTACATTCCTGTCATGTAGCCATGTTTGTATGCATTGCAATTGGTGAACATGTGTGATGACATACATGACACATGGACTGTTGTATGATATGATAGTTGTCATGGGTAACCAGTACAGAGGGAATGTTAACTCAGTCAACATTGCTACCTTATGTACTGTTAGCATTCAACAGCCATGGACCTACCTTCCATGTACAAGTGTGTAATCGCTGTAGCCACGTGTCTGCATGAAGGACAGCAAAAGCTATGCGATGTACATATGTGTTGTGTGTGTGTGGGGCATGTACATATCCACGACAGTTACATGTATGTCATATCCAAACATGAGTGTGTTGTCTGGTGTACAGCAACAGTTATCTGTTACAGCTGTATAAGACCCAGGGCCCCTGTTATGTGTACAGCTGACCTGGTTATGAATAGTGGTATCAGTGCATTGCATAACACATGATGGAACCCTGTCAGTACATGGGTAGTCTGCACAGTTGCTGTAGTGCTAGGTACAGTCCACTGGTCATGAGTAACATGGTGTTGTACTAATGCATGAATGTGTGTTGCTGGTCCAAGGACATGGTGATGTGTGAGGGCTACATACTAGAGTGCAACATTTACCACTGTGATCTGCACCTGCCACATCTGTGATGGCTTTTGAGAGTGTACTGGTCAGTAAATGTGAGTAGCCTTCATGTACGTGGGGACACTAACACCTGGAGAGGTCCAGAACGGCCTTATGGCCCACATGTCTGCATCTGAGGTATACAGTGGTAGTGCTATCGTGCACAACTGAGCCTTATGCCAGGTGTTCCTCACTGCACAGATGTCAGTATTCCCCATTGTTGGATCTAGATTGGCAGCTATGATTATGAACGCTACACATCTAGCACTGTTTAACATACACATACAATGCAGTTGTCCTGTAGGTGTCAGGGTGTTTACCTGGTCGCAGGTTCTTTGTCTATGTATGGTACTACATATGCGAAGTACCCACTCCTGCCAGGACAACACCATGGGTGGTATTAGTGTGCCAGGTTTAGATTGGTACAGCTAAGGTGATGGACAGCAGCAGATGTTGTGTAGAAGACCAGTGTCAGACATATGTAGTGCAGCGTTCATGCCAACAATGATGACTATCGACACACTGTGCCCTTCCATGTTTAGAATCTGCGTGCATTCAAGACAGCCCTTCACTATTAAGTGTGTGAGCATGCCCAGTACGCCATTGTGTAGATGGACACATAGTGCATTCCAAACTGAAGTGTGCTACTAAGTGTGTGAGCATGCCCAGTGACACCTTGTGTCGGTTATGTGCCTCTGTGTATGGGCATGACCATTGAAATCCTGTATAGCGATAGTGGTCATCCAGGCAACAGATGGCCATACCCCACTTCAGGATGGATTCCTACACTGAACACACTGGTTCACAGGTATGTACACCATAACTGCCAGCATCCATGTCGATGTCTGCATTCCTAGAAGGTCATATTGACTGTCTTGAAAGGTGTATTGTCTGTGGCGCGTCTCATATCCATGTAATGTTGCAATAGTGCTCCGTAGATAGCCAGTTGTCCTGCTCACATCACTGCCGTGTGTTTGTCTCCATCTGCCTTGGGACAGTAATATGCTTTTAGACTGCTCACACTCCATACAATCCCTATCAACATTTGTTCCATTGGTGATGATGTCACCCACCTAGAAGTATGCCTCTGGGAGTGCTGTGATCCAGCAATCTCGGTAATGCATTCTGTAACTGTGTAATGCTGTAGTGTGATAAGATAGTTAGGTCTATGTTCTAATTCCAGCCCTGAAAAGCGTGTGTGTGTGTGTGTGTGTGAGTGTGTGTGTGTGTGTGTGTGTGTGTGTGTGTGTGTGTGTGTGTGTGTGTGTGTGTGTGTGTTTCCAGCTGCCTGGAGACAGATTAATGCTTTTAGACTGCTCACTCTCCACACAATCCCTATCGGCATCTTTACATTTGCTGATGATGTCACCCACCTAGAAGTATGCCTCTGGGAGTACTGTAATCCAGTAATCTTGGTAGCGTTTTCTGTAACTGTGTAATGCTGTAGTGTGATAAGGTAGTCAGGTCTATGTTCTAATCCCAGCCCTGCCGTGTGAGTGTGCATGTTTCCAGCTGCCTGGAGACAGAGTAATGCTTTTAGACTTCTCACTCTCCATACAATCCCTATTGGCATCTTTGCCTTTGCTGATGATGTCACCCACCTAGAAGTATGTCTCTGGGAGTGCTGTAATCTAGTAATCTCAGTAGTGTGTTCTGTAACTGCGTAATGCTGTAGTATGATAAGGTAGGTAGGTCTATCCTCTAATCCCAGCCCTGCCGTGTGTGTTTCCAGCTGCCTGGGGCAGAGTGATGCTTTTAGACAGCTCACTCTCCATACAATCCCTATCGGCATCTATGCCTTTGCTGATGACGTCACCCACCTAGAAGTATGCCTCTGGGAGTACTGTGATCCAGTAATCTCGGGAGTGCGTTCTGTAACTGCGTAATGCTGTAGTGTGATAGGCTAGTTAGGTATATGTTCTAATCCCAGCCCTGCCATGTGTGTGTGTTTTCAGCTGCCTGGGGACAGAGCAATGCTTTTAGACAGCTCACTATCCATCCAATCCCTATTGGCATCTTTGCCTTTGCTGATGATGTCACCCACCTAGAAGTATGCCTCTGGGAGTGCTGTGATCTAGTAATCTCGGTAGTGCATTCTGTAACTGCATAATGCTGTAGTGTGATAAGGTAGTCAGGTCTATGTTCTAATCCCAGCCCTGCCGTGTGTGTGTTTCCAGCTGCCTGGGGACAGAGTAATGCTTTTAGACAGCTCACTCTCCATACAATCCCTATTGGCGTCTTTGCCTTTGCTGATGATGTCACCCATCTAGAAGTATGCCTCTGGCAGTGCTGTGATCCAGTGATCTCAGTAGCGCGTTCTGTAACTACATAATGTTCTAGTGTGATAGAATAGACAGGTAGGTGCTTGATTCCAAGGCATGACAGGTGTGTGTGTTTGGTAGTCATATCCTATGTGTTGATATCTGTGGGTTGCTAGCTTCAGGATGTGTTGAGTGTGTTTTGTTGCATTCCTCTATGGTGTCCACAAATGTCATAATTGCCCAAGATACTGGGTTGTCAACACATACATTCGCCAATAGGTCTGGTGAGTAAATGTCAGCAGCCCTACTCTTACCCTTAATACAGTCTAACCCGTGTGACGCAACAAAACACACTTGCCTTGATAGTAACAGCACTACATAATGCAGGTGGCACATGTGGTTTCCTTTTCATTCTTGTCTAATGCTTTGGTGTCATGTGGTCCGCTGTTGTGATATAAATGCAATATCTACGTATGTGTGTGTATATGTATATGTGTGTGTGTATGTATATAATATATATATATATATATATATATATATATATATATATAAAATACATAAAATACATAGATATAGATATAGATAGATAGATAGATAGATAGATAGACATAGATATATACATATATGTATGTGGACATTAGCACTATTGAATGTTTGTGCTGGATGAGCTGTACGTGATCACCTCAGATGCATGCATATCTGCCATGGCGTAGTGGTAAAGCACATCGTCTGTGGTGTGCAGGGTCCTGGGTTCTAGTCGTGTAGAGACCAGTTATTTTGTTGCTGGGATGACCAAGGGACATCGAATATGGTGATAGTAAGGCATCTTTAACCAGTTGTGTATGGATCTGAGCAATAGTAAGCAGTGGTTATTAATTTGGAGGGTCAGTATGGGTCATATAACTATGCATTAGAAGACTATACTATGCAAATGAGGTTGAGAATAGTGAATCTCATTTATCCCCAGGGTGAGATGCAGATCCCAAGAGTGTATGTGTGTAGATAGCCGGGTACAGGGCTCGAATATAGGTGAAAGCATGGGAGGGGGTCAGGCATACTGTACGTACATTGGAGACCTGTGTCTTGGGATTGCTCCTGCCTTAGCACGCCTAAGCTTGAGGTGTGTCTATACCTGCCTGGTGAAATTGGGAGGGACAACAGCAGTAGTGGAGTAGTCAAGGTGAACAGGCTGCACAAACAGGTGATAATCAGCACAGTCAGCAGATTACATGGCCAGCCCACCCCAGAACACTACGGTTATGTGAGCAAGTACCATACACACAGGTTTCTTTCACACTCTACACCACCGGTGTATACATGCGGGAACATTTCTCAACACAGTCCAACCAAATGAGAAGGGCTGCAGCAAGCAATATAGACCAACATGTGCAGGAGGCTGAGGGTGGTGAGGATGTGAATGCTGCTGAACAACCCTTAGTGAGGTGACATAAGATTTTACAGACCCAGGGTAACTTACCAGGGGCTACATGACCTGGAGATAGTTGAGTGCTATGGGGTGGACAGAGACCTCCTACAGCAGCTTGTTGAGCTGTGCCGGCCACACCTGACACATCGAACAGGCCGAGGGAAACCCATCCCAGTGGATATCAAGGTATGTGTTGGCCTAGGTATACTAGCCACAGGTACCTCCCAAAGCACAACTGGGGATATCATGGGGATCTCACAGGCATCTGCATCCAGAGTATTGCACCAGTTCACAGACACCATGTCATCACATGCCAGTGAGCATGTACATGTGTTCAACACATGTGATTTGTTGACCAGCAATATGCGTCTCTTCCACCAAATGGCTGACTACCTTGGGGTACTGGGTGCTATAGCCTGTATGCACGTATACATCAAAGCACCACCCGGTGAGTGGGGTAGGGCCTACATTAACTGCAGGGGCATACCCTCCAACAGCTAGGCCATATGTGATGGCCAGAGCATTAAACTGAATGTGTGTGCTGTCTGCCCTGGAAGCTATGACGATTCCAATATATGGCATCTGACGCAGCTGTACCACACCTTTGCCAATATGGACATCCCCTACAGTCTCCTAGTGGGGGATGCTGGGTAACCACTGGAGTCATGGCTGATGACACCCATCAGCAATGCACACACACACCTGAACAACTACACCATAATGAGGCAGACGCACAGGCAAGACATATAATTTAGCATGTGTTTGGGATGCTCAGGTCATGGCTCTGGTGTCTGGGCACATCCGGTGGAGCCTTGCAGTATTCACCAGCTACATGCACCCAAATTGTCATGGTATGCGCTATGCTGCACAATCTGATCCTGCGTTAACAGTTGCAGCAGGAACAGCATGGGGCAGGGCCCCCCACCAATGCCAAGGCCTGTACAGGCACAGTGTGACATGGAGGAGGAACTACCTGAGCTGGGCCCAGTAGGTGAAAGGGGTGTGCACAATATGACCTGCCCTTGGCAAAGAGGAAACATATGGCATATGCACTGATACAGTAGGTACCCAGGGATTTCACCCTCTCTGACTCGCACAGACAGTAACAATGGATGCCAAACATGACACTACCTGTGCTCAGCCATGTATAGGAAGTGCACTGTGTGCATCCAACATAGGCAGCCCTCCAGCACCATCCTCAGGTCTGGAACACCCCCAAGGTAAGTCAATCCACCTACCAATTGGCAGTTATATTATAATGTGTATTTACCTGTAGCTATGGTATGGATGTGAGCATACAAGGGAATTTGGTGGCCGACTGTTAGGGCAGCAGACAGTACACATCCATAGTGGCACCATGACATATCGGGATCACAATAGTAGCCAGTAGTACACAGGGTGTCCTAACCCACTGCAGGTTATGGGCTGAACATCATGTGTGTCCATACAGCCCACACAAGTCTCATACAGCTGGACAGGTGTAGACCAATACAGACAAATGCTATACAATGGCCTCTGGATATGCCCAATGAATGACCCCAACCCCCACAGACACACACACACAGACTAGAGCAGGCCAGGAAGTTGGATGTAGGTTGTGAAGGCTAGGCTGTCTGAAACCACTATGCTGGTAATTAAAGCTAGGATCTGACGTACACTGGTATGCCTCCAACCAGCAATTTAGGTAGGTCCACACACTGAAATGGAGTACCTGGCATACCAGTACAGTAGTAGCAAATGTGTACAACTGTCAGCTGTGCCCCCCTTCCAACGTATACATGTGAGAGCCATGTGCGCCACCCCTGGTGCTGTGTAGGACTGTGGATACAGCTGGATGTCCCTCCACGCTGTGCAGAAATATAGCAATAGTCAATGACACATGACCGTTAGCTATTCTGCAGATCCAGCATGCCACCTGTCAGTGTACAACGCAGGGGTCGGCACCACAGTACTGAATATCCGGACATGTGACACATGCAATCCAGTTGACCATACTTGGCATGCTCAAACACATGAAGGTATGACGGTAATGTCAGTCGACAACATGCATAACAGTCATACTGGGCATGCTCACACACTGAAACACAGGATGGCCAGGTCTGCAAACACCAGTGGTCCGGACATATCTGCCAGTACATTGCTATACTGTTGGATGACTGTGCTGTATGGTATGTGTGTGGTACTGTCTATTGTCTGTACATATGCCATGGTGTATTGGTAATTCACATGAGCTGTGTGCGCAGGGTATTGCTACCAACATGTGCAAAGGACGGTTCTTTGTTTGCGGCCAGAACGACGCCTTTGGATACGGAGTGGGTAAGGCACATTCCAGCAGGTGGGAGCAGTTGTGTGTGGGTTTGCACGGTGTCAAGCACTGCTGACCTCTGGTTACAGCTCCTTATACTTGTTTAGACTCCAAATTTCTTTAACAGTGCAATACTGGCATACTGGTAGACAAACATGCTTACACCCACTCACTCACTCACTTGCACGTGCACCGACATTTGTGCTTACATTTGTCACTCATGCTGGGTGGGTGCGATCCCTTGTGATGCCTATTACATCGGACTACATGATTACAGTATCGGGTATGTCTAACCATTAGGAGACGGCAGGCGTTCGACTGTACGGACTCGGTGGCGTGTCCAGTGACATAATCATATTATATGCATGTTCCTCATACAATCTGCTCCCATCTGGCTGATACATGGGAGCCGATACTCTGCAATGCTGACATGTAAATGTTTTTTGGGAAACGCATCTCTCTGCTGGGTCATGCTACCGCATACCTATTGTAGGTTTTCCACCTTTTAGATTGGCTGACGTGAGACTCTAGGAGTAACACCTTTCCCACTTTGCATGGGACAGTCCCTCATTAGGCATATGTGTCATGCGAGAATACTCTAGCCATAGCAACTGTCCTGATTAGAGGACATTATTATATTCTACGTGTCTGTAATAGTTGCATGTAATGGTTATTGTTTACATGACTCGTTGTTATGTTATGTGAAGTAGCATAAGCAACTTGACTGCTGCTAGACTAAGCTTTGATTTGTGCTAATATGTATATTTCTGTACTATGCATGGCTGTAGGTATGTTCTGACCTGGTACGTCTGACATTTCTACAGAGCAGGTCCCACTTTCACCATTCAGAAAGGTGGCAGCCCTATAGGACCTATATGTAGAGCTATCACATTTGGCAAGGCAACACATACCCACAGCCAGTAGTAAACTGACTACTTCACCGGTTTGCATATGTTAAGGTTATTCTTGTAGCATTATAGTTGCTAATACTGTTTCCTATAACATGTAGCTGTTTCTGATACAACAAAATCATTTTCTGATAGCACTACACACAATATATGACCTCCTTTCCCGAAATCACAGGCCATGTGCCGTAACATTCATTTTGCAGGACACAACTGCCCAGAGTGGTGTGTCTCTCACAAAGGTGAACAGGTGGTAATCCAAAATTATTATGCTATCATCTACCTAAGGTGGTCGGCGGAATATGCGCTTTCTGTCATTAGCAGACCTCACATGCCAATGGGGGAGAATAAACACTGTATCAGGGACACTGCATAACACCCTGAGGGACACATTTAGATGATTGGTTCTATTAACCTGACACATTGACAGTCACAGGGCATATGTATTAATTCATGTTTGTTGAGGTACATGCTGTTTATGACTCATACATGTTGTCATCAGTCATTACCTGTATCCGCCACCTGTCCACCTAATATCACTAGTTCTGGAAGTGTTTAGTTGGACTTTGTTACATTCTGATTCATAAATATGGATGTCCATGCTAATCGGGTACACGGCACTGATATAGTCCCTATGTGTTCCCCCAATGGTTTACGGACTATCCAGTAGATGTGCTCTTCAGGTTTGGGAGGTATAGGCATCTTCTATGCCCACATAGGAATAATAATTACTTCCACTGGGCAGGCCTACTACATCTCTGCCAACCAGCACCTGCACACTTAGGTCCATTATTGCATACCCATGATTCACCTACCTGACACCCCTCTACAGCACTCATGACAAATACTTACTGTGAGCGCAGCTGGGGTATGAACACACCCCTAAACATTGCCCACTCTCCCCGTCTCGGGACACATGTCAAACATTTTGTCAACCCATGTGTTATTACACTTGCACAACCTACTGTTCCATGTACACCTACATCCTGCTCACATTAATAACCAAGGGTTCACACGTAAAATAAATTTTTGGTGTCCCGCAAGGGACCCCATTATCCATGTTTAAAGTGTAGACCTTGCAGATCTCTCCCACTGGTACTTTCCTGACGGTGGTTTGGAAAGCAGCTGTGTATTTATCTTTATTGCCTGTCTGTATGTCTGACTGGCCTAGCTGAGCAGTGTGGGAGGTAAACGTTTGTTTATTGGACCTCCCAGTAACATATGCCCAGTCTGAACATATGTTACCTGTAATTGCTGTAAAGTAAGCTAGTTATGTACATGTGTAGATCTACAATGACATATATATTTTTTTGGTGTGTATATAGCAATAACTGTTGTATGTGTACATATATATATATATATATATATATATATATATATATATATATATATATATATATATTTGCATATGTGTGTGTGTGTGTGTGTGTATATATATATATATATATATATATATATATATATATATATATATATATATATATATATATATATATATATATATATATATATATATATATATATACATATATATATATATATATACATCTGTGTGTCCATTGACCAATACATTTCCCAGACAAAGATACTTACACATGCGTATTGGGTTTTATCTCTGCTTCAACAGCATACTATTGCCTTAGTCATTATGACACCGACACTTCACTCCGGTTAACTTGTAATCAGTATACAGCACGTTATACAGTGGACAGATGTCGCACGTTGTTCATATATGAAGTACCGCTGATAAGTGTGATGTGATACAGTGTCATTTGACCTATTCCTCGTCTGCACAGCCTATTATTCCGGCTACTGTATTTGTTTCTGTGCACATTCATATTATTTATGTTAATAAATGGAGTGCATGTGTTACAGAGAATGTACGTCAACATACTGATGTCTGCATGTTGTTGTGTCTTTCGGCTTTTACCGGTTAGGGGTTGCCAAAGCAGAACTCCAGTCTGCTAATGATTGGCAGATAGGTTTTACATGCCGAGATGCCAGCCCTAACGCGCAACCTTCAACGAAGGTACGCCCATTCACGCATGTCTCCACGCAGAAGACGCTCTAGCTGGGAATCGCACCTATGTACTAGCTGACCTACACGGGCCACTCCATTGCAATTGGCGCAACCAACCCTGGCACTCCTGTGTCCATAATCGCATAGCCATAGTTTCTCCTGCCCACCCGTGTTGAGTTTCCACTCGTAACAGCCATTATCCACCTGATATCGCAGCCATGACAAACCTTTACACATTGCCCTCTCCAGAGCGTTAGGGGCCCTACACACATTTTGTACTGCCTCGTTTATTCACAGGGTTTCCCTCCATTTATATTTGCACATACGTGCCTTTTTTGGTGTTATGGATTACGAACATTTTGTGGGTTACAAGTGTAGGTGGTCACAACATGAACTACATTCCGTTTGTGTGTAATGTTGACGTAGCAGTTCAAAGATAGTATGGCCACTGGTATAACTCTGCCTCCGGTGTGAATAGCGGTGCTCTACTCACTCTTGTGCAGCTTTATCTGACATACGCTGCAAGCACTATATAATACCTTAGTTGCTCTAGATTGTCTTCACAACCCTTGTGTATGCTTTCTTCTTTTGGCGTTCATTATATATATATATATATATATATATATATATATATATATATATATATATATAATTTCATATATTTCTTTATTTTATGTCTGTGGATATTTATCTATACACACATATCTATCTATATATATATATATATATATATATATATATATATATATATATATTATACATATATATAAAGTTACATCTGTACAAAACAACATACATTTGCTATGCTGGGAGCTGCTTACACCCGCGCAGGCACACTTGCATCTCCTTATTGTGAGTTACGTATGTTTACTGCCACTTCTTTGTGCTTACGTGTGCCTTATTCATTATGACAGTACCACTTTGATTGATGGAATCCGGTTAACGGCACCATGCGAAACACACGTTCACCTTTACATGTTTAAATGTTGGCTTTACAGCACAGAGGCATTCATTACACAAGAAAATGATATGTGCTATAGTCGTACTTGAACCAGGATTGAAGAAAATATCCAGGAGTAGCCACCAAACCACGATGCAGAAGCCAAAAAGATATTTTATTGAAGACAAAAGCTCAAATCAAATAAACTGTGATGCGCTTTTCGTTTGATCTATGTCAAACTTTTTCAGACAAAAGTTTTGTCTTCTATCCCTTTTTTCTCTTTTTTTTCTGGTGATGCTGGATATCCATTAGAGCCATGGCTCATGATTCCAATGAGAAATCCAAGTGGAGCTACAAAGGAGTCATATAACACATCCCTTTCCCAGAACTGTATTGTCATTGAGAAGGTCTTTGGAATACTGATGAGCTGTTTCAGATACCTGGATGAGTTTGGAGGTGTCCTTCAGTATGACCCAGCATGCAGGATTTTTATTGCATGTTGCATTCTGCATAACGTTACCATGGGCCAGTCTTCAGGTGAAGTAACACATGCTGTCACTGCAGCTCCCAGTTCTAGTCTCTCTATGACTAATGATGACCAGCCAGCACTAGTAGTAAGGGATTAAATGCATCAGACTCATCTACGGCATGTGGCTATACAGGTAAAGAGGTGGCATCTAGTCTAGAACTATGGACCATAACATTCAGGTTAGTGTTTCTTTTTTTGTAAAAAAAAACGCAGAGTATGATTAATGAATGCAGTGATATCTGTGGGCTATGCTGTGTGGTACATGGTCTATTGTCAATGCTCATTTGACATTTTATCTCAGCTGGAAATAGATTTTTATTATCTGTTTGAATAATACTCATGTTATTGACATGCCTGAGTGCTTACTGCTTCCTTTTCATTGATGTAAAAAGGCATCAAATAGAAAATAATTCACAATTTTGTCTGCTTTAATGAATGACTTCTGCCTTAATGATTACTTAAGTATACAGTAGTAAGGAATACTGACCACAGTGACATACTTCATGAGGTAATGTATTGCAAATGTATATAATGCTTTCATTTATATATGACATTTCTTCTTACTTTATTTTGTTGTACTGCACATCAGATTTATTTTATAGCATCATATACAATAAATTATGACTTCTGAAACTGTCATCATTTGTGCAGTGGGGTGGGTGTAGTGGCAGTAGTGTATGTTCACCTGGCAGGATGCTCATTTTAATGTGTCATTTTCTTATTATAAATTTTGCCTGAAAATGTTTTTTACTGTTTTGATGCTTGGGGTAACTGCCACCTGAAGGATTGGTAATCATTGCAGCATTGTTTTTGTCAAATGTTCATTCATGATGTACCTACTAGTTTTACAGGAATAAAATGCATATACATGCAACTCCACCCCCAAACACCCATTTCAACTAAACAGACAGCTGTGTCAATGAAGCTATTTCACAATATTTCAAGATCAAATGAGTCATACACATATCCTATAGATAGGCCAGGTGATAGAGCAACAGATTTGAAGGAGAGGTTAGCATGAGAACTGTAAGGTGAGATAGTCTGATGTTGTGACCTACTTGATGCAGGTGATCCTGCTGTCACTGACCTGACAATACTTTGTGACAGTGATCATGATCTCAAACATGAGGTTTTGCTTGCTAGGTGTAGATGGCCATTGAAATGGCCTGTCTGTCATACATTGTGATTGTTCACTTTCACACTGACTTTACTGTCTTGAGAAGCAATTGTAGTATCATGTGATCTCCCCATGTGTCCTGACAGTGCCCCATCCTCTGCCACTTGCAAGACTGACTGCAGCTTGTCTCTGTTATGTACTAACTAGTACATGAATGAATGTGGCCACAGATGCTTGATGTGCCATCATGTTTCACAACAGTGTGACCATGGCATTATTCCTGCTCTCTGCCATTTCAAAGTAGTGCTGGAAATCATCCCTCATAACCTGAGGGACTCTGACCATTTTCAGCTGAGCGCTAAACCCTAAACACATTTCTTGTTGGACAGCCAATGCTTTATGTGCTTACTGCGGTAGTTGTAAGAAATGTTTGCACCTGAATCCACTTTGTAAAGGTGTTACTGTAGACACTATTGCCTATTAATGTCAGCCATCTTCCTTAAAGTGTTCATCTGCATGTGGAGATAGTGGTGTAGATGTGCAGGGTTGTTCCTGCTTTACAAGCATGAGTGGAATGTCAGCTTGTGCTTGACTTTGTAATGCAATGTTACTTTCTACAGAGTTACTAACATGTTTAGTTTGAGAACCTGCCACTAAAATTGTGGACTGTCTGCCACTTCCCTCAGGTTGCCTCATAAATATAATTATGTTATCATCATCATCGACAGCAGCAACACCCACTCCAAATTTATTGGTATAGTTGAACTGCTTGTTTCTGATGATGACTCTAAAAAATATTACAAAACATTAATAAGAATAATAATGCAACAGCATACAGTACAATATGCTTACAAGCAGCGAGAGAGACATGTATCATGCACACTGCCTTCATTTTCATTATTTGCTGATATAAAAGGCTCACCTAATAATAATGAACTGTGATATGTTTAATTATTCTGTAGATAACTGGCTGTTACTAATTTTAAACCAACTTTCATGAGCAGATGAGTGCTGCTGCTGCTGCAGACATTGGTTAGATGGAAAAGTGTCTACACAACCTCTAATTATTCATGTTGCACCATCTTCTATATCATAGTCATCCCCATGGATATGGAACGATGGAACAATGACTCCCACAAGTAAGGAGAAACTGGAGGAGAAGGAGACATATGAAGAAAAAATCTGGACATGGGAAAGAGAAAGACATTTATTATGGTGCGATATTTATGCAAAGGGGAAAGCAAAACAATTCAATACTGAAAGAGCAGCACCAAAGATATTTGAAGAGAAATACAAGCAAAGGATTCCAGATACGGATAATTTTACAATTCAGAAAATAAGAAAACAAACAGAAAAAGTAGAAAAGAGAATTAGTAATGCAGAAGTTAAAGAAACAGAAGCTGATGTTATGGATTACCTGTGAGGTGAAGGATTTAGTGTAGAAAATCTAATTTTGATAACATCACAGCAGGATAGAGCAAAGGACCCCAAAATTAAGGTGAAACCAGTGGAATGGGAAACATCTGATTAGTTAAAACCGAACCAGGAGAAAAACTAATAAAAAAACACACATGCAAGGCCACAGAGACTCCAACAAATCCAGCTTAAACAACTTGAAACATAATGTTAGGGCTTTCGTTTTATTTTATAATAAAACTTATTCAGATGAAGTAACCAAAACCACACTGTTTAAATACTAAAAAATCATGTGACAAACTTTTTAAATCATGTGACTAGCTTTAAAATCATGCAACAGCCAAAAACTTTCTTTGTAATCATATGATCAGCTTTAAATCATGTGACAGCTGAGCTTTCTGAACAAATCCTACCTTATAGCAATATATTCAATAAAATAAATGTTAAAGTAAGCAAAGGCTGTATATCTAAATGCATAAATGTGTAACTCTATTTTACAAACCTAAAACTAAATATTTTTGTGTAAAACCAATCATTAAATTTTTATTTATTTATTTTATTTTACATTTGTTAACTGGGGGTGTCTGACTGAGCCGCAAAAGGCCCTTTTTTTAGCAGAGGCTGGAGAGAAAAGCTCCACATAGAAAAATTACAGATACATTTAGATATTTAGACATGATCAGTATACACACAAATTACAGTAGACATGTTTTTTTACAGTGGTATGCAGCACATCAACAGTTACAGTGGAGAGAACAAACAAGAAAATATTAATTTAAAAATAAAGGCAATTAATAGATTTGTGGTGTACAGCTGAAATTTGGAACATAGGTAGAATACATACATAGGTTCATAGGTTCATAGGTTCATACTAGGCTATCTGCCCTAGGGCATTTATAAGCCTAGCCAGAGTTGTGTGGCTTTCACCACCCCTTAGGTTGAAGAATACTATACCCATTAGTTTGCCGTGCCTCTGTCCAGCAGTGATACAGAGATGATCCCCGGGGATCTCCCATCCACTGGTCAAGATTCCTCTTGAACAGAGCCAGCAAGGTGCTCTGTCTCACATGGACCGGGATTCTGTTCCACAGCATAGGGAGTCTCTGGGTGATGAATCTGTCGCTCCAGCACGTCCTATTTATATCCGTGGTGAGGTTTAAGTCTCTTGCTCTTGTGGCTCTGGTGGATTTGGATTTTTTGAGGTGGAGTATGTCCATTAATTCCGGGTTGGACATGGCCTTGTATGTCAGGCACAGGTCACCTCTGAGCAGATGGTATGCGACTGAATAGAGCTGCAGTTTCTTCAGTCGGGCAGCATATGGCATATTTTGAGCCCCTTTATCCTTTTGGTGAGGAACTTTTGGGGTCTTTCCAATTGCTGCAGGTGTCGGGTAAGATACATTCGAATGGGGCATTGTACTCAATCATTGGTCTGATAAGTGAAGAGTACAGAACAATGACCTCCTTGATCTGGATGTGAATCCCTTCATAATCAGGTGGGCAATGTAGAAGGTCCTCCTAACCACTTTGGCAATGTGAGTGTCAAAAGAAAGGTTACTGTCAACTTGGGTCCCCAGGTCCCTGATAACCTCTTCTGTGCTTAATGGATTGCCACCTATGTGGTAACTTGGGGTTACCTTGTTTTTACCAAAGGGTATGACTATACATTTTGGCGTTTAGCTTAAGGCCATGGCTCTGGCACCAGTTATCTGTTTCTATGAGACCTCTCTGAAGGATATCTGTGTCTGATGGATTTTCAACTATGGCCCAGTTTGCAGTCATCTGCAAACTTTGATCCTCCTATGTTTGCCTGCACTTCTGAAAAGTAGATGCGAACAAGAGGCCCAGGACTGAGCCCTGTGGGACACCGCTTGTGACCGGCTTGGAGTCTGACATGGCACCAGCAACTCTAACCCTGTGGGTTCTGTCCTTGAGCCAGTTTGCAACCCATCTTGTGACATATGGGTTTACATTTAAGCTGGTGAGCTTTTCTATGATACCCGCTTTGCAAGGTCAAGGTAGACTAGTACACAGGTACAGTACATACATTGTACATTAGCTGGTGTTTGTGAGTAAGAGTGAAAACTATTATCAAGCACTCTAGGTTTAGTATGTGTACCTTATCTGCTTTCGCTAGCCTGGGGAGAAGTCATGGCACTGCCAACTTTGCTTGAGATGTTGCTTAATGAGGTTTTTAAAGAAGGCTTTGGATGATGTGTTTTGCATGCTAGTGGGGAGAGAGTTCCATTTTTGGCCACTGCACTACTATATATTGTGTCTCCAAAGCTGTTGGTGACTTCTAGTAGTAGTTTGGTTGATGATCTAAGAGGCCTTTTGGCTGAGTGATGCTGTACTAGGTTTATGAGGGTAGGACACTTATTGGGGAGCTAATAAATAGAATGACAGAGGCAGAGCTGATTGTAAGTTAGGAGGTTGGGCAGTTCAAGCCAGTGGAGCTGTCTCAAAGCAATACAGTGATGACTTCTATATGAGCAATTTGCAGCAAAGCAGCCAATTCTGTTATAGCAGGCTTCCATTTTGCTTAGTTCAGTTTTGTTGAGATTAGTCAGAATGGGAGTTGCATAGAGTAGGGTGGATAGAGGTTGGGAGTGAGCAATGGCTGACCTTGTGTTGTTGGTAAGAAATGGTTTGATATGGTAGAGTGATCCCAGTTTGGCATGTACTTTTTTAATAGTTAAGTTGAGATGACTATCAAATTTTGGGTGGGAGTGTATGGTTATTCCCTATAGCTTAGCCTGTGTCACTGGAGTGATTGGAGTAGCATTTGTGGAGTAGATAGTGAATTGACTGTTATCAGTGTTTTTGTTAGAACTGGTTATAATCATAAGCTAAGTTTTCTTTGGATTGAGGATAAGTTGGGCTTTGGTAAGATAGTTTTCAACATCAGAGAATGCTAGTTGAGTTGTTTGCAGGAGGGTGGAAAATTTTTGTGCAGCACAGATTAAGGTAGTATCATCTGCATACTGAATGATATATGCATGCTGTGTGGAGGTATGGAGGTAATTTGTGAAGATTTTGAATAGCAGTGGTCCTAAGATATAACCCTTTGAGACTCCTATAGTTATGGGCAGCTGAGGAGAGACAGAATTCCTCATTTCACGGCTTGGTACCTGTCAGTTAAGTAGCTTTGGAACCAGGTAAGAGTGGAATTTCATATGTGATATTGGTTTAGTTTGTTTAGCAGGATTTGGTGCGAGACTGTATCAAATGCTTTGGACATATCCAAAAAAGGGTTGACACCTGCAGGCCTTCATTTTTAGACAGTTTACTGTGTCTGTGAAGCAGAGGAGGGCTGTAGTGGTACTATGGACAGGTCTGTAACCATGTTGAGTAGGTGACAGGATGTTGCTGTCTAGGAGATATTTTAACACCTGGATATGGATGCATTTTTCTAGGATTTTGGCCAGGGAGGAGAGGATAGCAATGGGTCTGTAGTTATTAAGTTTGGTGGAGGTCCCGCCTTTATGTATGGGTGTAACATAGGATATTTTCTAGAGTTTGGGCACATAGTTTTCAACAATTGATCTGTTTATGAGAGTGGAGACTGGGATAGCAATAGCATCTCCTGTGAGTTTCAAGACATAGCTAGGTAGTAGATCAGCTGCTGTTGAGGAGGTTTTTAGTTTGGAGAGCATGCCTTTGATTGAAGTGGTGGAAACTGTTTTGAGGGTAAACCTTGTATTAGTGTTATTTGTGTTGGGGGGTAGTGAGGTTGGAACTGTCCTGTGATACTAAGGATATACTTGAGTTCACAAAGTGGGAGTTGAATCGTGTTTCAATGGAAACTTTACTGTCAGGGGTGGTTGGTTTGGGGGTAGACTTTTGGGTGAGTTTTAGTAGATGGTTTACGTTTCCAAAATTTTAGGGGGTTGTGTTGGTATTTAGTTTGTAATGTCATTTAGTAGGCTTTTTTGTCCAGCCTAATGCATTTTTTTGCATGGTTGCGCAGTTCTTGGTACTTAGTTAGGCTTTGTGTTTCTTTGTTTTTTTTGATAGTAAAACCAGGCAGTGTCTCTGGACTTGAAGATTTATTTGGTTTCTTTACTGAGTCAGTTGTTTGTAGAGGTTCTAACATTGATTTTGCACAATGGAGCGACAGTGTCTAGGTGTTGTAGAAATGTTTTGTTGAAATATGCTACAGTCTGGACAAGTGGGAGGGTTTTTAGGGTGGTCCAGTCTCAGTTATAGACTAAAGTACTGAGGACCACAGGAGAGACTTTTTTTGTGTTTCTAGTGGATTTATAGTTAGTGGTTTTGCATATGCTTGATCTACTACATATCAAGTATATTATGTTGTGATCACTTAAGGTGTCTGGGAGACTGTCTGTATGGGGGGTACAATGTGGGGTTGTTAGTTGGGACCAGGTCAATGATGGATTCCCTTTTATATTTTTTATCACATCTAGTTGAACTTTGGACTAACTGCTGGTAGCCATGGAGATTTATTAGATTACTTGATGGTTCTGATATACAGGTGAACCAATCTACTGGTTGAAATCCCCCAGAATAAGGGTTTCTTGTGAGTATGTGGAAGAACACCAGGATAAGAAGTCTTCAAGGCTAGCAGGTGTATTAACAGGTGGAATATAGAACACAATTGTGGTGATGACTTTTTTCAGGTGAAGTTGAAGTTGTGAGATAAGTATGTCCCAATTATTGGGGGAGGGGTAGGAATTTGGTATTTGACATTAAGTTAAGTTGGACTTATACACTAAGGCAGTTCTGCCCCCTTTACGAAGTGGTCTGTCTTGTCTAATGTTATTGTTGCCAGTAGGGAGAACTTCTGAGTTAGCTATGTTTTTATTTAGCCAGGTTTCTGTTCAAGCAACTATGTCTGGTGAGTAGTGTGCTATTGTGGCCTGGAGTTCAGATATTTATTTTTGATACTTCTAATATTAATATTTAGCATTGAAACATGGTTGGTTTTGTTGCTGTTGTTGATTTGCCAAGGGCTGAAGATAGTGGGGGTATTATGTTCCGACAATTGTGTTGGAGCAGTTTGTGTTGGACAGGATGGATTTGGGCCTGGGTTGGGGTGGATGTCCCCACTTATGGTAAGCCTGGTGTTAAAATGGTGATACAGATGTTGCAGTTTGGTGATGAGTGTGAGAAAATATTGTGTTTTTTTGGAGTAGGAATGTAAGCATAGGTGTTTAGTTCTGAATTGGTCTGTTATGTAGTTCTTGAACAACTGTGGGCAGATATTATAATGTGTGGTGTCTGTATATGAGAGTGCATAATATAGTGTTGTACTACTAAGTTTCGGGATATTGATAGAGTGATTACTTGTGGAGTTATAAAGAATTATGAGAAGACAGACTAAACTTAGTTGTGTGATAGTCATGGTTATAAACTTTAAGTTGGTTCTAGGTGGAGGTGTGGATAGGAATTATAGGGTTGCACTATATGTGGATGGGTAAGTAGTGTAGGGTGATGTAATAATGCCTAGCATGAATGAAAGTGATTAGGAGTATTTTGTGGTGGAGCAAGTGGGTGTGGTATAATGTGATCACCCCACAGTGCTTCCGCAGACAAGCCAGCAGGTCTGACATGAAATTGGAACCTCTGTCAGTCAGTATTTCTCTTGGGAAACCTACCCTGCTGAAAATCTGTAACAAAGCATTTGCCACCTTTTCTGCCTCCATGGAGGACAGGGCCACCAGCTCAGAGTATCTGGTAGCATAATCTACTACCACTAGGATAAACCTCTTCCCTGTGGAACTTGTGGTACTCAGAGGCCCCACGATACCCATAGCTACCATTTGAAATGGCTCCTCAGTCACAGGCAAAAGCATCAAAAGAGCTTTGACCTTGTCTCCTGCCTTGCCTACTTTTTGGCACTGCCCACAGGTCCTGCAGTATCTTGTTACATCCCTTGCAGTCCCAGGCCAATAAGTGTTCTGCATAGTATGTCTCTTACTACGCTCTATGCCAATATGATTTGCAAAGGGAATGTCATAGGCTATGGCTAGGAGTGTCAGATGGTAGGCTCTGGGCATTAACAGCAAACTAACCAAATCCAATAATGGCATGCAAAGTCAGTGAAAAAAACAGGTTTATTACTCCACAAAGCATTCAGGAAACATCCTTCTTCAGTGTGTATGCATTAGTGAAAATCAACGGTCACTTTATACAATTCAAGAATACAACAGCCCAATAGAAAACCACATTCAATCAATAAATTGTGGTGCAGCTAAAATTTTAAACCCATATAGCGTACATGTATATAAAAGTTTCAGCATATAAAACATACATAAAAAACATACCTATAAAATGTATGCCTATAGAAAAAACTCATAAAATAATGGTTATAAACTATTTTACTTCATTTTCACTATATGCTTAATACTTACAGCTGAATTTAACAGTAAAAGAGAGATAGAGCTCACAGGTAAAGATTGGAAATGTAAAATCCAATGTAGAAAATATAAGCAGTCCAACAATCCAACTACCACACGAAGGGATGCAAAAAATAAAGTTTAATGAGGTAAGCACTGTCACTACAACTGTAGCTTCATCAGACCATTGATAAAGAAATTGCCAAATATCTATTTAAACAGTCAAACAGTGATTTCAGAAAGCATTAACCAGTCAGCATTCACATAAAACAGCATACCCTCTTAAACATATAATACTATAAAATTCAGTAATAAAACTTAAAACCTTTCAGCACAAAACATAAAAACATTTAAATGTAAAATATATAATCAATAAAATATTAAAACTAATGAGGTCACTTCCTAGTCCTTAATACAGGCTTCAAAGAGACTTTGCCATTTAAACCAGGAAAAGTGTCAACTTTAAACCGAATTATCCAGCATAACTCTGAACATTCTGTTCTAGATTTAAAGTCCCCCCTCTTGCATTAATAGTCATAACCTCTAAGACTGTGAACTTAAGCTTACGTCCTGAACCTTTTTTGATAACATGTTTCGCTAACACAGTGCGTTCATCCAATTTCCTAATATAATTAACATGTTCCAGTATCCTCTCCTTAAAACTATGATTTGTTTTACCAACATCGTAAGCGTGACAGAGAGCACTCAGCATAATAGATCACATGTTCAGTTTTACATTCTGCATAAAAATTAAAATCAATACTATGTTTCGTGATAGGACAAGCAATATGACTGGTAGTCCATACATATGTACAAGCTGAACAGCCTCTACATGGAAAAGTACCTATATGTTCTGAAGTAAGAACATGGCTTAGTGTTTTACAATTCTTATAGCACATCTGGTACTAAAGAGACCTGTTATTCCTAAACGCAAACTTCGATCTAGGGCCTACTACCTGGCTGATCTCTTCATTGGCTAGCAACACCGACCAATATTTCTTAATAATATTACAGATGTCTGTTGTACCACTAGAATAAGTAAAAACTAATCGTAAGTTATCCTGATGTTGTCTAGCAGGATCAACATCTGAACTGACATCATGTGCTCCAAAATAAGGTATAGCAACAGTATGTCTATATGACAACACAAACTCACTCATCCTCTTGACATCAGACATAGAATAGCCTCTAGAATCTAGCCATTTTTCACCTGCAGCAACAGCTTCTTTAGCTAATAAATCATTACTATGTAGACCCATCTCTCTCAACAACTGTCCCTTAACAATATTCCCAGGGACATGTCTTGGATGCATACTCAATTTATGCAATGTATTATTTATTTTACATTGTTTCCTAAATATCTTACTTCCAAACATTGTGCATCCTTATTAATAGTGACATCTGGAAAATCAATAGACGAATAGAAGAAAAAGAATAAGTACACAAATTTCAAATAGGACATCGTGCAAATATTCTAAAAACTTATCAAAACTATCTGTAGTAGCTTTCCATAAAATAAATATATCATAAATGAAATGTCTGTCAAAAACTAAGTTGTCCATATATAAATTGTTATTGTGTACAAACTCAATCTCCCACTGGACAAGGAAGGCATTTGCATAGGAGTTAGCACATGCAGTCCCCATCACAACACCAACGTTTTGCAAGTAAAAATCATCCTGAAATATAAAAATATTATTTTCTAGTATCAACTCCAGTAAAGAGCAAATCAGCATCACCCTATTGTTGCTCATGCCACCCAGCCTTGTAAGAAACATCCTAACACTCTCAACTCCAGTATCATTAGGAATTACTGTAAATAATGAGTTGATATCCAGGGTAACAAAAAGCAATTCAGATAAATCATTATGTTCATTTTGCCATGCATATAAATCATGTAAAAACACTTTGGTATCTCTAAGAACAGACATTATGTCAGTAAATATTAATTTATTTAATTATTTTACTGTTCCCTGTCCAAGGATACCATGTGCCAAAAATACATAAGAGTTTCACCCACCCCCCAATGAGACCTATTTTCACTGGGGTTGGATGGAGGTGGATGGATAACGGAACCTATCTCATACTATCCACAATCTGTTCTTAGTGTAGATCTACCCCTGCTTAAGAGCTATATTAAAGACATGGAAGATTTTTTGTCCCATTTATATGAGTGGTATGAAAACCATAAAGGCTGTGAATTTTAGTTCGCTACTTTGGGCATTAAATCTTTGTTTACTGTGCTCCCCAATGATATTGGTATAGAAGCAGTATAAAATTTTCTATGTAAAAATATAAAGTTTGATGGTAGAAAAGTAGACATTTTATATGAGCTACTTGAGTTGGTTTTAAATAACAATGTATTTAAGTTTTATGAACACCTGTGCCACCAAAAGATGATTGTAGCAGTGGGGACATCAGTGGCGAATAGATATACATATATTACTGTAGCTAAATGGGAAGATAAATATGTATATCAGTGTCCAAAAGTGTTTAAAGGGAAAGTGTTGTTCTTCCATTTCATTGATGACATATTCCTGTTATGGGATGGCATTAATATGGAGCTAGAGATGTTTACTGAGTATTTGAATCAAACTACTAGTTACTTAAAATTTTCACTGAACTATTCTACTGACAGTATAAATTCCCTGGATATAAAACTAGAGAAAATGGATGATAGTATTACTACATTGATATATAAAAAAGATGTACAAGGCGAATAGATACGTTCATAGTAATAGCATGCATGTACCCCATGTACTTAGAAGTATAGTCAAAGGACAGATGTTGAGAGCCTGTCATCTCAATACTGACAATGCACAATGTGACAATCAAATACATGATATGACTGATGACTTTACTATGCAAGGCTATGGGGAAGCCTTGTTAAAACAAACAAGAAGTGAGGTTTTAAGTATGAGAGGGAATGATGCTTTACCTTATTTTGTATCACGGTGTAAAGATAGGGGTGGCCCTTCTGATAGGAAAAGTGAAAATAAAAACGAGATATGTTACTACATACAATAGATAGGAAAAGTGAAAATAAACACGAGATATGTTACTACATACAATAGATAGGAAAAGTGAAAATAAACATGAGATATGTTACTACATACAATAGATAGGAAAAGTGAAAATAAACACGGATATGTTACTACATACAATAGATAGGAAAATGAAAATAAACACGAGATATGTTACTACATACAATAGATAGGAAAAGTGAAAATAAACACGAGATATGTTACTACATACAATAGATAGGAAAAGTGAAAATAAACACGAGATATGTTACTACATACAATAGATAGGAAAAGTGAAAATAAACACGAGATATGTTACTACATACAATAGATAAGAAAAGTGAAAATAAACACAAGATATGTTACAACATACAATAGATAGGAAAAGTGAAAATAAACACGAGTTGTGTTACTACATACAATAGATAGGAAAAGTGAAAATAAACACAAGATATGTTACTACATACAATAGATAGGAAAAGTGAAAATAAACACGAGATATGTTACTGCATGCAATAGATAGGAAAAGTGAAAATAAACACGAGATATGTTACTACATACAATAGATAGGAAAAGTGAAAATAAACACGAGAAATGTTACTACATACAATAGATAGGAAAAGTGAAAATAAACACGAGATATGTTACTACATACAATAGATAGGAAAAGTGAAAATAAACATGAGATATGTTACTACATACAATAGATAGGAAAAGTGAAAATAAACACGAGATATGTTACTACATACAATAGATAGGAAAAATGAAAATAAACACGAGATATGTTACTACATACAATAGATAGGAAAAGTGAAAATAAACACGAGATATGTTACTACATACAATAGATAGGAAAAGTGAAAATAAACACGAGATATGTTACTACATACAATAGATAGGAAAAGTGAAAATAAACATGAGATATGTTACTACATACAATAGATAGGAAAAGTGAAAATAAACACGAGATATGTTACTACATACAATAGATAGGAAAAATGAAAATAAACACGAGATATGTTACTACATACAATAGATAGGAAAAGTGAAAATAAACACGAGATATGTTACTACATACAATAGATAGGAAAAGTGAAAATAAACACGAGATATGTTACTACATACAATAGATAGGAAAAGTGAAAATAAACACAAGATATGTTACAACATACAATAGATAGGAAAAGTGAAAATAAACACGAGTTGTGTTACTACATACAATAGATAGGAAAAGTGAAAATAAACACAAGATATGTTACTACATACAATAGATAGGAAAAGTGAAAATAAACACGAGGATATGTTACTGCATGCAATAGATAGGAAAAGTGAAAATAAACACGAGATATGTTACTACATACAATAGATAGGAAAAGTGAAAATAAACACGAGATATGTTACTACATACAATAGATAGGAAAAGTGAAAATAAACACGAGATATGTTACTACATACAATAGATAGGAAAAGTGAAAATAAACACGAGAAATGTTACTACATACAATAGATAGGAAAAGTGAAAATAAACACGAGATATGTTACTACATACAATAGATAGGAAAAGTGAAAATAAACACGAGATATGTTACTACATACAATAGATCGGAAAAGTGAAAATAAAACAAGATATGTTACAACATACAATAGATAGGAAAAGTGAAAATAAACACGAGTTATGTTACTACATACAATAGATAGGAAAAGTGAAAATAAACACAAGATATGTTACTCCATACAATAGATAGGAAAAGTGAAAATAAACACGAGATATGTTCCTGCATGAATAGTAACACAAAATCTATTTCCCTGGTGATGGAATCAAGGTGTCAGTACTCAATTTTAAAGTTTACATAAAAAACTTTTATTATAGTTTGTTAAGCGCTTTCATCTAACAGTAACTAGATTTCCTCAGAACAAATGACTGCCTTTAGGCTTACAATATATATAGGGTATATAATTGAATAATTACTTAATTAACCAATTTAATTTCACATCATTTAAAGTGCTAGTGCAGTAAAAACCTTAGTGACAATGTTAATGGTAGTATTAAAAAGTTTAAAATACATGCTCTAAATTAAAATAATGACATATTATATAGATAATTCATTGCATTTCCACATACCCATAATTTGTACAATTTCAAATGTTGTTGTATAAACTAAGCTAGTATAAATACAATTTCTAAATAAAATTGTTGAATAAGTGCATATTTGTAATCACAATAATACTCATTTCTAATAAAATCATGGACCTAATGGGGGGAACCCTTACACTTCTACAGTATGTGGGACTTGATGTAAACTATAATAAAAGTTTTTTTATGTAAACTTTAAAGTAGAGTACTGACACCTTGATTCCATCATCAGGGAAATAGATTTTGTGTTACTATTCATACTGTTGGACTGTTTCCTTTTCTTTTGAATTTATTGGTCGTTTGTGGAGATGGACTCAATGGACGAATTACCATCTATTTTCTCGCCCAGGAGGGACGAAATAAGAGGCATCCAGTCGGAAATGGCCATTATGAGGGGTGAGCTGACTAGGCTTATTGAACTTATAAGCCAACCGCTACCAAACAGCAAAACACACGGGCTGATGACGTCATCGAGAGCGCCGAGTGCGACAGGCACTGCTAACTCTATCCCAAACGGACAGGGGAACGGAGATGAACGTGGTAGGCGTACCTCTTATGGATCCAGACCAGATGGCGACCGCAATGGATTAAACGCCAGGAAGGAAAATGGATCGGAGGCGGACTATTCGTTTTTCGGCGCAAAACCAAAAAGAATGCCACCGAAAAAGACTTATACAATGGCCGGTAACGTATACCATGCAGGCATTGACTCAAATGTTAAAAACAGTAAAAAAGACGAGATGTATAAGGAACATTGTTACAAAGACATTATTGAATTTAACTTTGATTTTAAAGGGCTTGAACAACATAAAGCCCAGAATGGAGGGAGAAGTGACAATGTATTGAATTTTGAAAAGAATTTAAAAGAGTCAATGTATGAGTTTGGTAGCAAATTGAAAAAGTGTAAAAGCCTGCAACTGGAGAACAGTTATTTAATGAAATGCATTGATACTAGTGTAGTCCCTATGGGGCTTCGTTTTTTCAAATACCCCATGGGTATTGATTTAGATTTGGAAACAAAAAAGGAATGTATGAAAATGTTTGATGGGTTTGGGGTAACATTTATGAGATTTATTATACAGTGCAATGATAAAAAAATATGTTCATTAATTGATGAATTGGACAAATTGAATGAAGCTATTACAAATGATGTGTTGTATGAAGAATATGAGTACTGCATTAACTCACAATATAAATGGGTCCAGAGACAAATGGACATGCAGTTTCAAAGAAAATGTAAAAAGTACCAAAGGGACCTGGAACAATACACCAGGGAACAAGCATATAGGTGGGATAAAAAAGATAGTAAAAAAGATAAAACTACTTTAAGAAATGGTATGGACAGAAAAGGAAGTACATACACTCATCATGACTACCAATATAGGGATAATAGGGGTAGAGGTAGATCTGACTACAAGAAAGATGAATATAATAAATATGAAAATAAACTTGATACTTTAGATAATTTTAGGGATGACAATGTTTTTTTAGAGTTAAAGCAAGGGAAGAACAGTGCATACAGAGGAACCTATCAGGGGGGAAAAAAGGAATTTCTATACCCACAATCGAGAAGGATGATAGGAGAGGGACACACAAGATAGGATTTGACACAAATAAAGATAGGATAGTTAAAATTAATGATATAATTAGTGAATACAACCAGTTTTATATATACAATTATACAGGAATAGATGTAAGGAAAGAACATTTTACCCTGCTAAGTAAAGGGATGAAATATGTACCAGTCAAAAAGTTTAGAGTAGAAGACTGTATTATAGATGTTAAAAAATATCTAAGAAAATTAAACTTAGCAGTACTATTTGACAAGGTGAAAAATAGTACGACGAACAAGGGAATGTTCAAAAAGAAAAGCACTTACACACCCCCACTTAACAATGTGTTAGCAGTATATGAAAAAATGGTTATAGATGAAATATATAAATATAGTAATAAAATTAATCAAGGTAAAGTCAAATATAATTTGACCACCTTAGAGTCTACAGTTCTAAAAGAACTACAAGAGAATACCAAAGTAAGAGTTATGAAACCAGACAAAGGGGGAGGCATAGTACTATATGGGCAAGAGGAATACAAAAATAAAATTAATGAAATACTATTGAAGTCTGGAAAGTATGAAATTTCTTCTAAAAATGAAGTGAACATTGGATATAATAAAATCAATGTATACTTAGAAGACCTTTTGATAGAAGAAAGAATAAGTGGAGAGTTGTATGACTATTTAAAGGTGGATTCCCCTGTCATTAGTACTATGGTGGGTATTCCCAAAATCCACAAAAACATAATAGATCCCCCTTTTAGACCTATAATTTCTGGTAACAAGGCTAAGACATATAATTTAGGAAAAGTGGTGGACGGGTGGCTAAAACCCTTATACAAGTCCTACAAGCATGTTATCAAAGATTCCTGGGACTTCCTAGGAAGGCTGAGGCAAGATGTAATTACACCTGGTGCCCTCCTAGTGACTGTAGATGTGGTGGACTTCTCAAGCATCCCCCAAGAGGATGGTTTGATCAGGTTAGAAAGGTCTATGGAAAAATCAGGCATTTTCTTAAGAGACAAAATTCAGCTTACGGTAGAATTTATGGAACTAGTACTGAAATATAATTATATAATGTTCGAAGGAGAATATTATATTCAAGTAAAAGGAGTAGCAATGGGGGCAGCGTGTGCCCTCATTTTTTCCAATATTTACTTAAGTGATTGGGAAGAGGAATACATATTTAATAGTACCAATTATCAGTTTGTCTCATGTTACTACCGTTTTTTGGACGACATCTTTTTAATTTGGAAAGGGAGTAGAAATGAATTAGAACTATTTATGACAAGTTTAAACTTGATTAGCGATGAATTAAAATTTACATATAATGTGGAATCAAATGAAATAGCTTATCTGGACACTCTCATTACTGTAGACAATGGAATTATAAAAAGTAAAATACACAGAAAGGAGACGTTTAGCAATAGCTATTTAGAATACAATAGTTCTCATCCCACAAAACAGAAAAGAAGTATAATTAAGGGACAGTGCATTAGGGCAGCAAGGATGACATCTGAGTATGAAGACTTTGTCAGGGAATTGAAAATTATAGGGGACATGTTTATACAAAGAGGATACCCCAAATGGCTAGTGAATGATGTGACTAGTTATGTATCAAATGAATGGGGTAACAAATTTGTACCCCTATTAGGGAAAGGACCCCTGACTAACATGCAAAAGTCACGAGGAGACATCAGGGAGACAGATATTGAATATACCAGGGCTTGTATCCTGCAACATACCCCCTGGACCACAGACATAAAAAGAATTTTGAAAGAGAATTGGAACATCCTAAAGATAGACAAAAACATTACTGAAATAGTAGGAGACATTCCCCGGTTTGTATCTAGGAATGGAAATAATTTAAAGGGGGAATTAGAAAGGAAAATAAAAATAGATAACGATGGAAGAGAAAGGAGGGGTACCACCAAGTGTGGCACATGTAATCAATGTAAGTATATAAATCAAGATTGCACTAGAAAATTAGAAAATGTTATGAAGACAGAAATACATTTTAGGAGAGGAAATTGTAGAACTACCCATTTAGTGTACTTAGCTATGTGTGCCAATTGTCATTGTTACTATGTTGGAAAAACAGATAGGAGTTTAAGGCAGAGGATATATGATCATTATTACTGTATAAAAAAGAAGGACGCTAAAAATGCCCTGTGGAGACATTTGCAAGACAGCACCAGTTGTAAAATGTTTTATTTTGCCATACTAGATATAGCTATAGTAAACCCCAGAGGAGGAAACATTAGGAAAAAACTGGGGGAGTTGGAGACTAGATGGCAAATAAAACTAAACGCATCTACTCCACCAGGACTAAATGATCACATATCAGTAAAACCTATCTTGGTTAATGATGGGTAGACTGGCAGTCAGTATATTTTATTATATTTTATTATATAGTATAGGGATTTCAGAAACCCAAACCAAGGGGCAAGGCAAATGTTATACAAGCTGCCAGTCATTCTTTCACTTTTTCAACTGGTCTCACACTCACTACAGTAGTTACACTTGACATCAAGTCCCACATACAGTAGAAGTGTAAGGGTTCCCCCCATTAGGTCCATGATTTTATTAGAAATGAGTATTATTGTGATTACAAATATGCACTTATTCAACAATTTTATTTAGAAATTGTATTTATACTAGCTTAGTTTATACAACAACATTTGAAATTGTACAAATTATGGGTATGTGGAAATGCAATGAATTATCTATATAATATGTCATTATTTTAATTTAGAGCATGTATTTTAAACTTTTTAATACTACCATTAACATTGTCACTAAGGTTTTTACTGCACTAGCACTTTAAATGATGTGAAATTAAATTGGTTAATTAAGTAATTATTCAATTATATACCCTATATATATTGTAAGCCTAAAGGCAGTCATTTGTTCTGAGGAAATCTAGTTACTGTTAGATGAAAGCGCTTAACAAACTATAATAAAAGATAATGGTTAAAAACAAACACCGCTGAGCAAAACAATGGAGGATTGCAGTCTCATTTAAATCACAAGTAGCTCCTAAATCCAATAGCCAATGATGTAAATAATCCAAGTGCAGGCGAAGTATGTAAAAAGCAGGTTTATTAATAAAAGGAGGTGAGCGCTTTCGCATAAGCTTCTTCAGACCTATACAACTAAACTATCTATAAACATCAGTTTAAAAAGCCAAAATGGCGCCAAAATCCTGTCCATTATTTAAAGGCACATAGCTCATTAAAAATATCAAGTAAAAGGCCAGTGATGGCTTGGATAGCCAAGAGGGCGGTTCTAATAGGGACAATGGAATTGCATTTCCCATCTTCTACACCAGGGATGTAGGTACACTTAAAGACATTTTCTCTAAGCATTGGCATGTTTTATCAGTTGACCCGACCATTAAGAGCCTTACAGGTACTCGACCTAGATTCGTTTACCGGAACAAAAAGAATTTAAAGAGTTTGCTCTGCTACCCAAGGGTCCACAATGATCCACCTGCTTTGTTGGGTCCCTACATGACCACATGCGACAAATGTAATTTTTGCTCATATATAGAAACCGACCCTGTCTTCCAATATCCATATGGTTCGGGCATTTACTACATCAGGACGAGGGGCAATTGTATGTCCAGAGACATAGTCTATCTAGCCTGCTGCACAGTCTGTCCAGCCTACTATGTAGGCAAGACCAATAGGATACTGAGGGATAGGATTCGTGAGCATATATACCACACAAGGAGAGGTACTACACATAATGCACTATCCAAACATACTAATGACAAAGGTCAAGAGCATCGTTTTAAGTTCAGGATCTTGGAACAGATCTCAAGGACATACAGGAGAGGGGACATCAACAATTATACAGAGACCAGGGAAATCCATTGGATTATTAAGTTTAGGGCAGACATCACCCCAGGTCTCAATGGAAGGGTTCCCCTGCGACCTTTGCTGAAATCAAGAAGGTTATTGTCCAAAAGATGTTAAGAGGCTATGAAGAGTTTTTTACTTTGTGGCCAGTAGGGTCTTTTTGAACCTTTATATGCATAGATGCTCTGTTAATGCTTTGATAGTTGTGTTATTATTCCCCCCCCCCCCATTTGTCACACATACTTTTGATTCATTTATTTTAATAATGGATATGAATATGAATGGTTTTGTCTTGAAATGCCGTCCTGTTTTATAATGATGTATAGGCATTTTATATATGACTTTTTACTTGATATTTTTAATGAGCTATGTGCCTTTAAATAATGGACAGGATTTTGGCGCCATTTTGGCTTTTTAAACTGATGTTTATAGATAGTTTAGTTGTATAGGTCTGAAGAAGCTTATGCGAAAGCGCTCACCTCCTTTTATTAATAAACCTGCTTTTTACATACTTCGCCTGCACTTGGATTATTTACATCATTGGCTATTGGATTTAGGAGCTACTTGTGATTTAAATGAGACTGCAATCCTCCATTGTTTTGCTCAACGGTGTTTGTTTTTAACCATTATCTTTGAGCTTGTTGTTCCGTTGAGCATTCACTCCACTGGTCCTCTTTATTCATTATTGAAACTATAATAAAAGTTTTTTATGTAAACTTTAAAATTGAGTACTGACACCTTGATTCCATCAACAGGGAAATATATTTTGTGTTACTATTCATACTGTTGGACTGTTTCCTTTTCTTTTGAATATGTTACTGCATGCAATAGATAGGAAAAGTGAAAATAAACATGAGATATGTTACTACATACAATAGATAGGAAAAGTGAAAATAAACACGAGATAGGTTACTACATACAATAGATAGGAAAAGTGAAAATAAACACGAGATATGTTACTACATACAATAGATAGGAAAAGTGAAAATAAACACGAGATAGGTTACTACATACAATAGATAGGAAAAGTGAAAATAAACACGAGATATGTTACTACATACAATAGATAGGAAAAGTGAAAATAAACACGAGATATGTTACTACATACAATAGAAGACCCAATGGTTTACAACGGATTATAGAAATTAATTGGAGCATTTTAATGACTATTCCTGATATTAAGAAGCTGGTAGGTGATAAACCCCTATTTGCATATCTCAATTGTCCACATTTAAAACAATGTTTATGTTATAAAGATTTAAAGAATCCATCTAAGAAACATGGAAGTGTTTTAAAAAGGCTCATTCTCCTTGTTTAAATTGCACATGTTGCAAAGACATAGAGAGTAACAATATTTTTCAACATCCAATAACAGGAAAATAGATCAGATTTAATGGGTATGCTACTTATAATACCATCAATATAGTTTATCTGGCCTTGTGCACAAAATGCCCTGTCTTTTATGTAGGCAAAAGTAACAGGAAGTTAAAAGATTGGATTATTGATCATAAATCAGAAATAAGGAGAAAAGTAGATACAAATGCTTTTTAAAGCATATTAGTGAAGCAGGAGATGAAAACACTTTTCTTTTCAGGGTTATTGATATAATCATGAAAAGGAAGAGAAGGGGTGATTTTAATAATGCTGTAGACGTTTGTAAATATGGATAGATTACTCATTTAAATGCTGACTCTAGACCAGGCTTAAATTTAGATATAAGAATTAAGCCTATGTTGAAAATGAAGCAAAATATTTTATAACCATTTTTTTATGAATGCTTTCTAAATGCATACTTTTTATAGGTATGTTTTTTATATATGTTTTTGTATGTATGTTTTATATGCTGAAGCTTTTATATACATAGGTGCTATATAGCTTATTTTAGCTGCACCACAATTGATTGACAATTTGTTTTTCAATTGGGCTGTTGTATTTTTGAATTGTATTAAAGTGACTGTTGATTTTGAACTAATGCATACACACTGAAGAAGTAACTTTTCCCAAAAGCTTTGTGGAGTAATAGATCTGTTTTTTACCAGCTTTGTGTGTCCGTTATTGAATTTCCTTATTTTGCTGTTTGTGGAATTTTTCTTGTAATCCATGGTTTACCATGGTGCTGGACTGCTTTTTGTTTTTTAGGGTCTAGACACTACCAATTGCTGTATTCTCTTACCAGCTATCATTCCCTCAGGGCTACATTCTCTGTACAGTAACCTTTTGTCCCAGTATACAGAATTCCCTTTTTCTTGAGAATCAGGTGCCTCCCTAGCTACCTGCCTCAGGCCTTGTAATGTAGGGTCTGAGAGCTGATCCTGTCTCAACTCTATCTTTGTAACCCTTCCCAGCTCCCATTTCACAGGAAGCCCAGTATCCTCTGGCAGCAGTGCCTCACTGTCAGCTTGAGTACTACTACTAACCTTTGCCCTTGCAGTCACTCTGTCCAAGGGAACATCAGTACCCACTAGCAGCTGTGGCTCAACTTCAGTCTCACTGCTATAGGGTAGCTCCCTCCCTGAAGTAGCCAACTCACCAGTTCTGGCTTCAAGTGTGCATTCTCTCTGGGTATCCCCAGGTTACCAGACCCACATGTCTGTCTCCAAACCTGACTGCATGTAACTGTATGCACACAAGGTACCGCATTATCAAAATTATTCCCTTTCAGGACATCTTCAGGGATATCCTCAAACACACCTATTTGCTTGCTTCCTTTTCCACCCTCCCAATCAGTGTGAGTCCTAACCAAAGGTATTTGGAATGGGGTCCCTCCTAAAGCTCTGACTGGAGTAGACTGCCAAAGTAAGTAGTGCTCCTGTTTAACCATTGCAAGCTTCACATTGGTTAGGTCAGAGGCTATGTCTCTCTTAGCAGTGGCCTGTTTCCCATCTACTAAGACAGAATATAACCTCCTATGGTAGTTTGGTACCCTTGTCATCTCCAGACAACTTATCACTGGTATTCTGTTATTCCCACTTGCTGGCTCCCACACCTTTTGTTCCCCACTTGCCTGCATGGACATCTATAAGATACATGGCCCCACTGGTTGCATTTAAAACATTTAAACCCTGATCCTGCCCTTGTACCTGAACTAGTGGCTTCCCCTGTTACTGGTGGACTCAGTTGGTGTGGCTTAGGCTGCCCACCATGGGTTCACTTACATCCATTTGCAGCTCCAGGTATCCCTTTACTGTGCAATGATGCCCTGCTTGCAAGGTATAGGTCTCCTTTTTTCACCAACCATCTGTGGTGTTGCATCCCATATCTGCCAACCAGATTCTCATGTCCTCAGGCAAAGTATTAAGGGCTTGTTCCCTCACCAAAAGGTCTGCCAGCCCTTCAAAAATGGTGACCTGACACCCACTCACTCACCTATGAAAATAAATGCTTAACATACACACACTTTTATCTGCCTTGCATATATGCTCATGAAACATTATTCTATAAGCTTCAGGTGTTAAAGCATTCTAATAAACAATTTTAGCTGCATTATAATTTAAACAATCTGTATCAGACAATTTAGAAACAGAAGTTACAGCTTTTCCATGGAGTAAAGGGATCAGGAATTGTACCCAGAGCCCATGGTCAACATTATACTGTTTACATACTCTTTCAAACATATGAATAAATCTCAAAATTATCATCCTCTGTAAATTGCAGAAGAAATTTACTGACCTTTATTGTTTCTGGGGTTCAGTTATTCCCTTCCCCATTACCTCCATGACCCTGGTGAAGAGTCAGCATCTCCTTTTCATGTTGCCTCTGCCTCTCATTTTCTTTGGCTTCCAGACATCTCAGTCTCCCTTTTTCTTCAGCCTCCAAATGACGCATTTACTTTGCTGGTTCTAGTTCCAAATGTTTGGCCTCCAATTCAAGTCTCTTTTATTCCAGACAGATTTTTAAGTCCTCCGAGGAAAAGTTGAACTGTTCAGTTTCTGGGAGCTCTATATACCCAATGCTAGTCTGGTTGTCTTCTTGGTTGCTTGTCTGTGTTGCCACTGTGACTAAGGCTGCAATCATTTTCCCTGTAGTCAGGTTGGCATGCACCAGTCCTTTGGCTTGGCACATCTCAGCCAACTGACTCCTTGTCAGCTTGCCATAATCCTCTGCTGACATCCTTGCCTGCTCTCCCTGGCTAACTAAGTTAACAAAAAATAAGTAAAACTATTATGATATGAAACTCTGAATGTCTACCGTGTGGCTGCTTGAGAGTACAAACACCTTCTTTAGTGACCACTGCTTACAGGCTACAGAAGTTCAATATCCACACCATTGTTCACCAATATGTGATGTGGTGATCCCGCCACTGCCAACCAATATGTGATGTGGATATCCCACCACTGCCAACCAATATATGATGACCCTCCAACCTCTGGGCCAGTAATTAAGGAACCTCAGTCCTCACCACTGGCACCAGTGGGGGATGTTCCCTTGGAGTATAACAGGTAAACCCACAGTATCTCCAGATGCAGCTGTCTGCATCAAGCACAATCAAGCACAATTTCCCTTAGGAGCACACAGGGAACACAGCCAGTCTGGGGGCTGGCTACTCCTTCTTTTTTCCAGATCCCCAATAAGACTCCCCACTGGCACAGCTGTAGAGTTGAGCCCTTAGCAAGGGTTCCAAGCCAAGTCCTCCAATACTCTCCCTGTCCAACCAGTGTTTTGTGTCCTTACCCAAGTAGCTGACACACATACACACACACTCTTTGAACACACACACACACACACACACACACACACACACACACACACACACACACACACACACACACACACACGCACACACAAACACACACACACAGACACACACACAACCTGGGAAAGGCTGGCAAAGGTTTAATAGCTATGCCCCTCTTTCCCAGTCTATAAGGTATCTATCAATGCCATCAGGACCCCTCTCTAGCTATTTACAAGGGTACGCAATATACTGGGTGAAATTAGTGTTAATACAAATGGTAGTTTGACTAAGAGCAAGGCTGTTAAGAGTGGCCCACACAGTGTCACCAAATAAATATGCAAATACTTTCAAAACTTAAATATCTCTGCAAAGAGTAGCCACAATGAAAGGTTTAAATATATGTAATAATAAAACAACAACAAAATACTAAGTATATATTCACAGTGACATCAGAGGTCAAAACACAGGAAACATTTAAAATAACTTTGAAGGCCAGGCTCAGACAAATAAAGAAAATATCTAAACTAACCGTCACTACATTTCTGACTGAATCTAAGAGAGTTATAGTATTCCCTAATAACTTACTTAATAGAGCAAGACAGATGATGTGGTGAATGGTCCTTGTTGTCGGGCACAAGACAGAACACAGAATGCTCTGTCTCACTAAGAGACTTTACTTTTAAAATAATATCTAAACTATTACTTCTGAGATAGCTTGCAGAATGATATCACTTCTGGTAATCTGACTTCTAGTTCCAATGCAAACCCCTATTGCTGGAAGCTGGCAGAACGTAGCACCTACCTATACAAATATACACACAAGGGCTTTTGCTCAGATCTCTGGCAGGTGCTGGAAGTCACAAAACAATTGCATATCTCCACACTTCCAGAGTATTAATTAGTTCACCCCAAAGACAATACAGAAAGCTTCTTAATACAGACATTCTGTCTCTGGTTGCACTGAAACCTGTGAAATAGCATTTTTATGGCCTAGCCTATGAAATGAATTAATTTCAGATATATTTTAAGTTTGATGGACTGAGGTTAACCTCCTTATTTTCAGTTTCCTCTGTTAAAACATATACATTTAAAAAGTTACAATAGGGTGTGTACATTTCTGTTCTATCCAATAGGGCACACTGTGGATATATTTCAAACACAAGCACTTTGCCAGTACTTTTTCAACACAGATATCTGTACAAATCAGTTTGATATACACATGACATACAGTTATAATACATTTGTAACACAAGCATCTTGTATAAATCAGTTTGATATTCACAAATGACATATAATTATTTACAAAATTCCAGTTAGCTGTGCTGGCAGCACCTCCTATTGTCACACCGGTCATCATTCCATGCAATAAAAATGTAATCCAAAAAACACATATACAACCTACAATGTTTCATAAATTCTGAATTAAACATAAAATTATTTTTAATAAAAATAAATGAACAGTGCAAAGGACTATAAAATATGAAAATATATAAAATATGAACTTTAATGGTAAGCACTTTCATACCCATCTATAAATTGATAGATGTTTAATTAGGATGCATATTGACTTGTATTTTAATAGATTGCTTCTTAATTGCTTAATTGATGAGGGTTAGCTTTTGTATTTAAGTGAAATGTTGTATATTTTTAAATGGTCTAAAGAAGCACCAGTTTTGGGTGTGAATGTGCTTACCATTAAAGTTCATATTTTGTTTTCCTGCTGCTGTGTGTCATCCTTTGCACTGTTGATTTACTTTTATTTAATTATTTATATGTGTCGAAGAATGTTTATTTACAGTTGCATACCTATTTCTTTATTTAATTTTCATTTTTTTGGTTGCGGTATCTCTGTGAAGCATGGCAGAAGGTTCAAACATTGAATTGGAATACAACCCGAATAGTCTTGGCTCCCCTGTTGACCGAATTGGGCAACTATCATCTGTCATACAGAATCCGTTATTAACATATGACTCATAAGCATCTGAGGTATGATCCGAATAAATTGATTATGATATAGAGCTGGTCTCTAATACAGCTTGTGATTTAGAAAATGCTTGAATTAAATATAAAAGACTACAGTAGCAGTGTTTATACTTTGAAGCATGTGTCTTTCACAAGATAATTCTGAGAGGACTTAAGAGTCCTAAAATGCCAACATATGCTGATGCTTATCCCAGATTTGTTAAAAAGATGGCAGATGGAGACTAGCTTTAGTTACCTTGCATTATTAATCAAATATTTTAAACCTGTTAACAGTCTGTTTTAAATTATATTAATATGAAACAGACCCATCTGAGAAACATTGCACTGGCAGCTATTTAAGATAAAAAGTGAATGAGGTTTTCAATCACATCTCTGCACTAGAACATCATTTATTGACACAGAAAAAGCATAAGCTTGAGAGACCCTTGCATGATTTTGCAAATGGCAATGTTTTTGTATGGCCATGCTCCTTCAGTAATGCAACTGCACAGAATAAGGCAATTTCTCTTGTTTTACAACATGAAACATCTCTTGTGGATAAGATTGCTTCACAGTCTACTGAGTTGGATAATTTTTCAGCTGATAACATTATTATGGTGGATACACTAGTCAGTAATTGAGCTGCTATTAATCCATCAACTGCAAAACAGCCAATAGTATGTAGAAAGGAGTCTGCTGTCACCAATACCCATCATATTTTTTATCCCCCCCTTCCTATCTGGAAGGTAGAGTTAACCAGGAAGGATCAGTCTAGGAGTTATGTGAGAAAACGGAGGCTGCCACCAGTAGACTGAAGCATCTATCAGGATATCAAAAGGATGTGGGAGCTGCATCTGAATCATTGATCTTCAATATATCATCTAAACAGTTAACTGAACAACAGATAATGGTATTAGAAAGAGGTTTGTCTTTTATTCCAGCCTCAGGAGCAGATTATGTTCCTACTATATTGGACATAAAGCTGTTTGCATGCAATATTATGCTAAAGAGCATGTTTGCAGGTGAGTCATCACAAGTTCCTTTTAAAAGACCTAATGTTTATATACCTATACTAGGCCCTGCCTTGAAACCTTTTGTAATGTATGTGAACATGATATATTTGAGGCATTAAATTTACAATGAAAAGGTAAGAAATTTAATAATTTAATGAAAGATGAAAATATAGCTTTGCAATCTTTATACGAAGATATTAGTATTTCTATCATCCCCACCGATAATGGCAGAGGCATAGTTGTAATGGACAAACAGTATTATTTAGATGCCATGCATCATATGTTGAGTGCTAGAGAAGTTTATAAAATTATCTCGCCTCCTGATATTGAAAGTATGTGTGATTCTGTGCACAGAAGTTAATATGACTGTCTAGTAAGCAATGTGATTTCACTTGACTTATTTAATTATCTTTCTGTGAAATTTCCAATCATACCTATGTTAAATAGTTAACTGAAAATTCATAAGGATAGTAGAGCTGCTGTCAATTTTTGTTGAGAAAACCTTAGAACCTGTGCTAAAACTTTCTACTTTCAATTTACAAGATACTAGATTTATATGTTCAAATTAATCGTATGTATGTTTCTTTATGACAAACTTGTTTATTAATTTCATTGGATGTTAACTCTTTATTTCCAATAATTCCTCATGACCAGGGTATAAATGCTGTCAAAATGCATTTAAGCAACAACAGTAATTATGCAATGATTAAAATTGACTTGATCTGTATGCTTTCAGAGTTAATTCTTGACAATAATACTTTTTTTATTTAATAATTTCTATTATGTTCAAAGTAAAGGTATAGCTATGGGCACTCTTTGTGCCAATAGCTATGTTAATATTGTTCTAGCAAATTGGGAAGAAACTAATGTCTTGAATCATTGTAAATTTGCTGGTTGTATTAGTTTTTTGTAGGTTCATTGATTATGTGTTTTGGATGTGGACAAGTTTTTTTGAGAGGTTAAATGATTTTATTGAATTTTTGCAACACTATACTGATTACTTAAAGTTTACATAAAAATGTTCAGTATCTGAAATGGAATTCTTAGATGTAATGATATACAAAAGCATAGATGGTCATTTTAGTACTGGTTTCCAAAAGAAAAGTTGTAAAAGAAGTAATATTTTACACAGGGATAGTATGCATCCTCCACATATTTATAGAAATATATTGAAGTGGCAGCCAATGCATATTTCTAGATTAAATGATGATAACGTTAGATCTGAAAGGGACATTAAGAGGTTTGAGAATGATTTACTTAAGCGTAAATACAAACATTTTGAAATTAAGAAGATGGCCAGTCAAGTGAAATATTTGAGAAAAGATCAAGCTAAGCCTTATTTCTTGGAATCTGTCATGTCATATACATGTGAGATGCACTCTCCTCAACAGACATCTGATCTATCTATGAATATACAAAATTGTAATTATGCTGATATTATTAGGCAAATAATTAGGAGGAATTGGTTTATTTCATCTTCTAATGATAAATGAAATGGTATAGTTGGTGACCATCCATGTTTTCATTATAGCAATAAAAAATATCTAAAATGGCTTCTATGCCATGACTTAGGTAGGCGATATGTCATTACAAAGAAGAGGTACTGTTCCTTGTGGAGAATGCAATTTTTGTGAGGTGTTGAATACTGATAACATTTTTTTACATCCTGCTTTGCAGAAAGTATTTGAGTTTAAGGGTACAGCCACTTGTTCTACTAGGAATATTGTTTATTTAGATGTCTGTAAAGCATGCTGTTCCTTCTATGTAGGAAAAACTAACCATTCAATGCATGAACAGATCAGCATATACTTGACTGCTATAAATAGGTGAGATGCTGACAGGAGTCCTTTAGCAAAACACATTATTGAACTTGGTGGAGGACATGCATTCACCTTTGTGACTATTAAATGCTTGAAAGAAAGTCAATGTTTAGGCGATTTTAGTAATTTGACTGAGAGGCATGAGGTAAACTGGATTATTAAATTACGCAATGACAAATCTCCTGATTTAAATGGTAAAGTTCCACTTAAAAATTAGTAGACTAATCCTCTACAAGTATGGTAGGTGCAAATAGCCAAAAGAGCATCCAAAAGCAAAAGAAATATGGCCAACACTCAAAGTGGTGGACTTTCTAATTTTATTGTGGTAACACAATCCAAAGATATATTCCAAGCAAATATCAAAAAAATCAGACCGGTTTCTGCTATATATATATATATATATATATATATATATATATATACACACACACACACACACACACACACACACACACACACACACACACACACACACACACACACACACACACACACACACACACACACACACACACACACACACACACACACACACACACACACACACACACACACACACACAAGCACACACATGCATAAAAAAACATTTAATTGGATAGTTACAAATGTTCATTCAAACCAGGTGAAAATAAACCACCCAGTTTGATTATCCAACTTTTTCTTTTTTGACAAGCACAACATGCTAATCAAATTTATTTGTCCTATCCCTCACAATTTTGTCAATACCTACAAATCTAAACTGTGCTGTGGAATGTTTAATCGAATGTTTATATAAAGCATTGGATAGCCTTTTGTTTCTAACATCATTCATGTTCAGAGATATGAAGTCTAAGGCTGCAAGATGTTTCACAAATATAAAAAGCAGAATTATCCAGCCGGAACTACAACTACATAAGAATTTTATATCATATACATTGGAAGTGTTTTTACTACTGAACTGTTGGGATTTCATAACAAACTTACATGAAGAACAATGGCCACAAGGAACACACCCCATGGCTTTGGTTCCAGATAACATAGTCTGATAACTATGATGTTGTGAATTACCACTATGTTTATAATGACTAAAAAAAAGAACCCATAGTTTTGCCCCTACGGTAAGAAAACAAACATTTAGATGTAAGTATGTCAGACAACTGATTATCTGCTTGTAAAATATCAAAATATTTATCAATAATGCCCCTAGGAATATTAATATTATGTCCCAAAGTAGTAATTAGCCTAATATTGGAACTGGTATTGGAGCCCTTAACCTTGTAATCCAAAAGTGAATTCCTGGATTGTCTGAAAGCCCATTTACTGGCCAAAATTACATTTTCCTGAAAATAACCCCTGGTGACAAACCTATTAATCAAATCCTGTTTCTGATATTCAAAACAGTCATCAGATGAACATATCTGTCTCATACAAAGTAACTGAGATTTTGAATATTGTGGATGATATGTTGTGGATGAAAACTAGACGCATGTAACAAGGTATTATATTGAGGATGTTTACAGAAAACAGTAGTACTCAAAGTATGTTCTGGGTTCCTCTGTAACAATACAGCCAAAAAAGTAATTTCATTGGTATGGTAATACAAAGTTAGGTTAATACCCCACTTGTTATCGTTCAAATAATCCACAAATTCTTTTAAATATACAATGTTTGACCTCCATATCATCCAAAAGTCATCTACGCCAGATATCAATCTCTTGTAAAAAGATATTATGATTCAAATCATATATCAATTGTTCCACCAGGTATCCCATGAACAGGTCTGCATATAAAGGGGTAAAATATGTGCCCATAGCAGTCCCTTTAACTTGGCAATTACAGTCACCATTAAAATAAAATGGATTTTTGTTAAAACATGTTCAGTCAGACAAACAAGAAATGTGCTAAAGCCTGGGACATAAATGGAAACCCTATTAAGCCAATATTCTAATGCATCAAGACATGGCCAATGGGGTATATTTGTATAAAGGTCCGTGACGTCCAGTGTGCACATGATCCAACCGGATTCCAACTGTATATCGGAAATAATTTAAAAAAATTCCATAGTATCTTGCAATCTGGATCTCAACAGCCTTAACACAGGTTTTAAATGTCGAATCAAATATGCTGACAATGGTTCAGTTAGAGATCCCCTACCTGAAACAATGGGTCTACCTGGAGGTTTATTTAGATCTTTATGAATTTTAGGTAATAAATACAAGTATTGGTGTTGTGGATCAGACACTGTTAGAAGAAAAAAAATGATTTATTTATAATGCCTTCTTCCAAGGCTGAATTAAGAAAACATTTATTTCTTTATTGAACTTTACAGTAGGGTCTAGAGGCATTTTCATATGAAACATGCCATCCAATGGAATGTAAAATCAATAGATCCTTGAGATGATCATTCTCCCCAAAATATAATCTTAGATTCAATGAACAACAACAAAAACATAACATCATTAACCACAGTATCTTCGGAGACAAAACAAAACAAGCACATTACATTCCACAAATCTTCTTTTATGCCTCTTATAAATAAACATGTGTCCATTTTTCAGGAATGTATCCTCAAAGATTTACATTTCAGGACATGTGAGCCTAGGGTACTACAACATAATTTTTCCTCAGCTGAGATGCAGGCTTTGCATAATTTAAAACACACTAAAGATTTAGTCATTATTCTGGCTGACAAGGGAGGGGCTATCGTGGTCATGGATTGGTCAGCGTATTTTGCTGAAGCGAATAGACAACTATTGGATAGCATGTTTTATATGGAAATGCCCATAGACTCTACTGTAAATGATCTAAGATAAGAGTTGTTTGATTTAACAAAGATGGACAGACATATTAAGATCAATGAAAGAAATAGACTACAGGAAGTCAATGAAGCCCAAAAAGTAAGAAGTTTGATAAAACAAATGAACACAGTAATTAGAACTGTCCATAGAGATTAATTCAATATAACAGAAGTAAAGAGGATATATTACCATTCCTCGCAGCCTCTTAGAGCAAGAAATCTGGAAAAGGCCACAAATAATGGGTGGACAAAGGCTCAAAAATAGGGACACTTTTAAATATTGCTCTTGAAAACTTAGAAAGTTGATAAAAAAAACAGGTTTTACATTAACATGAATTTTCTGATGGATATTAAGTCTGAAAATCATATGTCTGCCATTATTTTCTCACTTCAGCCCTCTGTGATTAGCCAGTGATTTGTCAGGAACCCATAAATTTTGGGAAATACAGACCAAAAATACGAGACCAAAATCTGGACTGTCTGCAAAAATCTGGACAATTGAGAGGTATGTTATTACAGTGCAGCTAAATTAATAACAGATAAAGTCTTACCACAAAAACACAGAGCAGTAAGGGAAAAGAATGGAAGAAGTCCAATGTCATCATGGAAGTATCACATAGAGAAGACTATAAAGCAATTAAAACAAGAGATATCACTGTTATAAGAGTGTGGAAGAGGGAATAGATCAACAAAAGTACTCAGAAAGATAGACGTGATACAAGCAATGTGCTGTATCATACAGATCAGCATCTATCATGCACTACTGCAAATAACCTAAAAATATCAGCACAGGCAAAAAACTTAGAAGATATGCAGATAAACATTAAGGAAAAGTACAAAATAAGCAGTTTATTCTTCTTCTTCTGGCTTTGCCCAATTAGGGGTCGCCACAGCGGATCACCTGTCCGCTCATGATTGGCAGTAGAGTTTTACGGTGTCGAGTTGCTAGCCTGGCACCCAACCTTCCACAGAAGATTGATGACCCAAAAAAGTTTTATAGAATTGGGAAACAAGGCAAAATGAAGTGAAACACCTCCAAACTAGAAGGAATAGATACATTTTGGAGAAATATCTATGATGATCCTGTGAAACATAGCAAAGATGCTAAATGGATAGAAGAAGTAAAAGAAAGAAGTGCAAATATGCAAGATATGAAATTGAATAAACTAATGGCCAGAGAGATTGAAACAAAGTTAAGAAAAGCTCCTAATTGGAAAACCCCAGGCCTAGATGCAGAACTTAACTTCTGGCAAAAAGTATTGCCATCTTTAGATGAAGATTTAGCCATGACTAAGAACTATTTGTATGTAAACCCCAAACAGACACCAACCTGTTAACAGGAAAAACAATGCTCCTACTTAAGAATGAACCCGCAAGGTATCCTAACTAACTTACTTTCTGATGACATAAAAACTATACATTGGAATTGATGCCAACAGAGTTTATAGTCACTTAGAAGAAAACTCAATCATGGCAACATAACAAAAGTATAACACAAGAAAGTCATATGGAATAAAGGATCATTTGTTGTTAAATAAAGTCATAATGGAAATTGTAAAAAGAGTAAGAATTTAAATATGGCATGGAGAGGCTATAAAAAAATGACAATATCCCACATTTGTGGATAAAAGAGTGCTTAAAAATGTATAAGGCACACCCTGCATTGATCAATTACATTATGGCAAACATAAAACAGTGGCAAACCACTTTGCATTTAAGCCATAATAAAGGACAAATTATTATTCCAGGCATAAAAATTCAAAGGGGATATTCTAGGGTGACTCTTTCTCACCACTGCTCTTTTGTCTTACCCTTAGCACATTAAGCTGTCTACTTAACAGATTCGGTCATGGCTACAGTTTGGCTCCCAGAAAACAACAAAGTGTAAAGACCTCTCACCTTCTTTTTGTATATGATTTACAACTGTATAGTTCCTCAGACGAGAAGCACAACTGCAAGTGGTAAAACTTTTTTTAGATGATATAAGAATGTCATTTGGTCTTGACAAATGTGAAAAAGCAACCTTTACGGAAGGAAAGCTGCAACATCAAGAAAACATCAGTTTAGGATAGGAATATGATATAAAAGAACTTGAGCAAGAGGGAGTATATAGATATCTGGGTACTGCTGAAGGATCAACAACAAAATATGAACAAATGTGAATAAACTTAGTAAGGGATATTTTAGAAGACTAAGATGAATACTGAAACAGTGCTGACATCTAGGAACATAGTCCAGGCTATAAACCAGTTTGTTCTTCCTGTTCTAACTTACAGTTTTGGAGTGATTGATTTGCCCCAAAAGTTGTTGGATAGGTTGGACAGGAAAACAAGAAGGATGCTTCATGCTCATCAAATGATCTATAAAAAAAACAATGTAGTCCACAATTATATATTCCCCTTCAGGTGTGGGCCTCCTTGAAAATGACTATATTTCTAGATCTGCAATCATTGGACTGCTACATATCTGCTGATCTCGTAAGATTCAAATGTAGTGAAAGTTTTGAAACATGAGGAGAATAAGTCTAAGATGACTTCCCTGCTTAGTTTCACAGAAGCATATCATCAGCATCAAGCAGGAATGAAATCAAACAAGAAGTCTATAAAAATCAGGCACCAATCGAATGTGCCAAAAAACAAAAGAAAGAATATAAGGTTAAGGATCAGATGAGAAGGCAAGAAATATGGAAAATACATAAATACAGTTGCAGGCAGAGAAAACTCTTGGAACAAACTCATGTTGATCAGGATTGAATGTACGAAAGGTTAAGGAGAGGTGAATTTAAATTAAAAGACAAAAGCTTAATATTGGTGGCCCAAGATAGTAGACTATGTACACATTTGTTTACAAAGTCCATTGAACATGTGGAAGAAACATATAAATGTAGGTTTTGTAAAACCAAACTGGAAACAGTTGCACATCTTGTTGCTGGTTGTGATATACTAATGGCAGAATGACTGTGTACTAAAAGGTATAATAATGTGGCAAGACTGTTGCATTGAGGATTGTACAAACATTATAATACTGAAGCAGCTGAAAAACACTGGAAATGTGATCCACAAAGCATTATGCAAAATAATGAAGTTTATATCACATAGGATCACGCATTACCAACAGTTCAAAAAACAGATACAAGAAAACTAGATATAGTAGTCCAGAAAAAGAAGACAAGTAGCACTAATCATTGAAATTGGTGCCCCCAGTTACTACAGTGTGTTACTTACAGAGAGACACAAAGAGATAAAATATCAGGATTTGCAGGCAGAACTAGGGCAATTTGGAAGAAGGATACCCAGACAGTTCCAATAGTAGTAGGAGCAATCGGTCTTATAACAAGGAATTTACAATCATACTTAGATATGTTACCAATACACATATCTCCCTACGAATTGCAGAAGGAATCATTTCTGGGCCCAGTGCGGGTGTTGCAAAGAGCACTTATGGCAAACATCAAAGACTGAAACAATACTAATTTCATGAACTTTAATCATACTTTGATTTAGGAATAGGTCCATTCCAGTCATGATATTAGAAGCCCAAAAGACTTTAAGAGATTAAAAAAGACATCATTATCTGACATTAACTGAATATGAGTTGGAAGAGCCCCACCACCACCACAGTAGTATGGGAAACTGCATTCCACCTGGCCACCTTCTAACACTTGCTACCATATCATTTGCCCTTTTCTTGCACTGTTCCAATGCTTGATTTACACCTACAACTACATTGATTTCAACAATCACTTGACTCAAGGCCTTCTTTCTTTCGGCTTGTCTGGGCTTCCCAAAAAGGAGTTTCCTGTATGTCCTAAGTGCTGTCATGAGGAAATGATTTCCCTCATGGCTGAAGTTATCCTTTGTTTTGTACCCTAACATCCCTTATTCTCCATCAGTAGTAGATATAAAAAAAGAGTGGGGGGGAGGACTACATTCAGACAGTGCAATAGTAACACTGGATGTAATCGCCAGCTATTCCTGACACCCACAGTAACTGTTATTTTTAAATATTACTAACTAATAGAAATCAAAATCTATCCATGCAAAGTGTAATCTATGTTAACTACAGCTCATTCAATCACTTTAGTCAACAAAAAAATCATCCTTGCCCTACCCTCTGCCATTGTCATGTACTGGTAATGTTGCCTCTTTTTTTCTTACTGTCCCTACCAAAACATCAGTCATCAAGCATGCCTTTTCCTCTACTTTGCACAGTAAAATCTCTGTCATAAATTATTGCATTTATTCCCATGTATGCACAATCAGTGAAGTACACTTTTGTAATGATCATTCTCTGTAATAACTAATCAATTCCACTGCTGCCATGACAGAAATTCACCAGTTAGTCAGTGTTGTCATAGCATGTAAAACATGCATCAAAGATCATTGCAAGTGAGCTTAAACAGCACTATTAAATATTTCTTGTGTATCTTATAAAATAATAATACATTTAAAATTCTTAACTTACTGTAGTACATCTGCAGTAGTATAATACGTTTGTCATCTATCTCGTACTTTTGTGATTTAATATGGTTCAACTTATTAGTGAAAATTCAGGACTATTTACACATTATATGCAAATTAGGATAAGTTATATGCATCTCTATGAATTGTAGTAGTATGCAAACATGTCCTGAGGTATATTAGTGAATTTTGGTATTTTGATGATTGTGAACCTGTGTCCAATATTACATGAACTTATTACAGAATGATATAGACAAGCTGTGTATGTTTCTAAAGTTCACAGCACTCCACAGCTATCCAAAGCTTTCTGCTGGAACATGCAAATGGCCCTAAACTAGCCAAAATAGGAATGTAGTTAGAAAAAAAAGAGACATCTAAATGTCAGGTTTACAGCAATCTGAAGCTTGATCTCTACCCATCAAACGCAGTGTGTGATGCCCTAACAACTCAAAAAATTCATAAAATCATAAAAGAAAAAATTGCATAAATATTGATATTTATTCCCCCCAAAAAATTTACTTTCTACAGTACTAAATGACAGATAATGATGTTAGGGTACAAAACAAGTAATGTTTAACGATAAGAATTATCAATGCAACTTATTAACCATTTATTTACATTTTTATGACACATGGAATGGAAAGGTAAGTGTTTTCCTTTAAGAAAAATCATTACGTGAGAAAGCAGTTTTAGTTACACCAAACTTGCCAACAGTATCAATACCTGTTGTAAGGTCCATGCTACAAAAGGTTTAGTTGAGATGACGTCACAACCTACAGGGAGTGGTCCTAACTCTTCTTAATCCATCCTTCACCACACTTTGTTCATTCTTGTTGTGGCTCTTTGAAAAATGGCAACTTGTGAAGACATGAGGCTTTGCCCTTAGATGGTCTTATAAAGACACCTAGATCATGCCTTATGTTTTGTATGACTCTATCCTGGAGAATACTGAGGTGTGCACAAGAAATATCAGATGGAAAAAGATCAATTTTGAGCAAAGAGGAATATTACTAATGTATTAACAGCAGATTATAAAAATAAATAGAAATGTCACATAAGTGTATTAAAAGTTTGAAATGTTAGGACCTGCTGGCATGAGTCCCAAAATACAGAGATTGAATGTCTGAAAGAATGGACTTAGATATACTAAGTCTGAGATTCCACTTCTCAGAATATTCCATTTTCTTTCTGGTATTACATATAAGTTTTGGGGTGTAGGGGGTTTGCAACCCATGCAAAAAGAAGCTTTAAGGACAACAGTGATTTTTTGAGCTTCGCCATTCTCCAGGTTTTTGGTCTTTTTTTCCTGACATCTCAGCACTTTGCATTTCAGGTGGCAACATTTCAATAGGAACACATATTACAATAATTTATATACGTAACTCTGCAAATCATGTACTAGGTTACAGCTATTAGTAATGGTGACGGGATTTATAAAGCTATGAAATAAAAATTGCAATTGCACATGTATAATTTATTACCATTGCAAGAAAAAAATGTTGTAACAGTTGCATTAGATAATGCCAGTTTTGTGTGGGATACAGACATATAACTAAAACAGTTGCTTAACACAGTTGTTTGTTCAGAAGTATTTCTAACTGCACATACAACTTAGCTGAAATCTCACACACAACACCATAGGTGTACTGCAGGTTGGGGGAGGGGATTGCTATGCCAAGTGAATGACCAGCACATACCTTTCTGACAACATGCTATTTTACTTCAATACTATTTATTAAATCAGACACATTTCTGCAGAAAAGAAAACTTACACACACAAATAGCTACATTTCAGTATTCATAAATGAATTATACTAGAACACATTGTTATATAGGGAATATTAGCACAGTATTGTACTAATACAGGTATGCATATGCAAGAGAAAAGAGAAAAAAAGTAGTTATTGTTTAGACAGGAATAAACATATAAGTGTGTGTGTGTGTGTGTGTGTGTGTGTGTGTGTGTGTGTGTGTGTGTGTGTGTGTGCGTGCATGTGTGAGTGTGTGTGTGTGTGTGTGTGTGTGTGTGTGTGAGTGTGTGTGTATTTATATTTATATGTAGAATGAATTCAGATACAGATAAACAAGATTTACCTTCTGTCTTTTTATCATAGCTGAGGAAGAAATTAGATATAACATCCATCAGCAACAGAGAAGATTAGAGAGATTAGTGGAATCTTCTGGTAAGTATAAGAAGTATCCAAGAGAATATTATTGTGTTATTAGTTTGTAGTATGTATAAGAAATCATTATATTAATATAAATGTAAAAATAAAAGTAAAAGAAGCACTGTTTAACACTTGATTTCTGTATTACTCATAAGGAAAATATTGTTATAGTTTTATAGATGAAAGAAATCCAACTGAAGACATAGCAGTTCAAGCTAGTGTTTTCTAACCTGAGTTTTAACCTGATTACCTCCAAGAATTACAGAACATATTTTGTATTGTATTTGAGAGAAATATACATCCTTTCAAGAAGTCAAAAGCCCTTGACATTTGAATTCATCACAAGTATGTATAAGCACTATTCATAGCATTCTTCCCAAGTACAAAAACACATCCCAAGTCACTACCCCCACTGTATGCATAAGCACTTCCCATACACAATTTTTACTTCAATAAAGATTTTACTGCAGTATTTAAATAGGGTATGAAATGGCATGTAAACAATATTGTATTGATTTATTGTCCTTGTCTCTCCCTTTCTCCATTTATTTTCCTGTTTTTTTTACAGGTTCAAATCCCTCAGGAGCAGACTGAGCATGTACCTCCCAGGCTAGGTAATGCTCACCCTCTGCCCATCTAGGAATATCCTCAGAGTGTCAGTGTAGAGGCACCAGTCTTCCATGTACTCCAACATGTGGTAGCATAGTAAGCCTCAGAGAAAGGGGCCTTCAAAGCTTGGTTGAGGACATACTTGTACAGGTAGTGGATAGGAGAATTCAGCCAGTCAAAGCCTCTCTTCAACATGTAGAAGACATGTTCTCCCATTAGTGCCGACCATTGCACCATCACTCATATACTCCTCAACATTGGGGTCCACCATTGCAACATTATCTGGCAGTGGACATTTTTGAGGCTCTAAGAACTCGGATTCCAGCTAGTACTTTCTCAGCCCTTCTTAACTTACCCTTTCTCCTTTATTCTCTTCCAGATTTCCTACCCACAGTACTCTCATAAAAAAAAAATTGAAAAAACGGGGGGATCTATCCACTGAAAAAAATATAGTGTCCCTCCTCTCCCACCTTCTCCAGTACAAACCCTCTTGATGTTTCCCATTTTGTATTCCCTTCTCTGTTTCTCCCCTTTTTCATTCATCCCTATCACCCTCTTCTGTTCTTTTTTAATGAAGCCATCAGGGTGTCCACAAAAAGAATACCCTTATATAAAAAATTATAAACTCCTTTTCTTTTTAAAAAATTCCATCTTAGTTGCTCTACAGTCTTCTAATACCATAACTCTTTGAGAACACTGAGTTTATAATAAACTCAGTGTTCTCAAAGAGTTACGGCATTAGCAGCTTTTGTGCAAGTTGGTGTTTAATTTGATCGTACTGCTCTACACTCTTCAGCATTTATAAAATGCATTGATGTCTGTGATACTAAAGCACATAGTAATTGTTTTCTGCAGTAAGCTATGTACTGACAGCTTTCTATTTAGTATTGAAATGCTCCAAATAATAAGAGGTGCTAAAAGAAATGTGTAATGCTTCTTCAGTTTCTTTCTAAACAAGACATGGTTTGCTTTATTCCACACACACACACACACACACACACACACACACACACACACACACACACACACACACACACAAACACACAACATGATTGCTGCATCCACACATATCTTACTTATATATACCAAATCCATGTTCACACAAATTGTTAGGGCAGCACTTAAATTATGAGTTGACAAGTCCTGTAAGTTAATGCGTTTGCAATGGGATGTGTATTTAATGTCTTGAAGAGCAGCTATACACTTCATTATAACTTGACTGCTACTAAGTATATCAGTGTGTGAATTTAAGTATAAGTGCCTTTTTCCAAGGCTCCCTAATCATAACATTATGCCTCTTTCTCTGAATGGGTGATATGATGCTGATTTTTCACCTATAATCAGGGAGTATTTCTTGTTTTTCTGTATGTAGGTACTCCATGAAGTCTTTCCTGTGTTTTTGCATCATTATACAACTTATTAATAAGGATATAGGCAGTCTATAAGAGATAGACCAAAGCCAGTTTGGGTGTGCTTTTGGTGGCCTTCTTCTAGCACATCATTGATATATTAGACTTGGACAGATAGGTTCACACTGCATACCCTGGCCTAGGTCTTTGATACCATCCTTCATTTTGGCATTATCAACAATGTTACCCACTGGATACCAAACTGACAAACTAACAGAACCCAATCCATTACTGTGGGAGGCACAGTCACTTTGAAAGGATAGGTTTGGTCATAGGAATACTTCTGATGGGTATTTACTTCTCTAATGTCAATATTAACATAATGACCTTGTGGATGAACTAATCTGCAGATGACTGCAAACTTAGAGCTGTCACTAACTCCCCATCTGACTTCCTGATTATTCAGGAGGGACTAATAGATACCAATAATGGCGTTTGGACTATGCCCTAAAACTGAAAATGCAGCACTGTTTCCTTAGAAAAAACTGGGCACCCATAGTCCTACCATACAAATGACACCCTCTTGAAAGCTATTACAAACTTGAGCACTTACACTGAAAACAATCATTTGATTACCATGTATACAATCTTGTTAGGAATTAATTTTACAGTGCCAGACTAATCATCAGTGGTATTTCTTCCAGATCTGAGGAAGGTATTATCCCTCTCTGCTCTTCCGTCACCAGGCTTATAACACAGTATAATAGCCCCTTTGATATGTACCTAAGAACATAGCCCAGCTTGACTCGAGTCTGCAGCATTTTCTCACAAAAATAACCAAGAGTATCACACACATGCATGAGCTACCCAGATAACCTTAAAGTGTTCTCTATCTCTCGCTTTTTGTTTCCTATAGACTCTTGAGAGGTGATCTCTGTCTGGCCTACAAAGCCTCAAAGGATCCAATCATATGTGACCTTCAGCATATCCACAAAACTAATACTGCCCTCAGTATTCACTCAAGGGGTTTTAACTTCCTCCAAAACATAAACAGGACCTGCTAGCAAGACAGATAGATATATATCCTACAGATTCTCTGTTTCATGAAATTACTTCCTCTGGACATAAAGCAAAGTAGCACCTTGATCATCTATAAGTGTAACATAGATGAATGAATGGGAAATGCCCCCTAAGTCTGGCTCATCAAGTCCTAATTGAAAGGGATTAAAGAAAGATAGAGATCAGTCATGTCACTAGGTGCCTATGATTTGTGAACTATGGCCAGGCCATTAATGGTCCTCTGAATCAACAGCCTAGTGTTGACCTCTGAATCTATGAACCTGTGAAAATAATTTAAGGATGATCTATTAATTAATTGTGTACCTATGCGAAATCCATTATATTTCACAATTTATGAATGCCGTTCCATTCTTCATATTTTCCTTAATGTAAGTACTGCTTTTTTTGTATTTAAATGCAAATGCTTTTTTCAGGTACTATGTAAATGTTATTGGTGTTTGAACTGATGTTTTTTTTTGTTAGAGCCTTTCTTTGAAGGCTTCCACAGAAAAGGTATCTTGTATGGCTCAGATAAACTCTCTCAGTAAACAAATTCCAACAAATAAATAATAATACGTGTGTGTGTGTGTGTGTGTGTGTGTGTGTGTGTGTGTGTGTGTGTGTGTGTGTGTGTGTGTGTGTGTGTGTGTGTGTGTGTGTGTGCATGGATTCCATACATTTGGTTGAATTACACTTAGTCGAAAATGATACCAGGCATGGCACTTCACTGAAAGCTCACTTGACTGAAAGCTCACTTGGTCATTTGGTTGAAAATGGAATATAGCTCCTGCCCCATTGCAGTGCAACCCTGAAGTGAGAATATTAAATAAGGGGAGGTGTGGGTGTAATTTGACCAAATGTATGGAATCCGTGTATCTATATGTGTGGAGGCAGGAGGTACCCTATGAGGGCTGATATTGGCAGGGTGATTATGCATCATGGACTGAAATAAACTCTGTCTTCCAAATCCCATGAATATATGCATATGCACAACACCATTTTGTTGAACTCTGAATCATCACATACATTTTGTCAAGACCAATTAGCCTGCCTGAAGCAGTGGATGGATTTACCTCCCTCTGCATGACCCATGTTAGTCTTAGTTTCTGAGTAGTGCTGTGTTTTGTTGAAGTAGTCTTGCTGAGCTTTGCTGTGATGATTCAGCAAAAATGCATAAACACACACACACACACACACACACACACACACACACACACACACACACACACACACACACACACACAGAATACACACATAAACATACCTATACATGTATATGAACACATGACATACACACACATAGACATCGGAGATGAGAATGTGTGTGTGTGTGTGTGTGTGTGTGTGTGTGTGTGTGTGTGTGTGTGTGTGTGTGTGTGTGAGCACTCACCTTTTTGCATTACCTTAGTGTTTTTGTAGTTCTGACAGAGAATATTTATTAATGTTATGGTATACTTTTATTTCTGTTTGCCCATACGAACATGTAGAAGCAACAAAATTCATTTATTTAATATCTTATTTTAAACTGCTGACTGAGCAGGTAGTAAATATTTTCCTGTGTGTGACATTAAGATGAAATGGAATGTATAGTGTATGATGAGTAATGGAGTGGAACTGCAATGTCTGAGAGAGACGTAAGAGAATATGAAATAATGTGTTGTCAAACAGCATCTACATTCATCAGTAGGTAGCAGAAAGTATAGGATTGGAACTTTTCAAGAAGTCCTCTTTCTTTAGAGAAAAACGTTTGTGTTTTTAATCGATTAGTCATTTATCTTCCAAAAATTAATTCTTTATTTATTTATGTTCGTTTGTCAGATAAGAGAGCTGGTCCTAATACAATTTTCAGTTACAAATGAAGCCAGCTAATAATAAGAAACATATATAAGCAAATGCAAGTGAGTTATAATTTACAATGCATTAATTCATTTAAATATTCCTGAGCCCATGGACGTATGAAGTCACACAATACAACATAAGACAGAAGAGAGATTTTCAGTATTCGTTTCTAGAATTTGTAATTAACAAGCACTATTTGTCATTTGGTGTAAACAGGTTACATCAGTTATGCATGTTGCTGTCTTTCTAAAGAAAAGGGAAAGGATTAACATAAAAACTGAGTACATAGCACAGTATCCATTTATAATGTTAGAGTTGTTTCAGGGTTCCTTTAAAAAGGGATATTAATTATATGCAATAATTGCTAAGGATTTGCATGTAAATTAGTTTACACTAAAGTAACTTTGCTCATGAAAATTAATGACTCTGTGAAAGTGCTCACTTAGAATATTAAAGTTTCAAGGAAAATGCTATGTGAAATGCTGTATTATGCTGCTAGAGAATCTGTTAAATATATAGTACTTTGATATATATGACGGTACTAGAAAAAAACAAAAAAAAATCATCCGTGCTTCCATATTTTCTAGAAAACATCTGACATCTTAATGAAAGATCAGTTGATATCATTAAATAGGGCTTGATGGTGTGCAAAAATTAGAGATCTCTTTGTGGAAATATCTATGATGCAAATGCGAATTTCATCATTTTCATTAAGGCATATATATATTTTTAAAACAGTTTTATTGATTTTGATTATAATGAAAACAATCACATAGACATATATAAGATAATTTACATTATAGATTTACAAATTGATAACATATATTTAAAGCATTTAAATATGAATATATGAATAACAAAGCAAACAAAGTATGTTCATAGACATCCAGTATTTATACATTAGCATACACTATAACCTTCCTTCTGTAACTTGTTCTCATGAATGACAAGGAAAGTCAATTACCTTTATGCAAAATGATCATTTTTTTCTAACATATTTTGTAAGTTAACCCATAAATTATATTCATATGTCTTTCTAGATGTTTTAGAGGTTATGGTTCTTATCTGTAAATGACTAACTTCTTTTAATAAATTAGTAAACTCAGAGAATGTAGGAGGATGTTTTGAAATACAGTTTTTTGTTATGATCTTTCTAGCCACTGCCAATATAGTCAATAGTAATGATTATTTGGTTTTCCTAACACATTGTGGAACAGATGTATTAAATATGATTAATGATTTATTCAATATGAAGTTGTCTGAAAAAGGGGCTTGTAAAAAGTCATTTACTTTATTCCAAAAGATATTTAAGTTCGGACAGTCAGAAAACATATGTGCCCAGTTAATATCTACATTAGAGTTGCATCTATTACAGCTGTTCTGTTTTTAATTAATTTTGTCCATTATTTGTGGTGTATAAAAGGATCTGTTCATGAATCTCCATGTGTAAATCTTCCATTTCAGAGAAAATGATGTTTTCCCAGCTGATTGTAGCATATTAACCTTATCTTGCTCACTCGGGGAATTATGATTAATTAAGCTATAATAACTCCAGTAGTTATATGTGCAAGAAAATGTTTCTTCTCTTAAAAGTCTATAAATAAAGGAGAGACTACCTGAATATGTATGCTGGTGTAATAATATTGATTGAAGAAACTAATAATATCTTGGTGTCAAGTTTGTTAGTTGGTGAAGCTAGTTTCAGCTTATTATCAAGATATAGTATTCGTATATCTAACCATGAGGAATTACTAAGTGTATATTCCTGTATAATATGATCCATCGAACTAGTCTTGTATTCTTAAGTTAGCTGGAACCAGTATTTGAGTTCATTGTTTTTCAGTTGAGAAATTGTGCTAATATCTGAGGTAACCAAAGACTCTTGTGTATATGCTATAGGAAATAACAAAAAGTAATCTTTATATTTAACATGTTTATATATAACATTTCTAAAGTTAATTATAATACTATGTATGTAACTGGCAGTATGATTAGGATTAGTATGTGTGATAAAATATTCTTTTAAGATCTATATAAAAGGTGTGTTTATGAATTCTAGTTGATATGTTGTTGGTCTCGTTATAAGTTCCATGGCTGATACTTCCCATAAAGATTTCCATTTAGCTAAACAGGTTATATCTAAGAGATGAGAAATTGATCTGATTATAGCAGAAATCAAATAGAGATTTAGATCTGGGAAAGCTATTCCACCATTCTTGCAGCTGTTAGTATGTTGATTAATAGTAATTCTAGGTTTTTTTGTGACCAAAAGAATCTTAGTATTTAAGTTTTTAGTTTATTTATAGGTTCATATGTTCATAGGTAGGTACTAGGCTATTAGTCCTAGGGCCTATATAAGCCTAGCTAAAAAGGTACCCTGACTTTCGCCACCCAAGAAAATTATTTTCCTGTGCCCCTGTCGAGCAGAGCCACAGAAGTGATCCCTGGGGTGAATTTCCTATTTCCCATCCAATCATCAAGATTTTTCTTGAAGAGTGCTAATGAGGAGCTCTGTTTGACATAGATAGGTAGTCTGTTCCAGAGTATGGGAAGTCTCTGGGACAGGAATCTATCCCTCCAGCATGTTCTGTTTATTGTGGTGACAATGTTTAGGTCTCTACAGCGTGTAGCTCGGATGTTCAACAGCTCTGGGTTTGACATAGCTTTGTATATTAGGCAGAGATTGCCTCTGAGTAGGTGATATGTGACGGAGTAAAGCTAGAGTTTTTTTGAGATGGTCTGCATAGGGCATCTGTTTTGAGGCCAATACTCCTCTTTGTGAGGTATTTCTGTGGCCTTTCCAGTGGTTGTAGATGTCTTGTGAGGTACATACCAAAAGGGGCGTTGTACTCTATAATGGGTCTAATGAGTGATGAGTAGAGGGGAACAATGACCTTTTTTTTTCTGGATGAGAAACCTTTTGTGATGAGGTGAGCCAAGTAGAAGGATTTCCTGACCACTGTGGCAATGTGATTATCAAAGGAGAGACTACTGTCCACCTGTGTCCCAAGGTCTCTTATCACACTTTCGGCATTAAGTAGACTACCACTTATGTGGTAGTTCATGGGTACAGAGTTTTTACCAAAGGGGATGACAATACACTTTTTGGCATTGAGCTTCAGGCCATGGCTTTGACACCAGGCATCTGTCTTAGTGAGGGCCTTTTGCAGGATGTTGACATCATTAGGAGTTTTGATTATGGCTCCTAGTTTGCAGTCATCTGCAGACTTTGTTAGCCAAAGACCTTCTTTGTTAGCCTGTACTTCAGAGAAATAGATATCAAACAGGAGAGGACCCAGGACTGAACCCTGTGGTACTCCACTTGTCACTGGTCTGAAGTCGGATTTGGAGTCTGCTACTTCCACAGTGTGGGTTCTGTCCGTGAGCCAGTTGGTAACCCATCTTGTGATAGGGATTTATACCTAGTTTAGTGAGCTTATCTATAACTCCAGAGTGGGGGATGGTGTCAAAAGCCTTGGCAAGATCTAGATAAGCTGTGTGAACCACCTTACCCTCATCTATGGCTTTGGTTACTGCTTCAAAGAAGTCAATCAGGTTTAGGAGACACGATATGCCTTTTACAAACCCAAACTAGGTAGGGTCCAGAGTTTGGAGATTACCAATGTCTTTGTTTATGAGTTCCATGATGATACATTCCATGGCCTTGCAGATTAGTCTCTTCAGGCTAATGGGGTGGTAGGTCCCGAGGTCCGTCATGGCTCCCCCTTTGTGGAGTGGCATAACCATCACAGTGCACCATTCATTGGGCACAAAGCCTGAGGTGAGGCTATGATTGAACATGGTACTTAGGTAGGGTACCAGTTCATTCTGTAGTTCATGTAGAACGCAGTCTGGGATATTGTCAGGTCCCATGGATACTGTGTTCTTGGCTTTGGATAGTGTGTTTTTTACCTGTGCAGCTGTGATTACAGGAACTTTGCATTCTTCCGGTACAGAGATGGGCTCTCCAGGGGGTGAGAGGGGGACAAAGCCAGCACTGAACCTATCTGCCAGGATGTTGGCAAAATCAGTGGGTTCTGTATATTTAGTGCCATTGTGCTGTAACTCAGAGCAGATCTAAGTGTTGCCATTAAGATTCTTGACATAGCTATAGAATGCTTTGTGGTTGTCTTTAGAGTCAGTGGCAATTTTGTTTTCATAACTAGCTTTGGAGGATTTTATGAGAGATCTCAGCTTCTTACTAAGGTTGACCAGGGAGTTCCTCCAGTCATGGGATTTTACTCATTTTTGCAACAGTTTCTTTCTTCTGTTGTGGAGTTTGTTTATGGCAGAGGACCACCAGATTGGCTTCCTTTTTTTGGAGGATAGCATCTTGGTTCTATTAGGGATAGCATGTTCCATGTACTCGTGTAAGTGCTTATAAAGTGCATTTGTATAGGATTCAGCAGTCGTACCTCTATTGTCCATCTGCATGGGTGTCGTGAAGTTTGCCACTTCTGTCTTAACAAGTGTGAAGTTGGCTTTGGAGAAGTTTTTTATGGTGGTTTCCCTAATTAGGAGTGGGGGCAGGATGTGGATGTCAAGGGTGATTAGCTTGTGGTTGGGTCTGACCAACGAGGAATTGACCTCTGGTGTGGAACACTGGTTGCCCATGTTGGTAATGACCAGGTCTAGGATATTGCTGCCCCTGGTGGAGGTGTGAATAAGTTGATCCAAGGCATTGGAATTTATGACTTCCAGAAAACATTGAGCAAAAGAGTTGGTACATAAGTAGTTTTCCCAGTTAATGGTGGGGTAGTTGAAATCACCCATTATTAGGGTGTTGGGTTGTACCGTAATACTTTCCAGTGTATGAAGAAATGAGGAGTGGAAATCCTGGGGCATGGTGAGGGGTCTGTAGCAAGCTACAATTTGGATTGTGGTCTTGCCCAAAGTTAGTTGCACTTGGATATTCTTGGATGCATTATGCTGTGCAACTAGCCTGGAGGTGTGGATATCCGTAATGAATATGGACACTCCTCCACCTTTAGTGCTTCATTCCAGGTTAGGTAGCTGAAAGATGTGGTATGAATTATAGCCTGGTAAAGTAGGGGTGCTCTTTGGAGCTTTGAACCAGGTCTCTGTTACTGCACAGATGTTGATGTGCTCCATTTTAAGGAGTGCCTCGAGTGAGTGCATTTTGAGGTTTAGACTTCTAGCATTGAGTAGCATTTCCCTCAGATTTTGCTTGCTTGTACCTGTTACAATGGTGAATTTGTCATTTGAACCTTGCCTAAAAAAGGCACTATAGGGGTGGCAAGAGCCTTAGCCAGTATCTGGAATCCCAAGGGTGAGAGGTGCAGGCCATCTCTGGCAAAGCATCATGGCCTATCAATCATGTCGCCCCAGGCAGACAAATACTGGATCCCCTTAGCATAGCCAATTGTTGAAGTCAATTATTTTGTCCTTGTACTGTGGTATCATTCTGGGTGATGGCAGGATGCTACTCAGGGCAAGGGTCATACCTGCCTGGGCTACAAAATCGGAGAGCTCCTCCATGTCTCTTTTCATGTAGTCCAGGGAGGTACGTCTCAGGTCATTCACACCAACATGGACAATGACAGTGTCATATTTGTACTTGTGGAGTGACCTGAGTGTGTGCGTGCGTTATGTGGCGGATCCTGGCACTTGACAGGCAGCTGACAGTAACTTTCTCTTTGCTCACCCTTGTGAGTGGAACATCAGTGTGCCTGACTATAGAGTCATCTATAACTAGAGTGTTGGGTACGTTATGCCTTATGGGCTGTGGTTGAGTGGCACACTGAGTTTGTAGGCTATGTGTCATTTGGGTTGTGTTGGGGGGTGGAGTTTGCTTGCGTTTCTGCTTTGGAGGTCCCTGATGCCTGGGCAGGTTTTTATTGAAAGCCTCCGTAAATGTAGGTGTGTGTTTTATGTTTCTATGTGTGTTTTGGTGGTGTAGGTTTTGAGGGACTATGTGATGAGTGTGGTGTGGTGCAAGTGTTTTCCTTTTCCTCTTGACTGTCTAGTCCAGTCTTGGGTGAAGAGAGCTTTATTTCCAGTTTGGCTATATAAGTGCATCTCTCACAGGTTGTTGTGTTGGATGGTAGGAGGAGAGGGTTGTCTGTGTACATGAGGCAATTGCTGCATTACCTCAAGATGCCCAGATTCATCAGGTAGACAGGAGAAATCACTGGGAGATGACCCTTAGACATGCCTGGATAGGTGCTTATTTATTAAGTACTAAAAATTGCTTTCCTCCTGACAAGTGAGGAAAGTTGTGTGCTGTAGTAATTTGCAGCTTATTTAGTGCTTACAACAAGTTCTGAACAAGTGCTGAGTTCAAAGAAACAGATTTGAGTGCTGAAACTAGAAAACTGGCTAGTTCTAAGAAACAAAATTAAGCTAAAAGGCTTCCCTCCAACACAGAAAGGCTTGGGGGCTCAGAAGCCTACTAACAGTCTAGACCACTTACAGGAAAGGCAGGAAACAAACTTATTTTTTTTTCTTTCCCAGATGTTCTCTTTATACACAGTAGGAGTGCCTGAAATCAGAATATGATCTCACTGAACTCAGTTGAGTGAGCAAATAAGATGGGCCCAGAAGGAGTATCCAAACACAAATTTACAAGCGGGGCAGACAGTTTCAAAGCCACCAAGAGTAACACCAAAACAAACCCAGGGAGGGTGGATGGGGAACTAACTGAAAAAACAGATTCAAAACTTCCAGTTTAGTTAATATTCAATGCAACACAAATGCATTCATTAAAATGCTGTATTATTTGAAAAAAGTGCAGATAAAAGGTACTTAAATTCTCTTATACATCCAGTTGAATACAGCTAGATCTTAGCCAGCCAAAGCACAGATTTTAAGCAGAAAATATTCCAACATGTACCACTTAAATAGACAATAACAGAATATCAATGAATGAGACTACCCCCAACTGCAATTACTGGTGGTTCACACAGCCTATTTATACCTTTTTGAGGGTAGAATTTGAATGGATTGTTTTATGTATAAGATTTTAGGTAAAATTATCATTTTTATAATGTGTTAGTCTTTCTTCAGTAATAAATATTATTGTATTCCATTTTGAAAACAATTCTTGGATATTTTGTAAACATTTGTTATAGTTTAATTGAATTATTGATTTAATGCCTTTAGCAAGAATGATTCCAACATATGTGATTTGATCTGCATTAGCAATGTGATATGTATTATTTCCTATCATTCTTTTTTTTATTTTTTTATTATTAGGATATATGGGTAGAATTTTTGTTTTATTGTCATTGAATAATAGACCGGACATAATTTGAAATGTTTTAATTAATTCATATAATGACATGAATGAGGAGTCATTTCCCTTTGTGGTGATAAGAATATCATCCACAAACAACTGGATTTTGGCTATATTGTGTTTATCCATTTCCAAACCCTCTATTTCTTTATTATTTCTTATTTCATTTGCCCAGGGCTCCATGATCAAAGTAAATAGTAGAGGAGAGAGAGGACATCCTTGTTTGGTGCCTTTTGTAATAGATATTTTATTGGAAATATATGACCCTATTTTATATATGCATAGGTTTCTTCATATAAATGTTTTAGAAGATTAATAAAATTATGTGAAAAGTGTAAGCACTCCAAAAGACTAAATAGATAGATCCAGTTAATAGAATCAAAGGCTGCATTAATATCATGACTAATTAATGATAAGCTCATTTTCTTCCTTTGTGAGAAGTCTATAATAGCTAGGGTTCATTTTATATTACCAAAAGTACTTCTGTTAGTTATAAATCCTGTCTGGTCTTCGTCTATTAAGTGGGGTAAGAATTTCTTCAATCTTTCTGAGAATATATTCATAAACATCTTATAATCGATATTCAGTAAAGATATTGGTCTGTATGAGGAACAGTATTTTGGGTCTTTATTTGATTTTAAAATAGGTGATATAAATGTATATTTCCAGGATGGGGGTGTAATATTATCATTTTGGGCTGAATTATATACTTTGTGTAGTAAGGAAATAGCCATTTTGGGCATTATCTTATATATTTCAGGAATAATTGCATTGTTACCTGCAGCTTTGTTTAGTTTAAGCTTACTTACTTGACTTTGTATATCTGATAAAGTAATTTGATTATCAATAACTTCTATATGTTGTTTGTTTAGTTTATTATATATATTCTTGTTAATATAATATGTTATCTTGTGTTTGAATTTGTTGTGTGGATTGATTAATGGGGGTGTAATATTATCATTTTGGGCTGAATTATATACTTTGTGCAGTAAGGAAATAGCCATTTTGGGCATTATCTTATATATTTCAGGAATAATTGCATTGTTACCTGCAGCTTTGTTTAGTTTAAGCTTACTTACTTGACTTTGTATATCTGATAAAGTAATTTGATTATCAATAACTTCTATATGTTGTTTGTTTAGTTTATTATATATATTCTTGTTAATATAATATGTTATCTTGTGTTTGAATTTGTTGTGTGGATTGATTAATTTCATGAAGTTGACATCTAAACTCTTGTAATATATCTTGTGCACTATGTACTTTTCTTTTTTGAAGAATGTATTTCTTTAATATAATTATATTTATTTAATCTTTTGGTCTTATTCTTAAGGTTTGATAGATGTTTAGGATTTACAGAATAAGCAAGAAACCTATATTTTTCTAGTGTTATCTTTGTTTTATGATGTAGGATAGATCTATATTCCTCATTTTGTTTGTATATCTCATCCCTTATATCCTTTGAAGACAAGTTGTCATTATTATGAGTCCAGTTTATCCTGTATTATTCTTATATCTTTATCCCATATTTTGATCTTATTACAAAACCATTTGTTTATTTGTCCATATAAATATGCTTTTAGGGCATCCCAAATAAATATATCATGTGTGTCTGATGCTGAGTTTATATTAATGAAGTTTTGTGTCTCTTCTGTTATGAATAATTGAAAATCCTTAAGTTGTGTGAGATATGCTGGAATCCTTTTAATTTGGACACTATGGGTGTTATTAATATTAAGCTCAAATATGATAGTATTATGGTCCGAGATTGGGCACGATATAATTTTGCTATTGGTCAGGTTATTCATTATCTGTGTGGCAAGAAATATTCTATCAATTCTAGAATATGTTTTGTATTTATTAGAATAGAACGTGTATTGTAATGAGTTATGATCCACACAATGATATATGTCTTTGAGTAGGTACAAGTCTATGAAATGTATAAGTTGTTTAGCTTGTGCTGTAATTTTTCTTTTTCCTGAATTGGTTGTATCTTTAGGGTTTAAGATAGAGTTGTAGTCACCTGTCATAATGATAGGTTTGTATATTAACCTTGTGTAATCTGTATGTGGAGCTTTTCTCCCCAAGACCCCATTGAAAACTGGTTCTTCTGGCCCAATGGACTATCCTGGTTAAACAACTGCAAATAAATAAATAAATAAATATGTCCCTCAGATAGTGAAACTATTTGATTCAATATGTGTCTAATAGTATTAGTACCAATACCATATAACCAATAGTTGTTTATTAATATATATAGTTTCTTACCCGTCTCAATTACAGCCAAGCAAGGCAAACCTTTATTGTCTTGGTATGTTTTGATTATTCTGGGCAATGGTAATGTTTTGTTCCACAATATTGCTACACCTCTTTTTTTGTACACTCTGAGCTTACTATATTTGTGTATTTATTTGTATCTAGAAATTTAATAGTATCTTTTGTTAAATGGGTTTATTGTAAGAATACTATATTAGGTTTATGAAAAGCTAGATATTTAAATAAATAACTTCTTTTATACGGATTGTTCAAACCATTTATGTTAAGTGACACACCTTTCAAAATAGTCATATTATGTAATATTACCTGAAAGATGTGTTAGTAACATATCAATATCATATGTATAATGTGAACATTTCTGCAAAAAAGTGAATTTGTTCCTAGTAAAAATATTAAATCTCATGTCTTTAGGAAACAAATGTATTCCTTGAGCTTTATTCTCTATATTTTCTGTAAATAAGCTACTCTGGATGTCAAAAAAATATATTTTTTAAAAATTATTACATACACTAGATAAAAACAAACACCCCAACGCTCCCCGCCTGGAGTTATAACCTAATCCCAATGACATCTGTCACTGCGATCAACCCCTAAACTGTAACAACAGAGTACAAACTCCACTAATAACATACTTTATATATTTTAAGTTAGAAACATTAAGATAACCAAGTTCTAATGAAATCATTAATTGTCCTAATACTAATATAGTGTTATCTGGAAGGTTTATATGTTAATAGATATCATATCTAATAAGAAGCCTATGTCACCTAATAGATTCAAAATATTATTTACATTCCAAAATAAGGCAAATGTCTAACAGATTATTTAAAAGGACTAAGTAATTTAGCCCACTGCCTTACTATTAACATAGATAACAGAGATTGTGTGTATAAACAACATTTCTATTAGGTTATCAGATATAATACGTTATCCAGGACACAATGTTATTGTTCAAACCATGGTTTGTTTAAATGCAATTCTATTTTGTATTAACATGTTTATAACTCTCATTATATCTCTTCCTTTATTTTAACTAATATACATGAACACAAGAGGGAAGAGAGAGAGAAAAGAGAAAGAAAAAAAAAAGTAAAGCAAGGCTAACATGTAGTTAGGATCCCTTGTAAATAGTTATATTTAGAATGACTATTTAGAAGACGTAAGTGTAATTATAAACAGTATGTCATTTAAATAACCATTATATCATCCCCAAATGGGATGTAGTCACTATAAACACATGTATATACAACCACTTTCACTAGTGGCAGAATAAGATATCTATTTGCAAAATTCTTTTTAGTATACCACTTTTGTTATTCAATTCTTTGCTATGCAAACAAACATTTTGAAATGATATGCTTAACCTTACTTATGACACTTAAATATAAAGAGTGCACAAATCTGTGAAGATATTAACTTTGAGTATGGTAACCATAATCATAGTATGCAGTGATACTTCAATGAAAGATGAGGGAGAGAAAAAAATGTTTATATACATATATATATATATATATATATATATATATATATATATATATATATATATACATACACACACATACATACATACATACAAAAATGAATGTTACCATCAGTATTTACACTTGTAGGGTCTAAGAATAAAGCACATAGATATTTACATTTAATACTCACACAGTTCTTATTTAAAGATTACGTCTTTAGATCTAGATTTCATGCATTTTGTAATAGTATAAATTTGATATATCTAGCAACTTGTATAGAATGTGCAGCTTTTTATGTAGGCATGACGTCTAGGAAACTTAAGGACAGGATTTATAACCATATTTATGATATAAGGAAGATGAACTCCACTAATGTATTGGTTAAACATATTGATATAAATCCTGAACATAGTTTTGAGTTTAGAGTGCTACAAATGGTTAGGTTAAATAAACAAGGGGGGGGGACAGGTTAAGTCATCTTGAATTAGTTGAGCTAGATTGGATTTTTAAATTGAGGGCTCATATTGAACCTGGGTTGAACCAATATGTCAGCATCAGGCCGGCTTTGGTTGCTAGTAGATAATTAGTTATATATATATTTTCTATATGCAATGTATAAATATGTTTTTAATTGTCTTGTATTGTTGTCATTAGTTTAATGCATTTTTTATCTTTTACTAATTTTATCTAGTGAGGTTTTTACCTCTGAAAAATGTTGACATATTTGATCTAACAGATCAAATATAAGTAAGCATATTTTGTGTCTATTTTGTTAAATGGTTAATGGATTGATTGCTGGCACCAATTTATCAATTTGTTAATTTATTGAGTTTTAGGCTTTGCATATATATATATGGACTCGGTTGTTATGTGAGTAAAACCTGAAGAAGCGAGTCTATCGCACGTGAAAGCGCTTGTTTCATTAAATATTTCTCTGTTTTAAATACGAGTTTCATTTTGTTCTGTGGCTCGTGGTGGTCCTACTTTCATCACTATTTTCATCTAACTCACACAGTTCTCTCATAACCATCTCCTTTCTCACCTCTTTTCTTTTTACATTTTCTTCCTTTATCTGTTCTGTAATCCTTTCTTCAAGTCACAAAAGATGAAGATATTATGTTATTGTAATATGTAATCTTGTCATCAACCATATAAATTATCATTTTAAGTAAATAGTTGATTTAAAACAAAAAATACTGTTAAACCAAGTTACAGTCAAAATACAATTCTGCACTTCCTGGAAATGTTCTTCGCACGGTGATGACATCATCCAGCTGCTTCACATCATTGAGGGAGTTCAGAGAGAGAAGAGATGATTCCACAAACTGTAGAAAGTTTTCCAAACGAATAATTAGCTCATGAGAGCACTGCATGAGGTAAGAAGGATGTTCAAAGTTGTCTCCCTTATTTTTTCAGCGGGAAACAGCCGAGTTTCAGTAAAGAAAAAAACGTTTTATACATGTGAATCAGCATATATCTGTTTCCCATACTAGAAACTGCAAAACTGTCAACAAAAAAAAAAAATTGTCAAACAAAGCATGAAAGTAATGTTGTAACTTTTCCTACTGCTCTATTTTGTCATTTAAAAGCACTATATTTATTTTCAACTATATATACTCCCTAGAGTTTAGATTAATATATAAATAATAAGCCTTGTAATGCAAACACATATAACATCTCCCAGGTTCTCAGAGCTAATGTAAGCATTGACATTTAAACCCACAGATACTACACTACCTTCCCAACATTTACCTATCCTGAGCAAATGTATAGCATGTACATATTTAATAATTACATTGTGAATTCTTGTTCTACCCTGAGGGTGTAACACAGTTTATGCTCAGTGCTGACCAGTACTGTATGATTAGAAGTGAGATGGAAACTGTTATAAGAATATGTTATTCTCTATGACTTAAATAAAGTGCAATTAGAAGAGAAGAAGGCTTTGAGTATGTTATGCATTGTTATTACTTTAAGTTTAGAGAGACTTATGTATACTATGCTATATAGACAAGAAATTATATGTCTATATAAAAAAAAAAAAACTTTTCTTCTTTTCTTTCCCTCCCCTCCATCCTTCCTTTCTTTATATTTTCCAATGTATCCCTTCATTTTATCTTACATAGAATATTAAATGTGTATAACTGTATATATTATAGCTGTGTGAAATTAAAGTGTAATATACAGCTAAGTAGTATCCTATACTATTAAGCAGATACTGAGGTCATGCATTTTATATGGTATGCTTACTTATATAAAATGAATACCTAAAGTGTTAATTATAAATATATTGATGGTAGATTAAGTATGTTATATTACATCAAATTAAGTTATGAATGAAACATTGTATATATGCAACATATGAAAAGCAGTGTAAATCATACCTTGCATTTATAACATATCAAAACAGACTTGTTAATAAAAGCATAGTCCACAATAATAGTTTGTTTTATAAATAGTCTGTATTTCTCATTTATTCTTTAGTCTCTTTTGTTTTTCAGTAGAGTCCCATGTCGGTTTAGGAGCCATTCTTTTAAGAGAGGGGTTAGCCCACTCCATCTCTTCTATTTTTTCCAGTCATTTGTGATTATTAACATATTTCACAGCAGAATCAAGATCCTCAAACAATGAAGGTCCATCAGGAAGAAAAATCATCAGCCTTGCTGGAAACAAGAGGTGAGTCTTAATCTGTACCTTTTTCAGTTCTTTAATTAGAGGTAAAAAAAAACTTTCTTTTGGTAATTGCCATTGTTGAATAGTCATTATCGAAGCAGATGATAGAGTCATTGTATTTTAAAGGTGATTTTGACCAGGTTGTTTTTAGAATTAATTCTTTATCTGAAGATAATAGGAATTTTACTATGACAGATCTAGGTTGTTACCTGTTGGTACTGTTTCCTGATGTAAGAGACCAATGTGTTTTCTCTATACCGAAAGATAAAACCTCAGGTAAATCTAGAAATGTTGGCAGCCATGAGTTAAGGAAACTTGACATATTGTTTCCTTCTATATTTTCCTGAAGACCAAAAATCCTTATATTATTTCGGTTTGATCTATTCTCTAGTCTAGATCATCCAGTTTATGTTGTAATGAAGTATTTTGTTTAAGCAAAAATTCTATGTCGTTTTCATTTTCTAGCAATCTTCCATCAAAGTCTGTTAATGATTCCTTAATACTAGTAATTTGAACTGTTTGCTGTTTTAGATCCTCATGAAGCATATCCATCTGCTTGGTAGTTTTTTCTTTAAAGTTGTCTATTTTACAGTCAGTTATATCAATCTTAGTTGTGAGGTCTTGAATATATGTTATCAAAGTCTGTAGTTCCTTTTTTATACTGGAATCCTGGTTGTTTGCCTTAATATAACTCATGTTGAAAATCTCCCAGAAGTGAAGTATTTGTTCAGATGAAGGTTTTGACTGGAAATTATAACCAATTTCAATTTATAAGTAGATATTCCTGAAGAGAATGTTGAATACTATCAAATTCTGCAAAAATAAATCCACTTTTTCTTGATATGAAACAAATTTCCAGTGAAGATATATTTTCCTTAGTGGAGCTTGTGAAATCTCCTGCTACACCATGACCATGCTCGCCACGCCCTATTAAGGCATATTTTTTTAAACTCATATATTGTTAACATTTTTAATAAAACCTCATTAAGTGCAACATGAAGGAATTACCTTGACTGAGTGCTGAAATTTAAATGCATCTTGCTTGGTATTTTGGGACCAGATCATTATGTACACAGGAGTAATACTTACTCATATTTCCAACTTTTAGACCCTTGGGTATGTGCCCATCACTATATACTTCTATCTGAAACAAGGAATATTTGTGAAAATAAACTAATAGGTATCAGATTATTTGTTACATTGTGAAAATGCATTATATATGTGGCAAAGTGTATTTCAGACCAGACCCCAATGCTATACTCTTATGTAAGGAGTCCACATCATTCAAAAAAATCTCATGTTTTATAAATATATATATATATATATATATATATATATATATATATATATATATATATATATATATATATATATATATATATATATATATACACACACACACACACACACACACACACACACACACACACACACACACACACACACACACACACACACACACACAGTTTATAGGGGCTGCTCTTGGATTGGTGTGCTCTCTCTGATATCTGGAGTGAATCCAAATGGAATCCAAGGCATCCTCTGAAATCTACAGAAAAATAAATATTTCAATCACTGTACTGCACTTTTAAACTGTGCATTACTGAATTGTCACCTACTTTTAACTGTTTTAACTGTTTTGCTGTTTCATCATTTCAACTGTTTGCTGTTTGAGATTGTTTTTCCTGTACTTTGTATTTTGTAGTACTTGTGTATTTTATAGCAAAGGCAGGATTCAGATTTGCTGAATCTAGGCTTCTTGGTATTACCTGAGCACTAAAACCAGCCATCTTACATTAAGAGGGCCCCCTGCACCCTTATTGTAGAAGAGTGTAGCAAAGGACCCATCTGAGTTGGAGATTGTTGGAATAAGGTACAAAGTACAGGAAAAGATCACAGTAAGGAACAAAGTACAGGAAAAGATCACAGTAAGCTGCCTGTCAGGCGCTAGAATCCACAACATAACACAAGCACTCAGGTCACTCCACAACAAGTACAAGTATGACTCAGTCATTGTCCATGCCGGTGTGAACGACCTGAGACGTAGCTCCCTGGACTACATGAAAAGAGACATAGAGGAGCTCTCAGACTATGTAGCCCAGGCCGGTATGACCCTGAGCAGTATCCTACCCTCACCAAGAATGATGCCACAATACAGAGACAAAATGATCAGCTTTAATAATTGGCTTAATTACTGGTGTCATTCTAAGGGGATCCAATGTCTGTCTGCCTGGGATGACATGCTTGACAAGCCACGCTGCTTCGCATGGGATGGCTTGCACCTGTCACCCCTGGGCTTCCGGATATGGGCAAAGGCTCTTGCCACCCCCATAGTGCCTTTTTTAGGCAAGGCTCAAATGATAAACCTACCGCCCTAGAAAATAAAAATGGAGAAAAACTAAGGGTAATACTGCTCAGTGCCAGAAGTCTAAACCTCAAGATGCACGCCCTCGAAGCCCTCCTCAGTATGGAGAACATCGATGTCTGTGCTGTGACTGAAACCTGGTTCAAGGCTCCTGAGAGCACCCCAGCACTATCAGGTTATACCTCATATCATGCGTTCCGGCCCCAAAATCCATACCGAGCCACAAAAGGAGGGGGAGTATCCATATTCATAAAGGATACCCAAACCTCCAGGTTAGTGGCAATGCACGAAGCATCGGAGACCATCCAGGTGCAATTAACCATAGGTAAAACTGCCCTACAGTTTGTAGCATGCTACAGACCACCTTCTCAAACTCAGGAAACCCACACAGCCTTCCTGAAGACACTGGAGAGTATGAATGTCTATCCAAACACCATCATATTGGGTGACTTCAACTACCCAAACATAGACTGGGAACATTACTCAAGCCCCAACACCCTAGCCCAAAGGTTCCTGGAGTTCATAAACTCAAATGCTATGGAACAACTAGTCACCATTCCCACAAGAGGAGAAAATATACTAGACCTGATCATCACAAACATGGGGACAAAATACTCCACACCGGAAGTATATCCCTCATTGGTGAGATCAGACCATAAATTAATCTCATTGGAGATCCACATCCCGCCCCCACCCCCAGCAAAAAAGACCACAGTGAAGAACTTCTCAAAAGCAAACTTCACACTTCTTAAGACTGGAGTGGTATCCTTCAAGGCCCCCGAGCCAGTGGAAACCACAACCCACGCATTTCGGTCATTAGTCGTAGACCCATATATATATATATATATATAAATAAATATATAGATGGATAGATATAGATATGCATGGAGCGTGTATTTTGTGTATGTGTGCATGTGTGTGCATGTGTGTGTGTGTGTGTGTGTGTGTGTGTGTGTGTGTGTGTGTGTGTGTGTGTGTGTTTGTGCACGCGCGCATATACAGAACTGGCATATCCTTAAAACTTCAGAAAGCATATTTCATAGATAACAGGGGTCTATGTCACTTCGCTGAATCACAAATCAGAGAACACCTATTTGTCAAGCACTTATTCATCGAAGCTACTAATCAGTGAACTGAGTTTTCAGTAAAATTTTTCCTATTCAAACCAGCGGTTGGCCACCATCTGGAATTTGCCTTTTTCCCCACTGTAGTGCAATCTCAGAGTTAGTTTATTTAATTGGGGAGGGGTTGAGGAGTGCAGTCCCCCACATTGGGAGTGTGAGGATATAGCCCTGCACCTGGGTAGGTATTAAGTTTTATGGTTTTGTTCATGGCCGCTAGGATGGACTACCGTTGATTTGCCCTAGGAAAAATTTTGCTGGAAACTCAGTTTGATGTTTAGTAGCTTCAATTAATAGGTGTTCAATGAACAGGGATTCACAGATGGAGGAGCTATTCAACAGGCTATAAAGCAACCATGTAGAGTCAGTGCTGGTTTTCCCTGCAAATTCCAAAACTTATTGGAATACAGCCAAGGAAAGTAGCCTATACAGAAAGAATGTTGGGGCTGCTGTTGCATTAATTCATGCATATGTGCAATAGGCTGATGTCTATGCTGTTGCTGCTGCTAATAGACCATGGCCAAGATGGAGAAGAGTTTTCAGACACTGGTTAATTTATCATAATATGCATGAGTTGGAAATTGTAGAGCACTACAGGGCAGATAGAGACACACTACAGGAACTATGCTACTTCTGTCATCCTCAACTCAGACCCAGGGCAAACTGAGGGGAACCAATGCCGGTGGAGACAAAGGTATGTGTAGCACTTAGGATTTTAGCTATAGGAACATTTCAGAGACGAACAGGGGACATGCTGTGGGTGTCAAAGTTATCAGTATCCAGGATCATTCATCAATTCCTGAATGGCATGCTCCAAAATACCAGTGAGCACATATATTTTCCCCACACTCATGAGGAGAAGGCCACAAATATGCAGGAGTTCTACCCTGTAGCACACTACCCTGAAGTACTGGGTGCCATAGATTGTACACATATAGAAATCAAGACACCACCTGGGGAACAGGGAAGGGTCTACATAAATAGAAAGGGCTTCCATTCCATTAACTGCCAAGTCATGTATAATGCTAAGAAAATCATTTTGAATGTGTGTGTTCGCAACCAGGCAGTTACCACGACTAACATATCCGGCACACCTCCCAACAGTATGAGATGTTTACTAGTGGTGATATCCCACAGGGTCATTTACTGGAGGGCTGCAGGTTATACACTGGAACCATGCCTGGTGACGCCCATCAGGAATGCACACACACCAACTGAAGAATGCCATAATGTGGCACACAATAAAAAAAAAATCTCGTAGAGCATGTGTTTGGGCTGCTGAAGTCAAAGTTCTGGTGCCTAAATACATCTGGGGACCCCTGCAGTACAATCCATGTACATGTACTGAAATCATCACTGTCTGTGTCATGCTTCACAACATCATCCTGAGAAAACAGCTTCAGCAGGATCAGCAATAGGAAGGGGCACACCTCCCACCACCATTGCCAAGGTCACCTCAGCCACATACAGATGAGGAGTCAGTGGGGGAAGCAGCAGCTGCTGTGGGTGTAGGCAGATGTAGGCATGCTCACTATGCCCTCTTATTGGCTAAGAGGCAATGCATAGCACACTCAATCACCACCTAAGGGGCTAAAACCTTCATCCTATGCACATACATATAGTAAAATTGATGCCAGGCAACACTCACAACCTTTACCTACCTATGTAATGGCTGTGTACTCCTAGCATCAGACAGACATCCCTGAACTAAAACTGTAGCAATTGGAGGATATACAAGGTAAGTGCTGAACCTTCAGTATTAAAACAGAGTTCTGTAATAATACAAATGAATGGCATATCCTTGCATTCTGTTATTTGGTAATGAAAGTAAGTATAATGTGGGTGATTTGTACAGCAATGACTTCAACATGTGACAGCAGTGACTTATTTGAATTCATGTATCCCTTATCAAGTAATAGGCCTCAGACATTAAAGAGTCACACATTCATAATTTTCAAAAGTACTGATGGTCACTGAATGTCCTCAGTTTGGCCTCATACTTTTTTACTGGAAAATCATTAAAGAGAGAAGTTAGAAATTAATGAGATACATTTCAGACTTCATAACCCTCAGAAGATTCTTAAAAATAATGATGCAAAAGCTGACTTGATTCTATCAACTGTCTAACTTTGTTAGACCAAAATTTGTCAAAAGTACAATTAGCAAAACAACATCACAAACACAGATATACTAAGCACCAAGTCAGGTATGCACCCTGAGCATCCAACACAAAGCTTATGTATCCCTGAATTCAAAAGATAGAAAACAAGGATATGGAACAGTTATCATCACTTACACAGGATGTTGTATGGGGGCGGGGCAGGAAGCCTAAACTGACACAAAAGGTAAATGAGTAAGAAAGAGAAACAGAAACAGAAAGACATTTGGTTAAAGTAACAAATGGCCACTGAGACAGAATGAGCTTTAAGCCTCACAGCTGAACCATGTAACTATTCTGTGTGTTTGTGTGTGTGTATGTGTGTGCGTGTGTGTGTGTGTGTGTGTGTGTGTGTGTGTGTGTGTGTGTGCGCATGTGTGCGCATGCGTGTGTGTGTGTGTGTGTGTGTGTGTGTGTGTGTGTGTGTGTGTGTGTGTGTGTGTGTGTGTGTGTGTGTGTGTGTGTGTGTGTGTGTGTGTGTGTGTGTGTGTGTGTGCACGTGTGGGTGTGTATGTGTCTCTATGGGCCCTCCAGGTGAAATTGGTGTGTGAGTTTCCACAAGAACAAAGCCAAGTTCTGTGCCAGCTCTATGTCTTGGTATGTCAGACAGGTGTGAGCCAAGCATGGTAGAGGTGGCAGTTCATCATTGTCATACCTGAGCAAGAGAACTGGCTCTGCCAGAAATTGCACTGGCAGGTCCAGGTCCACAGTCAGACGTGCTGCTACTACCTGAAAGTGACTGATATCTGCATAACACCTAGCTCACACTTTGACTGTGGCCAGAGTCAATAGGCACTGAAGCCACAGTAACCACACTACTCTGACCGAGTGTCTCACTCTCCACCTTTTCAATATCTGAGGGGTGATTGGAATGGGTTGGTGTAGGCCTACTGGACTGTCCAGTAGAATTACAGGGGATAGCTGAATACCAACCTCAGTGTCAGGTTCAATCTGTGCACCCCCCCCCTTACTGAGCATCTGTTTAGTCACCATCATCATCAGAGTCTGCTGGTACTCTGACATCAGGTGGTAGGAGTCCTACGCTTCCACGGGATCACCTGTGATAATAAGCAACAAACACAGGAAAGAAATTAATACCTACATTACTACAGTCCAATATATGCTTACAAACTAACAGTGGTGCCACTATTATAGACAGTACAGCAATACATGCAACAGTCCTGACACCCACATCACACATATGGATAAAATAAATATTTCTTTGCACTACTCATCAGTACTGACATAAAAATGTTTGGCTTACCATGTGCAGATGATTGTAGGGTCCCTATGGATGATGGTCCTGGAAGAAGTTAAGCAAAAGATAAGTACACCATCATCACAATTAACAGTAACACAGGGTGATAAAATATTTTGCTCTTTATATGTCCCTTAATGATACTTTTAACAAGAACATGGATGACACGTCCACCCCAAGTCCATGTGTAATCTTCCAGAATGTGTTGTTAACTGTATCAATCTACAACTATTCCCTCCCCAAAAATATTTTAAATAGAACTTAAGTATTGCTGTCAATATTTTACTATATAAGAAGTATTTAACAATTGTGATAGGTAAGCCTACCTGGAAGCTCCTCCAAGGACATACTTGCCATCCCTGAAACAGTAGCACCAACATCAGTCACATGCTGTTGTGCACTTTCCACTGAGCTCTCCGGATATTCCTGACAGTGGACAGGAACTCTTCATTTGGTGTCAGTGGTGGCTGTGCTGCAGGCCGCCCTTGGTAGCCATTCATTCATGGGCCACTACAGATACTATACTCCAAGCTGATGAAATCATGTCAGTGGGCCTATGACACAACTGATCATACGTCCTGCTCTGACCACCTACTGCTTTTACATCGGCCACTATCTGCTGCCAAATTTGCATTCTGACAAACATATCCCCACACCCCTTCTCAAGCAAAAAGGCACCATGTTGCGTAAATGCTTCCACAATTATTTCATTCTCAGGGTCACTGAAGGGGAGGGGTTGTGGAGATTGGGATGCCTGGGTGCCATAGTCCTAGGTGACATAAAACACAAAAGATGGACATTATACATAAGTATCACATAAATCAAAGTCATTCTTAGATGTAACACATAAAAGGTAGTCATTTCAATACTACCCACTGGAGAAACAAAAAACAGTCAAGATATTAAAATGTAAAAAAGGAATTATGTAGTTGTAACATATTACAATCAATATTACAATCACATACAAAGCAAGGTTGGCTTCAACACAAGGAGGGTAACAATAGCAAATTTTGTTTGTGCCAACACAGAAATGGAATTTGGGTCCTCCACCCCCAAAACAACAGGCAAGTGACACATTTTGCTAACAAGCCATCAGTGAACTGCTAAAAGTGCTATCAAATAAACTGTCCCAAAAACATGTGTACACATTTAACACAAAATGTTACTTTTTATGCAATTGTCAGTTACATCTACTTGTGGCAAGCACTCCCTTAGAGGTGCCTATGGGCCATTCTAGAAGCCCAACACGTCTGCGTCATTGACAATATAGGATATTTACATTTCACTGAAATAACAATAGAAGAGTGTAAAGAGAGAAAAACAGTTGTAACATTTGCACTTGTGATGACAGTTCATAAGGCTGTGTATCTGAGAAAATAAAATGTCCTGACAAACATGCTTATGCCATCAGTAAACTTCTAAGAAGCCCATACAGATAAAAGTAACATCTGCATATATATATATATATATATATATATATATATATATTCATATATATATATAAATTTATATATATATATATATATATATATATATATATATATATATATATATATATATATATATATATATATATATATATGGGTCTAGGACATTTCACCTAAACTCAGATTGGTGTGCACTTTTCACTGGAAGCTCAATTCACCTAAAACACAATTTACCGAAACACATTTCACCTAAAGTTGTAGATGGCCTTGTCCCCGCTGTAGTGCGACCCTGGAGTTAGTATATATAGTAGGGGGAGTGGGCGCCACATCGGGGAGGTGGGGGGCATAACCCCCCCACATATGTTAAATATTTTGAACTATATACATGAATACTTGCAATTTCAATATATTACTCTTTTCCAAACATATCTACTTAAAATGTGTGGGGGGCTATGCACTCCACACCCTCAATGTGGGGGGCGGTGCCCACCACAGCCCTCCTACTATATATACTAACTCCAGGGTCTCACTACAGTGGGGACAAGGCCATCTCAAACTTTAGATGAAATGTGTTTCAGTGAATTGAGTTTTAGGTGAATTGCGCTTTCAGTGATTTGTGTTCAGTCATTTGTGTTTAGGTGAAATGTGCTTTCGGTGAAATGTCCTAGACCCATATATATATATATATATGATTTTCCTTAGTGACATGTGAGCATAACCAGTATCTAACTGAAAAATGCAAGCATATCTTATCAAGATCAGTAGCCTTCAGTGCAAATAAATCCTAAGGTAATATCTTCTTTTGTGTTATCCACATAAACAAGTCTCCTCACCTTCAGGTTCCCTAGCTACACTGTTCCATTTTTATAGTGTAGATTCAGGGATGTGAGCACAGTAAAGATAAAATGAGTTGAAAACTCTTTAGAATTGTTGAATCCCAAATACTTGGCTCCGTGTATCTCATGTAAACATAGTGCAGGTACTTCCTCAGTGTTTGTTACTAATGGATTGCAACTGTGAATGACTAATGATAGGGAGAAGGAAAACACAACAGTAATAAAAATTCCCTTAACTTCAGTGGGTGTGTCTGCCAGGTTAGACTTACAAAGTGTAAACGCAATTGTATCAACTTTTTAAATGTAAGCAAGCAGCACATATTTACCAGTTTCTGTTCGGAAACATCTAACCTCGCCTTCATTTCTTGAGATATGTTTATTATTGCCATTTAATATCTGCACCCATTTTAAGGACAATGATACAGAATGCCTTATAGACTGTATGCCTCAGATCACTGGCAGATAAGACAAGAATGAACAACAAATACAGCGAGATAAAACAGAGCTCCATTTATGTAAGCATTAGTCATAAGTGGTTGTGTGATCACTTAATGCACTACATCTGAAACTAGTACATGTACAAATGGATGTCATATGTTTTGTTAATACTGTGGATGATGTTGCAGTTGCTTGTATGTACAATACTCTGCTGTAAAGCTGTTTCTGTGGCAAAGAGAGATAAGACATCCTTACTGTGTTTTGGAGTGAGAGTTCAAATCCAGACCTGTGTAAAAATATTTTATGTGTACCAATATATATTTTTGTAGTGTTCTTTATTTATTAGATTTATTTTCCTCCTTTCTCATAATTTTCCCCTTTTCATTTTTTATTAATGCCAGTGTTTGTGCGGTGCTTGGTTTAGCGCAAACAGTGTAAATGAGGAAACACCAAATGAAAAATAGGTACTGTTACAGAACACAGGCTGAACCACCCCACAACCAGGTTTAAAATCCAGATATTTTATTGAATAAATCCACACCAAGTCACAAGTCATGAAAATACACTCCAAGTCATAGAAGGCACAAGTATGTAAACACTTAACTAGTTTACCATGTTTTCGTCCAAGCTAACGTATTAAGGCTAGGGATAAATTTATACAAGCTAAATCATTTTCTAATTGTGATAGTTCTGGGGTTATCTGCCTCACACAATGCAGACGCAGTGAGGCATTTAACATGGGGAAGACAGAAAGCAACCTAAAGAAGAGAATATATGAACATTTAACCATATTTCTAGGAAGGATGAAACTAATGTGCTTTATAAGCACACTACAGTTTGCTCTCATGCTTTCTTCACTTTTTTAGTATTGAAAGAAATTTTAAAAGACCCTACTGAGGACCTTGGGAGACCAGGACTGAACCTAAGGAGATACATTGGCAAATTATTCTGGAGGCCAATAGTTACCCAGGTCTAAATGAACAGGTGTCTACAGTGTCTGTGTTGAAGCTTAGGGCAGCAAGATTATAGCTAGTTATTCAAATTCAGCTAGCCTTTTAGATACAGTTTACAGGATTTTTATATGACATTTATACACATCTATACATTCATGTATTTTATACTTACAAATTTATTTTTTGTATTTTATCTAACAACATATGAGTCATATTTTATTTACATTATATTTTTTTACTTCATACTCTTTCATATTTAGGATGGTCTTTTTTGAATTAATAGAGTGCATCAGGTAACGATTCACCACAAGAGAAGACTACTCAGATAAAGGTCCAGCACTCAACAATGAACACAAATTTATACAAAAAGATGCACGACCACCATGGCTGAGAATCAACCACTTTAATAACAAAAAAACAAAAAACGGTAAGCACTTTCATGATAAAACGATCGTTCATCAGACAATTAGAATGATTCACCCTGATAATATACAACCCCTATCATGACGTTATATCCTCTTTAACTCCCCCAGTTTCAAAAAAACAAAAAAAAAGTTAAAAAATACATTTATTCTAATAAACAATGCATCAACCGCCACAAAACATCATAAAAATCTCAGTACTTATGCAAACCCTGTAACACTTCAAACAGTAAAACATTAATTTGGGGGTGCCTGGGCTTTCAAAGCTGGTTTTAAAGAGTCAAATTAATTTAAGCCTAGAAACTTATCTTCTCATAAGTGTAAGATCCCAGCTTGTTCTCTAACTTCTGCCTTGTTCTTGATGTCCCCACCCCTAATGTTGATATCTACTACCTCAAGAGCTAGAACTTTAATTCATGTTAACTACCTTCTGCTTTTATATGATGAGCTCACACATTATGCTGCTTCTCATTCCTGAGGTCCCTTATATGTTCAAGTATATACTCCTTAAAGGAGCGATTAGTTTTGCCTATATAAAACATAGCATGTTGTACAATATGAAAGATAAACTAAATTCTTAGTTGTACAATTCAGCATAGAATGCACATTCAATAGAAAAAACAAGTAAGGGATGAGAAAACATCATGCCGGACTGTATGTAACAGCATGCATTACTTTTCCAGCATGGGTAAGTACCTTGACGTTGGGATTCAAATCTATAACTAGTTACTCATTTCCGATAACATAACTGTCTCTTTAAAGAGAGGTTATTTCTAATGATTCAGTTGCTGGCTTTGTTGGCTCTGTTGTTCTTTTTTTTTTGTTTGTTTTTGTTTTCATATATTCTAGTTTAGTTTTGTGTTGTTGTTATTTCTAAATCAAAACTGCAGTGTTTCTGCTATAGCACTTATCAGTTCTTCAGATGCATTTAAGAGCCACAGTTTTTCTTATTAATATTCTTATTAATATTGCAAAACACACTGACATCACTAGAAAAGGTTAGGTGGACCCGGACATTCTGTTCAGATTGATGGTCCTGTATCTCACCACTTAATGGTAATTGCGGGGAAAAATATGGTCTACCCCTACCATTTCTTTCTGATAAAACTTGAGCAATACACATATCTTTCTCCTTTATTAGATAATCTCTTGCTAAACAGTCAGATCTAAGACTTTGAAATGCTGCTTTCAATGTATTGTCATCATTGCATAACCTCATTACCCTTAGGAACTGAACCTTACGTTAATTCCTAGGTATATGTCAAGGATGCATACTTGTTTTATGTAATATCAAATTCTTCCTGCAAGCCTTCCTATGTAAACCAGTGCTTATATGCCCTAACTCAGACTTACTGATGACAACATCCAAGAATGCAATCTTCTCACTAGAAAAACATCAGCTAATGATATAATTTATTTATTTTCTGCACATACTCTTTAATAAAGATTTTTTCCCTTGGAACTGATATTGTTTCCTTGATTGTTTAACAAGGTCAATTATCTTATCTGACCAAGGGCAGAATGGATATATATATATATATATATATATATATATATATATATATATATAGATCTAGGACTATTGAATGAAAGTTCAATAGTCCGAATCCACAATCACCGAACACACTTTAATGAAAGTGCTTTCACCAAAAACACGCTTTTATTAAAGGGCATTAAAAAAAAAAATAAAAACAATAAATCTACCCCCCAACTTTAATATTCTCACACCAAGGTCGCACTACAGTGAAGAAAAGGGAATATTCCCTTATCCGCACCATAGTAGATCTATGCATCAGTCAGTCCCCCACATCTCCCTCTAGCTGCAGGCGTACTTCCGCAAAAGTGCTTTTTCGGTAAAAAGCACTTTCACGGAAGTATGCCCGGCTATTTGTGCTTCCCTGAAAAGTTCCTTCGGGGATCAGTACCAATCCCATCTATATATATATATATATATATATATATATATATATATATATATATATATACATATACACAAACGACCGAAACCCAAATGGCCAGGCATACTTACGCGAAAGTGCTTTTCACCAAAGAAGCACTTTTGTGGAAGTATGCCTGTTGCTGAGGCTGTACTATGGTGCGGGTAAGGGAAAATTTTCCTTTTCCCCACTGTAGTGCGGTCTCAGAGGGAGAATGTTAATGTAGGGGTGGTGTGGGGGGTGCAGGGGGGTGAAGCTAAAATGTTAATGTAGTGGGTTTTTTTTTTGATAAAAGCGCTTTTGTTAAAGTGTGTTCGGTTATTATGGTTTCAGACGTGTGCTCATTCGAGCAAACGTCCTAGATCCATATATATATATATATATATATATATATATATATATATATGTGTGTGTGTGTGTGTGTGTGTGTGTGTGTGTGTGTGTCTGTATGCATTAAGTGGCTTTATTTTAGATATCTGATGAAGTCTATTAGCTTGGATGAAACCACAGTGAACTAGTTAAAGCATTATATACTTGTGCATTCTATGACTTGGAGTTGTTATTTTTGTGCCTTTTGTGACTTGTGGATTTATTCAATAAAATATATAGATTTTAAACCTGATTGTGGTGTGGTTCAGCCTGCTGTCTCTAACAGCACCTATTTTTCATTTGGTTTTGGTTGCTCAAATTTTGAGTGTTCAGGTTCAGGTGCTGTTTCTCCTTTTATTTGTAAATGGTGAAACACGATAAATGTGATGTTTAGTTTTCTTTATCACATTTGCTTGATGTTAAGCAGTGAGCAAACCAGGACTAGTAGCCCACACAGGAACCAGACAGAGCACCTACATGTCATGGTGTAGGCATTCTCAATGTCAAAATCAATACATTGTTGCAGTTGTTGCTTTTTATGACACAACACTGCTAAGTGATGTTGTGCAGTGGTTAGCAAGCTTCCCCAACACCTGCATTCATTGAACACCTGCAGAGAAGAAGCAGACAGTCAACAATTTCAGAATGGATACATTGTATCAACTGTGTCAGGTGCCATGCAAACATGGTTAGCAGTGTTTCACAGGGGTTAACACACAAAAGTTAATAATAAATAGGGAAATATCCAACTGTTATTTAACTAATCCTGTAGCAGCAGGTGTAAGTGTAGGGTTGTAATACAGATGGTAACATATTTTACTGTTGTGACAGTTCAGTTTATTGTAATGAACAGGAAAATATCCAAGTGTTTTTTCAATATTCTTGTGGCAACAGGTGTAAGTGTACGGCTGCCATATATATGGTCCTGGATTTTAATACAGGGAATTCCAGACATTTTTACTGTTGTTCCATTTCACACTATTTTAAATATAATCTTTAACAATTTATACATAATTATAAACAGTGGAGCTGATATAAATTATATGTATGTAGGATAAGACACCCTTATTGTGTTTTGAAGGTTCAGATATATGACAAAGGGGGATACTATCTACTATTTTTCTGAAGTATAATTCTGCTGTCTGGACATGGATGTCCTTCACACTTAAATAAGACACATACACAAATGAATGTATATGCAAGGACCTTGTCAGGTCACACACAGTCATGGTTAACACCTTGGTCCATCATCTATATTTATAAATGATTCATGACTATTTCTGAGAAGCACTTTTTCTTTGGCAAAAATAGAAAATCACTGCTGAAGAAGAAAATGTTTTGTTCCTTATGCATAGGTTTGAATCCCATAATGTAAAAATCAATTTTAGCAGTGTATAAATCCAAATGTGTCAGGTCATGAAATGTATGTCCTTAGTGCATGTCTGCAAACTTTATCACCTAACAGCAGAAGACACCCCTCAAACTAATGTCAAGTGTCAGATTAACCTTCCAGTTTGAAAAATTGCTTTCTTCTCTGTTTGGCATTTTTGCACTCCACTTAACTTCGCAAAAACAGGGTTGGCATCATTGCTTGGGTTTGTGCACTACCAGCAAATGTGATAACAGGAATTGGCAGGAAATCGTTATTTGCTATTACAGTGATTTGGGAACAGAAATGTCTGGTGTGAGAAGGGAAGGTGCCCAATTTAGGGTGTAGAGGTGGGGTGTTCAGGTATCCAGAATATTTACTGGACTCCTGGTATAGTGCCACAGCCAAAAGTTTTATAGGGGGAAAATTCTGGTTCTAAATACAAGTCTGAGGTTTGGAATTATCTGTCTAAGGCTGTATCCAGTGCGACTGGCATCCCATGCACTGGAGAACAATGTAGGCATCACTTCAATTATCTAAAAAGGCACAAGAGGGATACATTCAACTAGTGGCTGGATAAACTCTGAACTAGCAACATCCCACAGTTGTGTAAGCATGCTAAAAAGGAGAATTTATAATACCTAGAAAGCTTAACATAGGCAAGACGCAGATGCATTGTGTTCTTTTCTTTTCTTTTCTTTTCACAGCTAACTCTGAACATCTAAAGAGACTGAGGGAAGCAAGTGGTATGTATGCAGTACAAGAGAAGTATTACTGTATCTTTAAAATGTAAAGAAAAATGTTCTTTTCTGTGCAGTAGTAGCAAAGTAAACATGCATATCCTAACTGTAAAAGCAAGTATGCATGCATCAGTCTGTAGCACAGGACTCAAGTGTAAGACTGTATTCAGAGGTTGCGGGCTCAAATACACCAAGTAACAAGTGTAAAATGCTGCAATTCTTTAGTAATATTACAGAAATTAAATTATGCACAAGTGGCAAAAATGTCCTGCTGTTAACTTTAATCTGTATAATTGGACCAAGCTTATGTGGAATAACTGTATGTTGCAAGGATTACTTTGAGCGATCTGTAATTATACTTTGTAGCTGTTAGGAAGTATTCTTACATGTTAAGGTTCAGATAAAATAGTTGCATTATTGTCATAAATGCATTGTATGTGACATATGATGGCACTAATTTTATCTTTTTGTTTTCTCTCACCCCAACCTTTATCTTTTTTTTTTCTATTGCATGTCATCAAAATGTCTCCATTTATAACAAATCACTAAATGCTTCATAGCACAGGGAGGTAGGCCAACCCCAGAGGCTCAGCCTGCCCCTGGTCCACCAAACCCCAGCACATCTGGGACCCAACCTGGCAGTACTGCCTCTGCTGCCCATGCAGTACCTGCACCCTCAGGTAGCACTACCCTGACAGCTTGTGCTGTGGTACCCTCTGAGAGTATTGGCAGAGGTGGGTATTTCATCACCTGCCAGGAGATGCCAGGGTTGGTGCATAGGGCTGTGCACAGCACCATTGGTGTATGCCTACACTGGATGGAGAGGCTGCTCTCTCTCTCATGGTCTGTAGGAGGAGACATCAATCACTCCAGCAGCCAGTGCAGTACGCAGACAGTAATGACAGTCCTGCAGGTGAGGAGTAGATTCTCACTGTCACCATATTTGACTGGCATGGGCTTGCTTTGTCCCCTCACTCACCCCAACCGTGGTGTCCACAAAATGTTTGTGTCCCTCATCATCCACATGTCTTGTCTTATTCATCCTGTTTGTTTGCATTTGCTTCCTCACCTACCCAACCTACCTGACCCAGAAATGCCAGCATCCATTACCCAGCATTCCTCTCTGACCAAAGTTAAAAAAAGACACCTGCCCCACAAAAAGTTATTGTCCCATACATAGCTCTCCATTTTACACACATGTCTACTTGACATACTTGATTTGGTCCAATTGGCTATACAACATGATTGCATTGTTGTTACCCCTCTTTCTGGAGGTGACAGTCCAAATTCAGGTAATATTCTGTGCATGTTTTCATTTTACATGGTTGAAGAAATGGATAGCTATGGTTTATTCCTACCTCCCTCCTGCACGTTCCTATATTGTTTTCCCTTTGTTCTTTACCCTACTTGTCCCCCCATTTCACCACTTCTTTATCTAAGCCATGTTGACACCTATAATCTGATCAAAAAATAGAATCACACACAACACACATAAGTAACATAACAAAAAAATGGAGCCCTTCACATTTTGGCCTTTGTATTTGCATGGAGGTTGTCATTGTGCATCAATCATAGCCAAGTAGTATAAAGAATAATTTCATTGCATATTCATTACTTATTTAAAAGTATTACACACACCTGGATTTGAACCCTATAGCATCCGAGCTCAAAAGAAATGTGTAAATGTATTTACACCTGCTACCACAGAGTCAGCTAAGCAGCAGGTGTGTTTCATACCCTGCATACTGAGAACTCTCAGAATTTTAGCAACGAGGCTCTCATTTGTTCACAGCATAACTACACACAAACAGTGAAAGCAAAATAAATGTGTATCTCGGATGTGCAAACACTTTGCCAACCAGAGCACAAACTCACTGGCCAAAAGTACACTATCTAAAGTGGGCAATAACATGTATTACCTTTGTTTGCTGTCCATTTAGTTTTCATGCTATGAAACTACTCCTGGAAATGCAAACAAAATAAAGGCACCATCTAAGAAAAAGACACATATTTACAATGTAGCCATCTGTTACCTCCTCCCCATGCACGGAAACCTTGGTCTCTCACTACTTATTCACAAATGTATCAACTACACTACATAAATAAATAACAAATACTGTTTTATATCCCATGCATATCTTTAGAATGACAATACATATTCAGAATTTCCAGTACTTGTAATAATGTGGACACCTGTTTACACATAGTTTCTAAAGCTGTCTCTTAAAGTATACCTGCACATTGGAAACACAACCACCAAATACTACACAGTGCACACTCATCAATCTGGTAAAATGTAAAACATTAAAATCTTGGCAGTTGGACATGGCTTACTATCCATTTCTTGCTGGCCTCCCTATATCTTTTCTCTAATATCCACTGCTGATGTCATCCAGTATCCTGCAGCCTTACAAAAGTCAGATTTGTGCTATGGTGCTTGCATAAAATGCAGAGTTCTCTAGTCAGTTTATGTACATACGTGAGGGTTATGTTCTCAATGCAGTCAACTGGGAGGTGTGTGTGTGTGTCTATCTAGTCTGAGGAGCATAGGGGTGTATCTTGCAGTTACCACTCCAGTCCCATGGATTGCCAATATTTTGACACTTGTACATGCCTACACATCCATTTAATGCTGGGCTCCCAATATTTTCTCTTCAGCATCTATTGCTGATGTCATCCAGTATAAGTTGTCCTGCAGCCCTGTAAAAGTCAGACTTGTGCCATGACACCTGTGTAAAATGCAAAGTTCTCTAGTCTGTGTACGTAGGTGTTCTAATCTCACTCCAGTCAATTGTTGCTTGTGAGTGTTTGTGTACTTGCTTGACATAAGAGAGAGCATTTTAAACCAGCATGTGGGACACTGCTATTACCATCTTCTCCTCAGCCGATGCTGTGATGTCATAGGTTCATAGGTGTTTACTAGGATAACAACCAAAAGGGCCTTTTTAAGCCTAGTCATACAGCCCAAATCTCTGACAAGTTCTGATACCCTTGATAAGTGTAAGCATGGGCCTGGAGATGAACCATTTACAGGTTACCTGTGTCCATTAGAGACATAGGTGCCAAATCAGGGATGCATTTCCGATTTCCCATCCAATTGTCCAAGTTGAACTTGAATTGGGTTAGGGAAAAACTCTGTTTCACATGGATGGGGAGCCTGTTCCATAGATGGGGTAGTCTCTGAGATACACACCTATCTCACCAGCAAGACCTATTTATATGACAAGCAAGGTTTAAGTCTTTAGAATGGGCAATTTTGGTGTTGTTTGTTTTGTGGATATGCAGGAGGTCCATCAAAGTGGGGTCTGATGATGCCCTGTATGCCAGGCATAGATCTTCTCTCAAAAGCATGTAGGAGACAGAATACAGGGATAGGGCCTTGAGGTGATCTGCACAGGACATTTTACTTGCACCATGCATTCTTTTAGTGAGGAAGCTAACTGGATGCTCCAATTGTTGGATATGCCTGGTTAGGTATATACTAAAGGGGGCATTGTACTCAATGATAGGTCTGATGAATGCTGAATACAGTGGGACAATGACTTCCTTGGACTTAGATGCCATACCTTTGTTTATAAGTTGCGCAACAGATAATAATTTCCTCCCCACTGTAGACACATGATGGCCAAAGGCTAGATTACTATTGATGTGAGTCCCTATGTCCCTGACTACTGGGACAACTCTAAGGGGTGTGTTATCAATATGATAATTACCATTGGTGGATGACATCCCAAAAGATACTATTATGAATTTATTGGCATTTAGTTTTAGTCCATGGCTCTGACACCAGTTGCTTGTGTCAGCCCCTCCTGGAAAACATTTGTGTCAGTGTGAGATTCAATGACAGCTCCTAATTTACAATCATCTGCAAATTTTGTCAGCCAGAGACCACTGACATTGGCCTTGACTTCTGAGAAGTAAATGCCAAAAAGAAGCAGTCCAAAGACTGATCCGTGAGGGACTTCACTTGTGACTGGCCTCTTTATAGAGGTGGTCTCTCCAATTCTAACTTCCTGGGTCATGTCTGTGAGCCAGTTGGCTATCCACTGGGTGACATACGGGTTTGTACCTAACCTCTTGAGTTTGTCAACAATGCCCGATTAGGGTATTGTGTCAAATGCCTTGGCCAGGTCAAGGGAGGAAGTGTGAATGATTTTGCCCCCATCCATTGTTTTGGAGACCTTCTTGAAGAAGTCCACCAGGTTGAGTAGGCCTGATCTGCCCATGACAAAACTCAAATGGGTTGGGTCCAGTGTCTGGAGGTTTACTATATCTTTAGTGATCATCTCCATGATAATTATTTCCATGGCTTTACATATAAGACTAGTAAGACTTATGTGTCTGTAGTTTCTTGGGTCTGTAGATGGCCCAACTTTGTACAGAAGGATGCCTGTGATGATGTCAGAGTTTTGCTGTGGTGCTTTCCTTAAATACAGAGTTCTTGTGTTGGTGTACTTAGACAAGTAGGGGTTCGGTTTTCACTGCAGTCAACTGGGGTGTGTGTTGGTGTACTTGATTGACATTAGAGAGAACATTTTACACCAGCATGTGGGACACTGCTAGTACTGTCTTCTCACCAGAAACTGCTGATGTCATCACCTATAAAGTCTTGACTGGCACTCTCCAAATAAGACTTCTGCTGTGGTGGTTGCATTAATTACAGAGTTCTCTACTCAATGTACTTAGGTAGGTGTTCTATTTTCATTACAGTCAACTGGTGTGTGTGTGTGTGTGTGTGTGTGTGTGTGTGTGTGTGTGTGTGTGTGTGTGTGTGTGTGTGTGTGTGTGTGTGTGTGTGCACTTACTTGACATTACATACAGCATTTTACAACTGCATGTGGGACACTGCTATTAACATATTCCTCTCAACAGGCACTGCTGATTTCATCAGCTATAGCTGATTAGCAGATGTGCAATATTTCTATCAGGACAGAGTCAGAGACCAGTCTGTAGGCCAGGCACAAGTTATCTCATCCTATACAATCCAGACTGCAATGAGAGGGTTTTCAGTCTATCTGCATACATCATGGCATGGTTTGTAAGCCCTGCATTTTCTTGGTGAGAAACCCCTGTGATCTCTCCAGCTGCTGTAAGTGTCTAGTGAGGTACATGCAAAAGAGAGCATTATACTCTATTAGTTTTCTGATGAGGGTCGAATACAGTGCTGTTATAACATCCTCAGATCTGGATTCGATGGCCTGACTTATGAGGTGCACAACATAGTCTTTCCATACCCCTATAGAAACTTAGTGGTCGAAGTTCAGATAGCTATCTTTGTATGTTCCCAGATCTTGCACCACTGGGTCTGGGAATAGGGGGAGTGTTGTCAATGCTGTAATTAGCAGGGAATTCCATTTTGCAGAAGCCAAAAATAATGGCACATTTTTGCATTTGCTTGTAAACCATGTGTCTTTGGCACCAGTCATTTGTCTGTGTTAACCCCTCTTGTAATATGTTAACATCATTGATGGACTCAATGATTGCACCCAGTATTCAATAATTAGCAAAGTTGGTAAGCCAAAGGCCGTATACTTTAGCCTGGACTGTCAAGAAATAGATTCCAAACAGTAAAGGGACCAGCACAGATCCTTGGGTATGCCAATAGTGACAGCTCTACTGGTAGAGGTTCATTTACCAACTTTCATAGTATGTGTTCTGTCAGTGAGCCTATTGGTTAACCATCTATTGACATAATGGTTAATCCCCAGCTTCTCAGTGATACCTGAGTGGAGGATCATGTCTACACTGTCCTATCTTCATTTAGGCCTTATCACACAGAATCATTAGGCTGTGACATCACAGATCACCTATAGTGTGACTCAGAACATACACCTACCTGACACGGTTGGATGCACACTTCAAAATACCCTCCAGACAGAATATGTTCCCATAGAAGGGTATACGTCAATATGCATCCATCTGAGTGTGTGTGAGTTGGGGGCAGCACTTGATGTATGCATGAATAGACACATCCTGACTCTCCTCATCTGTAAGGTAGATCAACATATAATCCTGGACCTTTTCTAAATGGACACTAGTAATGTACTGGCTATGTGCAATAGACACGTGTGAGTTGTTAATGCTACATCCATGTCTGTTACATCTGTTAGATGTCCTCAGAGAGATTATTAAGGGCATGCATGATGACAACACTATCATGCTGTGGAATTTGTCCAGACCAAGGTATTTGAGATAAATCCCCATTGAGGTATTCACTTAGCACTGTCAGATGTGGCCATAAACACCTATATCACTAAGTAGGTAGACCACCAGATCACACAGTGGCACAGAAAAATAACTTTCTTGGGTGGCATCAGCCAGGAAACCTTGTTAGCTAGGCTTACATAGGCCCTTGGGCCGATAGCCTAGTACCTACCTATGAACCTATATGTAGCATCTAAATATGTTGAAATGTGTGAAGTGGACTATATCTCGAGTCCAGTGATCAGGTCCGTACATCAAGGTTGTCTGCTAGGCCCTTTTCTGTCCATTATTTAAGTCACAGACATCAAGAATGACATACACATTCTGTGTCAAAACAGCTGATTGGAGGATTACAGATTGTGGGCAATCACTGACTCCAGATGAGATATTAGTATAATACAGACAGTATTAACACATATCAAAGATTGCTGCTACAGCCATGACAACACATGAGAGGAAATGAAAACAAATGCACAACCTAAAGATAATGTAGACATTATACCCTATAAGCAGACCAAGTGGTATGTGACCTGTGTCCTGGGGTAGATGGTATGTTGAATGTCCACCAGCATGGTGCCACAGTGGTGATTCCTCCCTTGTATGTAACACAACTACTTAGTATGTGAAGGACATACACATCAAGGACCATAATACTGCTATAGTTCACAGCCTTCATCACACCAATAACTGAGTACAATGCACCCTTCTTCATGTACCTCCCTACACATCTTCAGAGATGTGTAACTAAAGTGTACCACCTTTGTCAAAGTGAGCTGTCACACATCTTATTGGTGATACCTAGTTATTGTTTTTGCTGCATAAACATTACTGTCTGATGGTGCAGAACCCCTATCATGGTGTTATACCAAATGCATGTGTGATACCTGTTCTGATGATACACACAGTACATACATAGATGTTTGGCAACATTGTTGGCATGGGTTACATTCATGTTAGGGTGGATTGTGCCATATATATATATATATATATATATATATATATATATATATATATATATATATATCTGTATATGTATGCTATGCATACCAGTCAACTAGCCTGTATTGATCATAATGTCACATACAGGTATAGCAGTGTCCTCCTAACACCTCCAGCAGATGTTACAGTGCCAGAATAGTGTTCATGATTGCCCTCATAGAGTGCAGACATATCATAATAGTTGTACAAGTTTGTTCATGCAGAACAATCTATGATCTCTCAGAATCACATATGTTATGTCTAAGATATGGGATTACTGGCGGTATTATTCTGTTATTGTCCAAGATTGTGAGTGCTTCTCTTTACTGCTGTCCATGAGCCTGTAACTGTGTCCCACTTGTTGGAGACCTCTGCTGACATTACAGTCATATTCAGGTAGATCAGTTTGCACACCTTTACAATATACACTCAACCTCAATTGTATATAACATCCCTGATAAATGTCCTCTCCATTATCCATGTCAGGATGCTTATATCAAAAAGACATCTTCTGCATTGTTAATTCACCTTATCTGACATAACATACACTTTCACTGTGCAGTCCGTATTGTGTCACATCGATATGTGATTAGTGCTGGAACTGTCTTCCATTTATATACCATCATCTGCTGTACATTAATGTTTCACCTGTCCTTTTTCCCTTGGTTCATTCCTTCAATTCATCTGTGTGCCCCTATTCAATACACACACTTTCCTTGACTGTTTATTTTAAATGGCAGCCCATGTACCATTGCAGATCATTAACACAACTTTTGTACTGAATGCCTGGAACTGGATTCCACAATACTCTGCACTGTATGCCCTGTCCTGTAATGTGCTTGGACTATGTATATTGCTATATGATATGCTCTGGTAATCATTGTGCCATTCTGTACAATCTCGCTAACCTAGTTTACTCATAGGTAAACAAGCCTGCTATCTGTGTTGCTTTACATGGTTTCTTTTCCTGTACAACTGTTGCCAGCCACAAAACTGCACTTGTTTATGTTTAAACATGAGGCGCTGCATGAATATGTAATTAACTTTGCTGCTCACCATGCACCACATAAACTTCATGTAGACTTTGCTCAAAGCCTACATGGAGTTTATTGAATCCTACTGAATATCTGTATCATCATTACCATCCTCCTCATTAATCCCCTTGTCAGGGTGTCATGTAAGTTGTCACCACCAATGGCACTCTCATACCTTCTGCAATAGTCATGCTTGATGGTTGCAGATCTTCTCTAATGCAGTCCATCGATCTCTTTGCTGGATGCCCTCACTTCCTCTTGCCGTTCTTCCCCGTCTCCCAAATCTTCTTTACCAAATTATCAGCTGCTTTCCTGCAAATGTACCCTAATGAATGTAATCTGTTCTCTTTTACCTTTTTTTGCAATTGGAGCTACTTTGGCTTCTATTCTGATATTTCTCTTTCTTCTTCTGTCCTACAGTGTGCATCCTATCACCCATCTCAGGCATTTGATCTCCATCACCTCTTGCTTTTTTGACTCCTCTGCCTTCACTGCCCAGGTTTCACACCATACAGTAGTACTGGTCAAACTACTGCTTTGTATACCTTATGATTCACCTTCTTTGGTATTGTTCTGTCATACATCACACCCTGACATACAGTGAAAGATACCTTCAGCCTCTCTGATTCTAGTTTTGACCTCCTCATTAAGACTTCTCCTCTGTTCACACACACCTCCTAGATAATTGAATCTGTTGACCCGTTCCACTATTTCCTCATCTATCTCAGTGCTCAACTTCATCTGATTTCCTTCATTTGCTGTCATAAAATCAGTCTTGTCTGCACGCAACTTCATCCCATGTGCCTTCAGTCTTGCATTCCATTTCACTATAAATTTCTGAAGTTCCTGCTCAGATTCTGTCTCTTATCCTACATCATCTGCATACTGTAGCATAATCTGTCCTCACTCACACTGGAAGGCCCCTCTGTGAGTCCGAACACTGTTTGTACTTGTGTCATTAGGTCATTTTACATAGTCTGCACTAATTCTACCAGTGAACAAACAGCTTCTGTAGCCCCTAACAGTTTATTTCCTTGCATAGTGCTATCATTTGGCATACAGGGAGTTCCAGCCACCTTTCATAGACTGATTTGTAAAATATTGAAGTCCCATTCAAAATACGCTGCTACATATCTAGATTCTATGATCATCCATTCAGGAGATGTTGAGTCTCTCTTACAAAGCATGCAGTCTGTCTTAGAATCTATACGATAGGCAAGCTTGACAGTGAAAAATAAATAGACTGATCATGGTAAAAGCCAAGTATTAATAATATCTTATAATAATAGGGGAATAAAATCAGAGCTAGAGCAAATAGAGACTATAAAACCTAATGAAGGGCATTCTTTGACTAAATAAGTACCTCTGATATTTTATAACCTAATTTTGCAATTATCACCTGTCCTTTTGACAGATCTTAAGAAGTGAAAATATCCTTTCAAGGTATAATGATTTCTACAGACAGCTAGAACATTTAATCAACTAAAAAGAATATTATGCTCTGACCTGTTAGTAATTCCTGCTTTTACTGAAGAATTTAATTTGCATAGAAATATATCATAAGTAGGTTTGGGAGCTGTATTATCTCAAGATATTCAAAGTGAGAAGCACCCTGAGTGCTACATTAATAGTTAAGCCAGACTTAGAAAAAAATTCTCAGCCACTGAATGACAATGCTTAGCTGTGAAGTAAGCCTTTTAGTAGGCCTTTTATACTCTGAAGTACTACCTATGAGGGAGACTATTTAACCTTGTGACAGATTGCACTTCATTGCAATGTCTGAGTAAATAGCAGGATGGCAAAGCAAAGTTGTTCCATTGGGCACCATCACTTCAGTCTTTGCGGTTTACTATTACCTGGGTAATAGGAATGCTGATGGGTTGTCCTAAATCTAAATGCCATCTGTAAGGTCTATATTATAACATCGAAGTTAAGGAACATTGAATACAATATGGTCGACACCATATTGTCGAAGTTCCGTATCTCTGAAAATGAAAAAAAAAAAAATCAAAACTTAAAATTTTTGCCCTAACGGGTTAAAGTAGGGGACAAGCCCCCCTGCACCCTCACACCCCCCCGCTACTTAAATATACCAACTCCGAGACCACACTACATTGCAGTAAATGGAAATCTCCCCTTACGAAGAGTTTGAGATTCTGAGCGTTCGATATTCACGTGCCGACAATGTCAGATTTGACATTGTCGGCTTTCGAGAATATAATATAGACCCCATCTGTATGACAGTTTTGTGATGCAAGCTGTGTAGTTGGCATGTGGAACATGACTTTAAATGTGTGTTGTGTATTTTACGTTTTCACAATTACCTAGTTAATTGATTGCATTAGCTACAATAATCAGAAAGTAATTACCTTTTTAATGGTTTAGAAAAGATTGCAACCTAGAAGGCAGAGATCAATAAGTCAGTTCCTCATTTAGGAGAATCACTGTGGGATAGACCCGAGTCCCTGCTTGAAGAGTCATGATTCCTGGAAATGGATGGTCCATTTAGGGCCTGCTGTGGATATGGCATGAAGGAAGATAATGTGAAGACTTTTTGCTGAGATGGAAGGATGACCTACGTAGGGTCTGAAGTTATGAACTTTATTTTACAGTCTAGTGGTTGTAAGGACTGTTTGGGAATTAGCCTATGTAAAGTAAACTTGATGGGACTCACAGCAGCCAGATATTGTTCAAAGAATAATAAGTGACTTCTAGGCTAATGGCCCCATGGACCTTTTTAGGCCTAGCCATGCTTCCCAAGGTGAGAATCAAGCCCTGTGACTGTGAGGTAAATGCCTTATCGATTACACCAACCCTCAAGCCCAAGATTATATAACTTATGCATGTGGAAAAAACTGCACATTTTTTTGACTGTGTGAGAGTTCATGAAAAACATATCATCCCCATGTCATCTGTAACAATGGAAGCAGTGGGGAGGGGGAAGCTGAATATCAGGACCAACAAAGAATAGGTTGAAGATGGGATTTCTTAGGGAGGACCTATTAGCTCTCGTCAGATATTAATATTATTTTACTGACACTGAAGTTCCATTATGGTACATGATACAGCTGTAACAAGATCCCTGAATATATCTATGTGTGTGTGTGTGTGTGTGTGTGTGTGTGTGTGTGTGTGTGTGTGTGTGTGTGTGTGTGTGTGTGTGTGTGTGTGTGTGTGTGTGTGTGTGTGTGTGTGTGTGTGTGTATGTGTAGACCATCCAAGCTGTTAAGTGCAATGCTTCACCTTATACTTTCTCATTACCCAGTGCATCTTGTATCAGCACACTGCCTCTAAATGCAAATGAGGCTGCTATTCCATTGTACATGGTAGCAAACCATACACTATATAATGGGTGTCTACAAAGCCTGGGATTACAAATCTTGGCATTTGAAAACTGACAGTGTTTACATGATTAACAGTGCTGCAAGGTAACTGGTGCTGCTGACTTTTAGTGTTTCTGTATGTTTTAAGCACTGGCATATTCAATATATTTTTGCTTCAGCCATATATGCTGCCAGGTTTTCAACATTCATTCATTTTCTTATGCTTGTTTTATCATTTTAGGGGTGTGAGAAACCTGAAGCCTATCCTGGCACTCAGTGAGCATAAGTCAGAGAAAGAATTCAGAAAATATAGTTTAAATCCTGCTAAGGGATGTTGCATAATAAGTATATGAATGAGAATGCCTTTAAGTGTTAGTATTAGGGAATGTCAGTCATGTGACAAATTGGGAGTTAATAGATTCTTAGGTTTATATCTTACTGTTGGAGAGCCATTGAGAAGCTTAGCCACATCACTCATGCATTGATAAGGGAGGGCAGTTTCCTATTGATAGATCATTCACATTAACATCATGCATGAATTAGCAGTCCCCCCCCCCAAAAAAAAAACATTGACTAGAAAGACCAGTAGCTAATCTTGGTTTTACGTTATGGCTTCTGTATGCTATATGTTAGCTCTGCTTTTGTATAATACTGTTTTATGTGCATATTATATTGGTTACCTTAACTGGTTATCAGGCTTTGAAGGCAGTCATAAAGTTATTTGATATGCAGAGGAAATTTATTTTAATGGTGGAGAATGCATTGGGTAAGATATCTATTGTGGTAGTTCGAGGTGTAAGTCTTACAACAGAGGTTTAGGAATTTGGATCTGGCATTTGTTAAACTGTTTGATTTTGTAGCTAATGAAGTTTAAAAACGCACAAGGTTTTTCATTGCACAACACTCTGAACAGCATAGTTTGCCTCTCAACACTTTGTATGAATCAGCGAAGAGGGGAAGGGATTTGCAAGCAAACACATTATTTGTCCACGGCATCCATACTTTATCATAATTATGTGCTATATTTTGTAATCAAATGTAATATCTTATGTACAAAATGACTGTTTCTGTATCTCTATTTATTATTTATTGTCCTATAAAATTAGTTAATGCAACCTCATTCTTACGTTTTTTCAGTTCTATATTCTTGAAATTTCAGATTCTAAGTATTTCACTGATTGCAGCTTTTCATTGTCCATACTAAATTATTTTATGTTTAAGCTTAATTTTTTTTCATTATATCTGCTTTGTGTTAGTGGAGCTTTTCTCAAAAGCCTTTCTTCAAAATGGGTCTTGCACCCAGTTGGACTTTCCTGTTCAACAAAAGCATTAAACACATCCATATATAAATTGCAATCCATCATGGCAGCAGTTTAAACCACATAGCTTTTTAGCTATGAATCTTTGAGGCTTTAGACATTGTACAGGTTGCTTAGACAAGTGTATTCCAAAGGGGATATTGCATTATATGAGTTTAATAATAATAATGGAGTATTGTGGGACAATCACATTTGACCTGAATGAGATACCCTAACAGATAAGCTGTGTGAGATGGAAAGGCTCCTTCACCACTGCTGAGTTATGGAGTTGAAATGAGAGACCACTGTTTACATAGCTACTCAGGTCTCTAATAGCAGATTGTTTTTAAGGAGATGCTAGTGATGTGATGAGATGAGGGAGTTAGAGTTTTACAGTCAGTAACTATTCTGCTCATATTTGTATTTACTCTGAGTCTGTAACTGATAGGGGGAGCTGAAAACAGTACCTAATTTACATTCATCTGCAGACTTGATTAGACAGAGACCTTGTATGCTTGATTTAATTTCTAAGAAATAAATGCCAAAGAAGAGGGGAACCCAGTCTGGGTCCTGTGGAATGCCATCAGTGACATTTTTGTGGGTAGAGAAGATACCCCCACCTTTACAATGTGAGTTCTATTTGTAATTCAGTTTACTATTTAGGAGACAATGGAAGGGTAACATTCAAACTGGATTGTTTATCTATGATATTTGCATGGGGAATGGTATCAAAGAGCTTGGCAGATCAAGGTAAGTCTGACCCATATCTATTGCTTTTCTGAACTTATCAAAGAAAATCTCTAGGTCGAGTAGACATGATATACCTTTAACAAATCCGAATTGATTAGGATCAGGAGTTTGAATGCTGTCAATTTCACAGGGAAACAGGAGAGGAAACAGTATGGGCAAGTTTGCAGCCCTGGTGAGGATGGACACAATTTACAATAGGTTGTTAGTATTGCTAAAAATCAAGGGCCCTGGGTGGATTTTTTTGTGGTTGTGTAGGATAGCCATTTGGTTTAAGGGTAACTAATGTCTCTCATAATAAGAGTGCTTTGTGAGTAGCTTTCTGAATTGATTTAGATAACCTGTATACAGCAAAAGGGGCATAGAGGGTGACCTGTACTTAGCAGAAATGTGATAAATGATGTGATGATGTGAGCTATGCCAGAGAGAGTAGGGCAGTGCATGTGTAACATATGTCAGCATAGCTAGTCAGAGTTTTATAAATAATTAAATGTCATTTGTATATCAAACTGATTTGTGTGGGTAATTGTGTTGAAAATGTACTGGTAAAGTTCCTTGTGTTAAAATTTTACCAACAGTGGGTCCTGCTAGACAGAAAATAAATACACTTGTATGTCAGACTGTATTGTAGCTGTTGAAGTGAATATATTGTAACAGAGAATACTTGAAGAGAAGAGGTTAATCTCAGTCCAGCTAACTTTGAAAAATAATCTAAAATTAAATTACCTGGTTTAGGCCAAAAAGATTGTATCTTATAATTCTGACTGCAGCCAGAGATGAAATATCTGTGAGAAGCCTGGCATAGTAGCTCTATAGAAAGACTGGAAGTGTTAAAATTGTTTTACAGCTTCCAGATGGTGTAACATATCTTAGCAAAGCTCTATCTGTGTTTATTGTGACATATATGTGCAAGATCCTGGCTCAAGTTTCTAATAAAGGGGGTAGTGTGTGGGAACCAGAGTCAGGTGACCAAATGATGTCATTCTATAGCGAGCACTGAAATGATATTTAGATATTAGTGAGAGAGGTCACTCAGCACTCAGCAGTCTGTTTTTGGAAACTGACAAGAAAGACCACTCACCCACATCATTTTACCATCCTTTTGTAATTAACTTAAATAGGGAATAGTACTTATTCAATCAGTCAGGAAAATATAGTGAGATTAATTAAGTATTTTTTTTGTATCTGTGTAAATCTATCCATCTGTGTTATTTTTAATATTTCCTGTGAATGAAACTCTAGTGTTTGTTGTAAATAGCTATTTAGTAATTCCATGTTCTTTTATTATTATTAAATGTATTTAAACTTTTTATAGTGGGTGGTCTTTTTACAGAATGTTTTAACCTTTGAGAGTACTTATATTTATTTGTTGACACTGTGGCTGCTCCTGAAAGTCTTGCTGTTTAGTCAACATTATCATTGGTATTAGTACTAATTTGACTCAGTATAACTGGATACCCTGTTAAGAGCTTAGTGTAGCTGGCTGGTGTCAGTGGAACTACCGTATAGCCTGGGCATAGCTGGTAAATCTGTACCAGCCTTTAGCACGTGTGTATGTGTGTGTGTGTGTGTGTGTGTGTGTGTGTGTGTGTGTGTGTGTGTGTGTGTGTGTGTGTGTGTGTGTGTGCATGTGTGTGTGTGTGCGTGCGTGCGTGTGTGTGTGTGTGTGTGTGTGTGTGTGTGCATGTGTGTGTTTCAGCTACTTTGAACAGGGACACAGAGCATTGGTTTCTACAGAGAGAAAGGTGAAGCCCCAGGACTGTGTGTGCTTTCTGTGTACTCTTAAGGGAAATTGTGCTTGGTACAGACAGCTGCATCTGAAAATACTCTGTGTATGTATTTTTGTTCTACGTGGACATCCCTCACTGGTGTCAGTTGTGAGGATTGAGGCTCATTGATTACTGGCCCAAAGGAGAGATGTCACATATTGGTGAGCAGTGGTGGGATATTAATTGAACTTTTGTAGCCTGTAGGCAATTTTCACTGAAGGTGTGTGTGCTCTGAGGTAAACATACAGAATTTCATTTTCACAACAGTTTCACTTATTTGTTTGTTAGTTTAGTCAAGAGAAACAGACAAAGATGGCAGCAGAGGATTATGGCAAGCATCAGTTGGCCAAGGTGTGTGAAGGCAAAGGACTGGTGCATGTCAACCTGACTAAAGAGGAAATGATTTCAGCCTTAGTCCCAACTACAGCATGGACCAGCAACCAGGAAGACAACCAGTCTGGTGATGGGGATGTGCATCCCTGAGAAACAGGACAGTTCACCTTTTCCTCAGAGGACTTAAAAATCCATCTGGAGGTAAAGAGACATGAACTGGAGGCCAAACATTTGGAATTAGAATTGGCAGAGACTCTGCAGCATTTGGAGGCTGAAGAAAAATGAGAAAGTGAGGCATTTGGAGGACAAAGAAAATAACAGACTGCAGCATTTGGAGGCTAAAGAAAATGAGAAGCAGCATAAACATGAGAGGGACATGCTGATTTTTTTGACAGGAACATGGGGGTAACAGGGAAGGGAATAACCAAATCCTAGAAGCAAAAAGGTCAGTAAATTTCATCCATAGTATAAAGAAGATGATAATTTTAATAGTTTTATTCATATATTTGAAAGAGTATGTAAACAGTATAATGTTGACCCAGAGCTCTGGGTATGGTTCCTGATCCCCTTACTCCATGGTAAAGCTGTAACTGCTCTTTCTAAATTGTCTGATACTGATTGTTTAAACTATGATAAAGTTAAACAATGTCTACTGGAATGTTTTAAGTTAACACCTGAAGCTTACAGAAAAAATGTGTGAGCAGAGATGCAAGATAGATGAAAGTGTTTGTGATTATATTGCTGAGTTAAGCACTTATTTTCACAGGTGGGAGAGTGGGCATCTGGTCACCACTTTTGAAAGGCTGACAGACCTTTTAGTGAGGGAACAAGCCCTCAGTACTTTGCCTGAGGACATGAAAATCTGGTTGGCAGACTGGGTTTATAACTCTGCAGATGAGCTGGGGAAAAAGGGGGATGTCTACTTAACAAGCAGGGCATCACTGTACCAGAAGGGGACACCCAGTGCTGCACATGGATATAACAGAACCCATGGTGTGCAGCCAAAACCACCCTAACATAGTCCAGCATTAACAGGGGAAGCCACTAATTCAGGTACACAGCTAGGATCAAGATTTAGATTTTTTAAATGTAACCAGAAGGGCCATGTAGCATACAAATATCCACTGAAGCAAGTTGGGGAACAAAAGGTGGAGGAGCCAGAAAGTGTGAATAACATTATATCAATGGTAAGTTGTCTGGAGACAACAGGGGTACCAGACTTTTACTGAAGTTTATATCCTATCTTAGTGGATGGAAAACAGGCCACTGCTAAGACAGGCACGTCCTATGACACAACCATTGTGAAGCCTGCAGTGGTTAAAGAGGAGCTGTATACATGCTTGTGCAGTCCCCTCCAGTCAAAGCTTTAGAAGAGACCCCATTCCAAACACTTTTGACCAGGGTTCACCTTGATGGCAAGGGTGGAAAAGGAAACAAGCAGGTAGGTGTTTTTTGGATATCCCTGCAGATGTCGTAATAGGGAATGATTTTGATAATGCAGTACCTTGTGTGCATGCAGTTATACACAGTCAAGCATGGAGACAGGCATGTGTTTCTGGTAGCCTGGGGGAGGCCTAGACAGATCCCACACCTGAAACTGGGACTGGTGATGTGGTTATTTCAGGGAGGGAATTACCATGTAGCAGTGAGCCTGAAGGTGAGCCACAGCTGCTGGTAAGTACTGATGTTCCATTGGACAGGGTGACTGTAAGGGCAGAGATGAGTGGTAGTACCCAGGCTGACTTTGAGGCACCACTGTCAGAAGATACCAGAATTCTGCAGAAGGGGATTTGGGAAGGGTCTCAAAGGCAGAGTTGAGACAAGTTCAGCTGTCAGACCCTACATGGTGAAGCTTGAGGGAGGTAGCTAGGGAGGAACCTGATTCTTAAGGAAAAGGGGAGTCTATATACTGGAACAAAGGGTCACTGTATAGACAATGAATCCCTGAGGGAGGGCTAGAGGGTGAGGTAATACAGCGGTTGGTAGTGCTCAGATTCTATCATCTGGCACTTCTAGCCATAGCCCATGATATTAATTTTGCAGGTCATATGGGCATAAAGCATACCAAGAGAAGTATTATGCAGAAATGTTGTTGTCCTGTGATTACAAGGGATATAACAGGGTACTGCAGAACTTGGAACAATGGCAAAAACATAGGCAAGGTGGGAGACAAGGTCAAAGCTCCTTTGATACCTTTGCCTGTGATGGAGGAGCCACTTCAGAGGGTAGTTATGGATTTTGTGAGGCCTCGGAGTACCTCAAGTTCCCCAGGGAAGAAGTATATCCTGATGGTAGTAGATTATGCTACTAGATACCCTGAGGCAGTGGCTCTGTCCTCCATTGAGGCAGAAAAGATGGCAAATGCTTTGTTAGAGTTCTTCAACAGGGTAGGTTTCCCAAGAGAAATACTGGCTGACAGTGGTGCCAATTTCATGTTAGACCTCCTGCCTTGTCTGTGGAAGTGCTGTAGGTTGAAGCACCTAAAGACCACCCCCCTACCACCCCTAGACTAATGGTCTAGTGGAGAGGTTAAACTCTGCACTAAAGAGCATGCTGCAAGCATTTGCAAACCAGTTTAAGAGAGAGTGGGACAAATGTTTTCCCCATCGCTGTTTGCATACTGGGAGGTACCCTAGGAATCCATGGGTTTTTCACCCTTTGAGTTGCTGTATGGGCATATGGTGAGGGGGCCTTTAAATTTGATTTTTGATAAGTGGGAGGGTCAGTGTGAATCCAACAAAAAGTCTGTTGTGGACGTATGTGCTAGACTTCAAGATAAGACTTAGGGAGCTCATGGGCTTGGCACAGGAGAACCTCACAGGAGCCCAACAGCAGGAAAAAGTCTGGTATGACAGGAATGTTTGGGCCTGAGAGTATGCTGTGTGACATCAGGTTATGGTGCTCCTTCCTTTCAGACACAATGAACTGGAGACAGCTTTGAAGAGACCCTTTGAAGTGGTAAGGAAGGCCAGTGATGTTAACTACACAGTAAACCTGCTATGCAAGAGGCATGGGCACAAATTGTGCCATGTTAACATAATGAAGCCTTACCATGACAGGGGAGGCCCTTGGGCTGAGTATTTGCAGTGGGTGGCAGGAGAAATTTGAGTAGGATCTGGTGACTGATCTCTTCAGTGAGGCTTAGACTGACACATCAGTGAAAGGGTAGCAATGTCCCAGTGACAATCCTCTACTCAGATTTGAGAAATCTGAGTAGTGTTACAGGAGTTTGGGGCATGTTCACAGGGAAACCTGGGTACATGCACCTGGTGCAACACTATGTGGATACAGGACCCCAAAGACCTATCAAGCAGGCTTCTTACAGATTGCCTGAGTGAGTCATATAGACTCTGAGGGGGAGATATGGGATATGTTGGAACTGGGAGTATTCCAAGAATCCAGCAGTCCCTGAGCCTCCCCAGTGATGCTGGTACCAAAGAAAGATGGCAACACCAGGTTCTGTGTGGACTGTAGAAAACTAAATAGCCACACAGAGTCAGATGCTTACCCCATCCCTAGGACAGATGAAGCCTTGGAGCAGTTGGGGGGGCTAAGCATCTGCCCACTATTGATCTGACCAAGGGCTACTGGCAGGTGACCTTGCCTCCCACTACTTGAGAGAGGTCAGCCTTTGTGACTCCTTTCAGATTATACAAGATCATTAAGATGTCCTTTAGGATGAAAAATGCCCTAGCAACCTTTTAGAGGCTGGTAGATAATATCCTAGCAGGGACAGGAGATTATGCCCTTGCTTGCCTGGATGATGTTGCTATCTACAGCATGTGTATGTGTAGCATATGCCAGCATAGCTAGCTGGTATTTTGGAAGGAATTGTGTGTCATTTGTATATCAAACTGATTTGTACAGGTGCTTGTGTTGAAAATATATTTGTAAAGTTGCTTGTGTTAAAAATGTTCTGACAGTGGATCCTGATGGGCAGAAAAGAGATACAGCTGTATGTTAGACTGTATTGTGACTGCTGAAATTGGTATACTGTAACAAAGGATACTGGATGAGAAAAGGTTAATCTCAGTCCAGCTAACTTTGAAAAATAGTCTGAAATTAAATTCCGATTGTATCTCACAGTTCTGACTGCAGCCAGAGACAAAATATCTCTGAGAAGCCTGGCTTAATAGCTCTGTAGGAATCATAGAAGTGATAAAATTGTTTTACAGCTTCCAGATGCTATAACACATCTTAGCAATGCACTATGTGTGTGTATTGTGACACATATGTGCAAGATCCTGGCTCAAGTTTCAAGTGGGTAGAGTGGGAACTAGAGTTGAGTGACCAGATATGATGTCATTCTATAGCCATCACTGAAATTATATTTAGATATTAGTGACAACTATCGCTCAGCATTCAGCACTCTCTTATTGGACCCGACAAGACAACTCACTGACAGCATCTTGCCTTGTTCTATTAAGTAAATAAGAAACAGTAATTCTTTAGATCAGTCAGAAGAATATAGTGAGATTAGTTAGATATTGCTTTTCTGTATCTGTGTGAATCTAGCCATCTATGTTATTTTTAATATTTTCTGTGAATGAAACTCTGTTGTTTACTGTAAATAGATATTCAGTATTTTCCTGTTCTTTTATTATTTATTATTAAATATATTTAAACTTTTTCATTGTTGCTGGTCTTTTTAGAGAATATGTTAACCTTTGAGAGTACTTATATTTATTTGGTGACATTGTGGCCACTTCTGACAATCTTGCTGTTTGGTCAATTGGTATTAGTATTAATTTCACTCAGTATAACTGGATACCCCGTTAAGAGCCTTAGAGTAGCTGGCTGGTGGCAGTGCAACTACCTTATAGCCTAGAGATAGTTGGTAAATCTGTGCAAGCCTTTCCCAGGTGTGTATATGTGTGTGTGTGTGTGTGTGTGTGTGTGTGTGTGTGTGTGTGTGTGTGTGTGTGTGTGTGTGTGTGTGTTTGTGTGAGAGTGTGTGTGTGTATGTGAAAATCAAAACTCAAAGAGTGAGTGTGCCAACTACTTGGAACAGGGACACAGAGCACTGGTTTCTGCAGAGAGAAAGATGAAGTCTTATTTGGGGCCTGGAGGAGAAAGTCCATCCCCAGGGTGTGCTCCCTGTGTGCACTTAACGGGAAATTGTGCTTGGTGTAGAGAGATGCATTTGAAAATACATGCATATCTATTTTTGCTCCAAGTGAACCTCCCTTACCAGTGTCAGTGTTGAGGATTGAGACTCCTTGATTACTGGCCCAGAGGAGGGACGTCACAAATGGCTTTACTGGATATACTAGATCTTTTCATGTTTTAAATTAGTATTTTATAAAAATGAACACAAGACAATAGGGTTCATAAGAAATGTGGGCAGATCAGAACAGCTACCAATGGGCATATGATTGCATTCATTAATAGAACTCTGGTGAAGAGGGAGTGCTCTTCTTGTTCTGAAACCAAGTCTCAGTGGCTATACAAAAATGGATGTCTTTGTGGATGAGGTTTGCAAGGAATTCAAATATTTTGTTATTTATGTTCCTAGGATTAAGAAAAGTAACACTGATATTGTTTCAAGTGGAATCTGCACTTTATGATAGACGGCGCAGTGGTGCAGAGGTAGTGTTGTTGCCTCACAGCAAGAGGTTACATGGTTTGATTCTCAGCTGGGGTGCCTTCTGTGTGGACTCTGCATGTCCTCCCTGTGTTTATGTGGGTTTCCTCCAGGTGCTCTGGTTTCCTCCCTTGTTAGAAAGACATGTGTCTGGAGCGTTTCTCCCTCGGCCCTCTGCTGAATATTGTCTTTGTTCCAAGTCAGACATTTCCTGTTAACAAATGTTAAGTAAATAAATAAAATAAAATGATTTGATGCAGGCCTATGTGACTTTATGGGTTAAGCCTACATTCTTAGTGATTCCTTTTAGAGGTATGTAAAGGTGCAGGTGTGGGTATAAATATCAATGTATCACTAGATACATTAGATGCTCTATGGAGTTGCCAGGAAGACTTAGGTAGGGATATTTAGCCCACCTCTGCATAGAAATGTGTGGTGGTATGCTGCCTTTTCTTACAGTGTCGATGTAGTTGAATAAGTAATTGTGTCTGTCACAGAATGAGTTTGAAATATGCAAGAGTAAGGTGTTCTCCATAATAGTGCCAGCTCCTACACTCTAACAGACTTCTCAAGTGAGAAGTAAGTGCAGCTTCTCACTACATGATGATAGGTCTTGATTTGTTTGTGTTATATTAGGGTAATGATAGGGTTTAAATTAAACTGATGTATTAAATGATTGGCATTAATACAGAGTGTGATATTACAGTTGTCAAAACAATGAGGTATTTGATAAAGACAAACAATCAATGGAGAACAGACTTGCTCCACTTAAAGAAATCCCAATCCCTCCAAGCTACACGCTCTAGGGACCTAAACTTTGTCACCACAATAAACAGAACATGCTGGAGGGATAGATTCCTGTCCCAGAGACTTCCCACACTCTGGAACAGACTACCTATCTATGTCAGAGCTCCTCATTAGCACTCTTCAAGAAAAATCTTGATGATTGGATGGGAAATAGGAAATTCACCCCAGGAATCACTTCTGTGGCTCTGCTCAACAGGGCCACAGGAAAATAATTTTCTTGGGTGGCGAAAGCCAGGGTACATTTTTGGCTAGGCTTATATAGGCCCTAGGGCCAATAGCCTAGTACCTACCTATGAACCTATGAACCTAGGTAATTCTATTAAAACACTTGATCATGTTGTTAATGTTAATTACAGTAGTTATGTGTAAATATAATAGCAGAGCAGTGATCAGCAACAGTAACAACAGAACAGAAATTAGCAACTAGAAAACTAGTAAAAAATGAGTAAAAAAGTAATATGTATGGAATAGATAGTTTAGCATCAGGGAAAAAACAGCAAATATAGGTTAGAGCAAAACAATCTAAGTGCAGAAAACACAGTCTGGAAGGTTACCCAGTTAAAGAGCAGAATAACATCAGGAGGAATTGTAGTTCTAATCAGAGCTAATCTTGCTGTCCCAAACACATCAGGAATGTTTTTTTAATCAAATTCCACATACATTAAAATGCATTTGCTGCTAATGTGTTAAGCAAGCAATAATGCCTGACAGGGTGTGTGTTATTGTTTAACATCTGCCCATGGGTGTTCTGAGTCCCAGCGTCACAGGTGGAGGGCCTCTACACCCCTGGAAGGGCATTATTTATGCAATAACACACACCCTGAGAACATTATTGCACTTAGGGAATGGGCCATCTGTTATTTTGTTTAGTATTAATTTGTGTATTTTTCTAATATCTATCTATCTAAATATCTCTCTCTCTCTCTCTCTCTATATATATATATATATATATATATATATATATAAAATTTTATTTTACATTTGATTACTGGGAAAGCCCAACTGGACACGTCCTTTTTCAATGGAGGCTCGGGGAGAAAAGTTCCACTTACAACATACAGCTTAACAATATTTGATTATAGTTGACAATACAGTATGATACAATTGCTAGATAACAGAGTTTAAACAATCAGTGACCTAATTGCTAACTAAGTAATTAGTTATTATACAAGAACATACGGTAGGGAAACAGCTAATAGAACATAAAATCTTAAACAATTTCTGTAAGGAATCCTAAAATTAAAATATCATAAAATTAAAATAAAGCATGGTTAGACATAATAGAGAAATGAGAGACATTTACAACATTATGCAATTTCAGCATAAGCTGACATGGTTATTTTTAGGATTAGCTGTTCTTGTTTGTCATCAGAGCTAATTGACCTATAGTAAGCGTAGTGCTAGTATCAAAGAAGCAGAACTATTAGTATTGTCTGAGAAAGATGATTTAGTCAGGAGCAGAGCAAGGGCAAAGCCACTTGTTGGATAAGTGAGTCTTTAGTATTTTTTTTTAAATTGAGACAGGGATAGAGTAGATATAATGTCATGTGGTAGTGTATTTCAGATTTTGCCTAGATAATTTGAGAAAAGGGATTCTCCCAGTAAGTTTTTGGCTGTATTGATTTTAATGAGAGGTTTGTTGGCAGAGCGTAGAGTTCTGGCAGTGGAATATGGTTGAAGTCATTTTTGCAGGGCGGGTGTTTTCTCAGGTTGGTAGAAGATTTTATGGGCCATAGTTAATTGGTTATAGAGAAGGAGTTTGGAGAGTTCTAGCCAGTTGACTTGAGTGCTATACAGTGGTGTGATCTAAATGGAGAGCTTGCATCATATCTGGCAATTTTGTTATAACAGGATTCAGGTTTTGCTAAGTCAGATTTTCTTAGATTTGTGAGTATTGGAGATGCATATTGCAGAGTAGACATCAGATGAGATTGGTCAACAGTAGCTTTAGTGTTTTTTGTGAAGTAGTGTTTGTTCTTATACAGCGTTCCAAGTTCTTTTGTGTACTATATTTTACTGTTTTGGATATGTAAATGTCAAATTTCAAGCGGCAATCAATTTTGACTCCTGGAAGTTTGGTGTGAGGTGAGGGGGAGAAGATAGTGCTATCAATGAATTTCGACTCCTAGAAGTTTGGTGTGAGGTGAGGGAGAGATGATAGTGTTGTTTAATAAAACAGTGTCAAATGTGGTAGTGGGTACAGCTGATTTAGTGGGATGGAAAATCATGAGTTTGTGTTTTGGGGGTTCAGAATTAATTGGGAGTTTGTTAGGCAGGTCTCTACTGCTAGGAAGGATTGTTGTGTTAGTGTTTAAAGTTCATCCATGATAGTAGTATCATATATCACTGTTGAATCATCTGCATATTGGATGAGTGAGGCTTGTGGGGTTGAGGTATGTAGGTTGTTTGTAAATAATGGCAAGAGTAGGGGTCCTAAAACTGAGCCTTGTGGGAAACTTAGGGTCATGGGAAGTAAGGGTGATAGTGTTTGTTGCCAACATACTGTTTGCTGGCACCCAGATAGGTAGTCCTGGAATCAGGCAAGGGTAGATTGACATAAGTTTATCTCAGAGAGTACATTTGTAGATTTATTATCTCAGACCATATCAAAGGCTTTTGATAGGTCTAGGAAAATAGAGGATACATAATTACTGTTGTTTCTGTGAAGGCTGACAGTTTTAAAAAGTGTCATTAGTACTGTGGTAGTACTATGATATGGTCAGAAGCCATGCTGAGTATTGATTAGTAGTTTGTTAGTATGCAGGTAATCTGTGATTTGTTTGTGAGTGATTCTCTCTAGTATCTTACGGAGTGGTGATAAGACTGTAATTGGGAGGTAGTTATACAGCTCTGTTGGTGAGCCTCCTTTTTGAAGTGGTGTAATGTGAGAGGTTTTCCAGATGGTAGGGACTTGGTGTTCTGCTATGGATCTATTGATAAGAACGGATTCTGGGTAGGCAATACCCTCAGTTAGTTTTAGGAAATTAGCAGGTAAGTTGCCTGCAGTTGGTGTGGTGAGTTTTAGTTTTTTAAGCATTTTTTTTTTCATTATTTCTGCTGATACAGGTTGCAAGGAGAAGGTGGTCTTGTTTTTGTCTGGCATAGCAGTAGTTGTTATAGAAGATGGGGTTTGATTGTTGGACTGGGCTAAGATAGTCTCAGTAAAGTATTTATTGAACTGGGTAGCGATGTTGTCTATATTATTAGTAGTAGTATAGTGGGGATGTGCTGACTTTGCCCAGTAGAAATATATTATGGGTTCCTATTAAATGATCGAAGATGTATTTTTTTGAATGCGTCTTGATCGAACTTGAAAGCACGAAAAGGCAACAATAGCGAAATGGCATATAAGCAAATTCTTTCCTTGGGAAAGAAATCTCTTGGCCGCTTCCATTAGTTTGCCATTTTCATGAATGTAGTGTGAACTCGGAGTTGGTATATTTAAGTAGGGGGGGTGTGGGGGCACAGCCCCCCACACTGGGGGGGGGGGTGAAGCCCTCCAATTTATGTAATGTTTTAAATTTTTTTTTTGCTTTGTGGAACAGCGACTTTTTTCCCCTTGGAAAAAGATCACTGTTCTAAGTGTTCGAGATTGTAAGCTTTCACTTACATGGGTTCGATAAATCATCGTTCACTTTTTTAAGTGTTTGATGATTTAACATAGACCGTATATTATTTACTGCTGACCAGATTTTTTATGGATTATTGTGGTGCTTAGCTTGGGTTTTGGAGTAATAATTTATTTTGTCTTGTTTAATTTGCTTCATTTCTACATTGCTAGTAGATTTGCAAAGCAGACTGGGATTTAGTTTTGTACCCGTTTTACCAGGCCCTGTCTCTTGTTTTTAGTAGAGACCTAGTTTCTTTGTTTAGCCAGATATAATAATTAAGATGTAAAATAGTTCCTCAACCTACTGTTTCAAACTTACTGAAGTATATGCAGGAAAATCATTGGTGGTTGAAGTCATTAAATAATGGGTTACATTTGAGTTTCAGACTTTATCATAGCTTTCAACTAATCAGGGACAAATCTCATCAGAATCAGGGACAAATCCAGAAGTAATCAAGAACACTTTTAAAATATTAGTATATTAATCTGAGTCATTGACAGAATAAGAGAATGTACATGAATATACATTTTCTGAACTAAAAAGTCTGTAACTCTACTTTCATTGTTTATTAAGTGTAACTCACTACCTTTTCTCCAAATTTGTGTCAAAATCACCCTGAAAATCAGAGACAGGTGAGAGATATGGACCTCATATCTATCAGAGACTGCAAGTTAACATAAATATGTTATAGCAACTTTCTAGTTATGTAAGAGTAATGTTTAAAATCTGTCTCTATTTTTCAGTCAGTCAGCCAGATTCAATAAAGCCTGCATGGCACATTTCCACCGTGTGTGCTTCGCACTAGTCCACTGTTTTGGATTCAGTAAGCAGTTCTACATGGTGTGTAGAGCCATGCACAGCTGCGCAAACAAGGTAAACAACATGGAATATAAATTACAGCATGAGCAAATTAGTTGCATGCTAATCAACCAATCCAAGATGGAGGAGCTATTCAACAAGCTATAAAGTGACCATGTAGACTCAATGCTGGTTTTCCCTATGAATTCCAAAATCTATTGGAATACAGCCACAGAAAGGAGTCTACACAGAAACAATGTTAGGGCCTGTTGTTGCTTTAATTAATGTGTATGTGCAACAGGCTGAAGTCTATGCCGCCGCTGCTGCTGCTGCTGCTAACAGACCAAGGCCAAGAAGGAGAAGAGTTCTCAGACCTCGGGTAACTTATCACATTCTACATGATGTGGAAATTGTAGAGCACCACAGTGTGGCTAGAGACACACTACATGGACTCTGCAAACTCTGTTGTCCTCAACTCAGAGCCAGGGCAAACTGAGGGAAACCCATCCCATTGGAGACAAAGGTATGTGTAGCACTTAGAATTTTAGCTACAGGTACATTTCAGATACCAACAGGGGGCATGCTAGGAGTTCCACAGGCATCAGCATCCAGGATCCTCTAACAATTCTTAAATGCTATGCTCCAACATGCTAGTGGCCACATATATTTCCCCCTGTACTCCTGAGAATAGGGCCAGAAATATGCAGGGATTTTACCCTGTAGCACACTACACTGAAGTACTGGGTGCCATAGACTGCACACATGTAGAAATTAAGGTACCATCTGGGGAACGGGGAAGGCTCTACATTAATAGAAAGGGCTTCCACTCTATTAACTGCCAAGTCATGTGTAATGCCAAGGGAATCATCTTGAATTTGTGTGATGGCAACCTAGGCAGTTACTAAGACTCACATATCTGGTGCAGCTCCCAACTGTATCAGATATTCGCTAGGGAGGATATCCCACAGGGTCATTTACTGGGTCTATATTACAGCATCGAACTCACAGGCGTCCGAACATTGTAATATTGAACCCAGATGTCTGAAATATGAAAATAGCGAAGCCACGGCACACCGATTTTCTTCCCAGGGAAAATAAAACAATGGGCCGTTTATGGGGCTTTGCTATTTCATCCACTGTTATGCTATCTCGGAGTTGGTATATTTAGTTAGGGGGGTATAGCGGCGTGGGGGGGCAAAGCCCCCACTTTAGTTTAAGTTTAAAGTGTCTGTTTTTTTTTTTTTGTAACAGAACAGTGATTTTTTTTCCCCAGGGAAAATGATCATTGTTCTGTGTTATCGTAATTATTGGGTTTTTGAACTTCACGGTTCGATATTATAACGTTCGAACTCCTGTGAGTTCGACATTATAATATAGACCCCATTTACTGGGGGATGCAGGTTACGCACTGGAACCATGGCTGAGGGCACCCATCTGAAATGCGCACACACCTGCTAAAGAACACCATAATGAGGCACACACTCAAACCAGAAATATCATAGAGCATGTATTAGGGCTGACAAAGTTGCAGTTCTGGTGCCTAGATACTCTGGGGGAGCCCTGTAATACAATCCATAGACATTTATTGAAATATTCACAGTATGTGCCATGCTACACAACACCATCCTGTGAAAACAGCTTCAGTAGGATCAACCAGTGAAAGGAGCACACATCCCACTACCAATGGTAAGGTCATCACAGACACATGCAGGTAAGAAGTCAGAGGAGGAAGCAGCAGCTGCTGTGGGTGTAGGCAGGTTTAGGCATGCTTGATATGCCCTCACATTGGCTAAGAGACAACGCATACAACTCTCACTCACCACCTAAGGGCCTAAAACCTTCCTCCTATGCATATACATACAGTAACATTGATGCCAGGAAACTCTCACAACCTTCACCTCCCTGTGTTTTGGCTGTGTACTGCTTGCAGCAGACAGAGTTCGCCCCAAACTAAAACTGTTGACAACTGCTGGATTTTTAAGGTAAGTGCTGAACCTGGAGTGTACTGTGTAATAATATGAATTACTGGCATATACTTGCATGTTGTTACCTAGTAGTGTAAGCAAGTAAAATTATTTATTTATTATTATTCCAGTTTGATGACTAGGGAGGTCCACTGGGCTCAGGGAGCCCATTTTCAGGGGAGGCCTGGGGAGAAAAGCTCCACAATACATAGTTTAGTTACACAAATAATTGCAAAGAAACTTTGCATTACAAACAGCAGGTAGCATTCAAAAAGAAAAGAAACAAACAATTACAATTTTGTTTAGGTGAGAAAGACAGGCATATAGCCTGGTGGCTAGATTTTACAGTTCATTTATTTATACAATGTACATATGTGAGAGAGGTTAGCTAGGTGAGAAGATTAGCCAGGCATAAAAGTGGAGGAGAGCTTGAGAGGTATGGGGCAAAGAGTACAGTTGCATTTTCTGTTTAAATAAAGGTATGAATGAAGAAGAGTTTTTAAGTTTTCAAGGTTGTCACAGGTCCTCGGTGATGAGGGAAGGACATTCCATTTTTTAGCTAAGGAGAAGGATAGCAGAAGCTGACCAGCTGGGTGCTTGGGTATTTGGACGGTGATTAGGTTTTGGTGGGTAGATCTAAGGGTTCTATGTGTGGTATATGGTTGTAGGATATTGGATAGTGCAGGACACTTAATAGGTTGGAACAGTAATTTGTGGCCGGTGATGATTTGGAGAAAATCCAGTTGGTTTGGGAGCTCAAGCCAATTTAATGAGTGAAGGGAGGAACAATGATGAGAGGAGGAGTTGGCTTTGGTAGTAAATCTGGAGATTTTATTGTAACATAATTCCAGTTTGGAGGAGAGTGTGGAAGATAAATTAGTAAGCAGAGGGGCGCCATACAGTAGAGAGGAAAAGAGATAGGATGTGGCGAGAGTTAGTCTGGTAGCAGGAGAGAGGAAGTAGTTGTTTCTATAAAGTAGGCAGGGTTTTATGTGGGTTTTCTTAATGTTTAGCTCGATGTGAGTGTTAAATTTTAGGTGTTCATCAATGGTGACACCAAGAAGTTTGGCGGAGGGAACGGCCTCTATAATGGAGTTGTTAAGGCTGGTTATTTGAAATGAATTTTTATCAATAGGGGAGGATTTTGAAGGAGAGAATAGAAGGATTTTAGTTTTGTTGGCATTTAGTGAGAGGTGATTTTGGAGCATCCAGTTTTCGGTGGTAGAGAAGGCTGTTTGTGTCAGTAATTGGAGATCTGTTAGGTTAGAGGTGCAGCAAATCAAAGTAGAATTGTACGCATTTTGCACAATATTGATGTTGGGTATGGCTTTGTGAAAGTCGTTAATAAAGATATTGAATAGTACTGGGCCAAGTATCGAACCTTGGGGTACTCCAGTGGGGGTAGAAAGGAAGGTGGAGGTGCCCTGTCCCCATTTTGCAGCCTGGGACCTGTCTGAAAGATATCTGAAGAACCAGGAAAGTGTTTTTTGGGAGAGATTGAGATTAGACAGATGATATAGTAGGTGGATATGGGAGATGGCATGGGGCAGTCTTAGTTTTTACTCTTTTTGTTCTTATTGGAGCTAGGGAGTTAAGGACATTTAAGAATATTGTATTGAAAAAGTCAACGGCTGCATCTAATGGGAGAGTTTTTAAGGGGTTCCAGTTAGTATGCTTAAGGGAATCGGAGAAGGTAGTAGGATTAAAGTTAGAAAGGTTATGAGTGTGAATGAACTGGTGGGAGTGTGGGGAAGTGAGGGTAGCTCGATGGGTGAAGGCAGGGAGATGGTCTCCTAATGGGTCAGGAATGACACCAGATTTTATGACTTTATTGGGATGTGATACTACTAGAATCCAGTCTAGTATGGAGCCTGGAGGGTTGGTTTTGTTAGGCCTAGTAATGGAATTAGTAAGTTGAGTGTAGTTTAATAGATTGATTGACATGGTGGGATTAGGGTTATTGATTTTGTTCCAGTCTATGCATCTCCCAATATATAGGTTTCTAGCTTAATATTTGAGGAGGGCCCAGGAGGGGATATCTTCCAGGGTACTGGTGTTGTTTCCTGGAGGAATATATAGTGAAATGAAGCAGATGCTTTTATGGTTGTTTATTTTTAGTAGGCCAGTTACAAGTTCAGCATTATTTAAAGAAGGGATGGGATTAGGATATGGAGTAAAGGACAACTGGTTGGAGTAGATTAATGCTACACTACCACTTCCTCTACTTAGGCGGTCAGATTGAAGTGATTGAAATCCAGGGAGAAGGAATTCAGAGTGACTTATATGAGGTTTTAGCCAGGTTTCAGAGATGGCTACAATGTCAGGTGAGTTGTGATTGAGTCAGGCATGAAAGAGGGTTAATTTGTTTTTTAAGCTTTGGGCATTGATGGTGAGGAATTTGTGGTATTTACTGGTGGATTTATTGTAAGAGCTAGGGTGGTTTGTTGGGGAGAAGTTTGGTCGTGGATTAGGGTGAATGTCATCAGCTAAGCAGAGAGTAAGAGAAAAAAGGAATACATTTTTTTGGTCTGTACTTGGGTAGAAGTGTCTGGTAGAGAATAGGTTTAGGTTTGTAGCATTTAGTAGAGATTGGGAAAAATTTTACTTTTAAGAGGAGGATAGGATGGGAGAGAACTAGAGAGGCAGATATGTTGTGGAAGTGTGTTGTGTGGGGGAGGTGTAGATGAAGAGGTGAAGGGTGTAGATAGAAGTGGGTATAGGAGATGGCATGGTATAAAGGAAGTAGAAGAAGGATGAGGAGAGATGTGGAAATAAAAGTTTTTGGAGTAAGAGAGCATGATAGGTGGAGCCTGTCAGATGTAATAGAGAGGAGGGTAATCAGACTTAGGAGGGAGGTGGGTGTGGCAGCGAGAGTCAGGTAGGCTAGAGGACTGGGCGGGGGAAAGTGCTTGTGGATTGGTTGGTGGTGAGAGGGTGGGATATCAGGAGGAGAATAAATGTAGGAGCACTGGGGGTGGGTGAGATTTGGGGGTAGGGTAGGGGAGCGGAGTGAGCCCGCAGGGTGAACAGAGCATGATAGAGCAACAGGACAAGAGAGGCTAGCAGAAAAAGTATCAGCCACTGTTGTTCAAGGTTGAGATAAGTAGATTATTCAATGAAAGACTGTAGGGAAGAATAGAGTTACAGTTTGTAAGAAATGTTAAGGGGAGCTTTGTTCATTAGATTGTTTAATGTAGGTAGGGGGTGGTTATTATCAGGATTTGGAGAGTGTGGAGTGGGATTTTTTGGGAAAGTTTGTTAGTTTGCAAGCATGTAGAGATAATATTGTACAAAGGGGATTTAATATTTTATAGGCTTTATGCTGATATTGCTGCCACCTAGTAGAAACAGGAAGATTAGCAGGCAGGAAAAATGGCCAGGTCTCTTATAAGTTATACTAGATAGTGTTCAGAGACTAGTAATCAAGCCAAATGGGGGTGTTTAATGGTCTGTGGTTGGCTGCTGATTCACACACATGGAAGGGCAGTCTAACCATTAAATGTAGTCTTAGGTAATAAAATCTAGTGTAAGGCTACATACATTCACAGAAGTTTAGTTCTTTTCTTATTTGGCCCAGGCTAGCAGGCAGAAATATCCACGAATAAAAACGTCAGAGGTTTTGCAGGTAGAAGTCTTTATATTCTAGAGGCTGGGAGGGACCTTCAGGAGAGGAGTACTATAAAGAGAGAGGACAAACATACTGGTTTAGGTATTTAATAGGAAAAGATACAGGAAGAGAGGAAGGAAATAGAGGCAGTAACTGAGTAATAGTCAGTAGAAGTGATTAAATAAGTAAAACGTAAGAAGTAGAAAGATAGGGAGAGATCTAGAAGAGGGGTATGTAATGAGGGAGAGTTGGAGTAAGAGGTAGAATGGAGAAGACAGCAAGGTACATCTATAGGAGAATGCAGGAGTAGGCAAAGTATGATACAGTTTTCCAAGCCTCAAGTCACTCTACTATCAAATTACACTAGACCACGTTAAATGTAGTAACCCAGCTCATTTGTTGAGATGGGGGGATTAGACATTAGTAGAAACAAGTGAACGACACTAATTTAGGCAGACATTACAATGAAAATGCATAGAATATAACTATAAACTGTATAAAATGTCTAGGCACAACTAAATATTTACAACATTATATAGATTTAACCAAGTGGAGCCATAAATATACTTTTCAATTATCAGGACATGTGGAAGGACAATTATCAGGACATGTGGAAATGTGGGATATTTGTACAGAAATTACCTTAACATGTGACAGCAGAGACATATTTGACTTATATGTGTCCATTATGAAATAGTAGGCTTCAGGCATCAAAGATTCACACAGTCATACCTCTCAAAAGTAGTGATGGTCACTGCATAGCCTCAGACTTTAGCACCATATGTTTGTACCAGAAAATCATTAAAGAGAGAGGTTAGAAAGTAATGATACACACTGCAGTTTCAGACTTCACAACCCTCACAAGATCATTAACAATTAAGATGGAAACATTTTGATGGTATCTACTGTTTAACTTTCTAAGACCAATAAAAGTCAAAGATACAATTACCAATTCAAGATCACAAATGCAGATATAATTAACACTAAGTCAGCTACGCACCCTGTGCATTACACACAAAGCTTTTGTATCCCTGAATCCAAAAGATACAAAACAGATATATGACACAGTTATCATCACTTGCACAGAGTGTTTTTTGTGTGTGTGTGTGTGGGGGGGATGGAGGGGCAGGATGCCTAGACTGACACAAAAGGTTAGTGAGTGTGTGTGGGTAAGAAAGAGAAACAAGCATATATTTGGATAAAGCAGCAAATGGCTAGTGAGACAAAATCAGTTTTAAGCTTCACAGCTGAACCATGTAACTGCTGTGTGTGGGTTCTCCAGGTGAAATTGGTTTGTGAGTGTCTGCATGAACACATCCAAGCTCTGTGCTAGCTCTACATCTTGGTATGTCAGACAGGTGTGAGCCGTGCATGGCAGAGTTGGCAGTTCATTGTTGTCATAACCTACTACAAGAACTGGCTCTGCCAGGAGTTGCACTGGCAAATCCACGCCCACAGTCAGATGCACTGCTGCTAAATGAATGTAACTGATGTCTGCTGGATGAGCTGCCCTCACGAGGATGCCCAGGACCATGACCCCATGGCCTGCCACATTTGGGTTTGGACAGCTCAACCACTGATGGAGCAGTGAAAGTACTGCCATTATGGGAGTGTCATCAGGCATGGCCACATTGGCTAACAGATAATGTGGCTGACCTACGCCAATGAGGATGCTGTCCCACTCCCAGCAGATGTTCCTTCACAGACACTGCCCATTCCAATGTGTCATTCATCTCATCAATTGAATCAGCAACATGGTGGAGGTAGTCACACATGTCAGCCTGTGTCATATCTACAATCCTAAGCATTTCAGTGTAGGACCTATGTGAATGTGTCTGTGCCTCCATGATGGCCATAAACATATGCTGAGTGGCATGGGAAGAGACACATGGATCAGGTGCAGAATGTAGACCAGGCCTACTCCAAGCACCCCTAATAACCCTTCTGTGTGGCACATCACCTACACTTTGGCTACGGCCAGAGTCAACAGGTACTGAAGCCACAGTAATGATACTTCCCTGATTGATTGTCTTGCTTTCCACTTGTCCAATATCTGAGGGGGTCAATGGAAAGGATAGGCATAGGCCTACTGAATGTGTCTGATGGAATTTCAGTGGATGGCTCTATGTCAACCTCAGTGTCAGATTCAACCTCTGGGCCCCCTCATCTGTGCCTCTGTTTGGCCACCATCATCATCAGAGTCTGCTGATACTCTGACATCAGATGGTAGAAGTCCCACACTTCCACTGTCGGGATCACCTGTGATAATAAACAACAAACACAAACACAGGAACAATTAATATCTACACTACTATAGTCCAATATATGCTAACAAAATAACAGTGGTGCCACTATTAGACAGTACAGCATACACACAACAGTCCTGACATCAACACCACACACTAAAATACTTGTTGAATTGCTCATAAGTACTAAGATAAATATGTTTGGCTTAGCATGTGCAGATTATGGTATGCTCTGTATGCCAGACAGTTCTGAAAGAAGTTAAGCAAAAGGAAAGGATAACATCATCTCAATTAACAGTAACACAGGGGGTAATACTTTAGCCCCTTTATATGTCCATTAACTATACTTTCAACAAGAACTTGGATGACAAGTTCATCCTTAGCCAATGTGCTCATAGGTTCATAAGTAGGTAATAGGTTATCGACCCTAGGGCCTTTACAAGCCTAGCCATAACAATTCCCTGGCTATTGCTTCCCACAAATATTTACTTTCCTGGACCCCTGTCTAGCAGGGCTACTGATGTGATCCCCGGGGTGAATTTTCTATCTTCCACCCAATTATCAAGGTTCCTCTTGAAGAGGGCCATTAAAGTGCTCTGCCTGACATGTATGGGCAGTCTATTCTGCAGTAATGGGAGTCTCTGGGTCAGGAACCTATCCCTCCAGCATGTTCTATTCATTGTGATGACAAGGATAAGATCCCTGGAATGTGTGGCTCAGAGGGATTGGGATTTCTTTAAGTGTAGCATGTCCAAGTCCAACAACTCTGGGTTTGACATGGCCTTGTATATTAGGCAGAGATCACCATTAAGTAGGCGATATGTGACAGAGTATAGCTGGAGTTTCTTTAGACGGTCAGCATAAGGCATCTGCTTTAGGCCTGTGGCTCTTTTCGTGAGGTATTTCTGTGGCCTTTCTAGTTGTTGCAGATGTCTTGTGAGGTACATACCAAATGGGGCATTGTATTCTATAATGGGTCTAATGAGGGATGAGTACAGAGGGACAATGACCTCCTTTTTTCTGGATGAAAAGCCCGTAGTGATGAGGTGTGCCACATAGAAGGATTTTCTAACTGTTGTGGCTATGTGGTTATCAATGGTAAGACCACTGTCCTCTTGTGTCCCTAGGTCTCTTATCACACTTTCAGTGTTTAGTGTACTGCCACCTATGTGGTAGCTCACAGGTATGTGTTTTTTCCCAATGGGGACAACTATACATTTTTGGGCATTTAACTTGAGACCATGGCTCTGGAACCAGGCATCTGTTTCAGTAAGGCCCTTTTGTAGTACACCACATCATTTGGGGATTCAATAATGGCTCCCAGCTTGCAGTCATCTGCAAACTTTGTAAGCCAGAGTCCCTTAGTGTTGGCCTGTACTTCAGAGAAGTAGATGCCAAACAAGAGTGGTCCAAGGACAGAACCCTGCTGTACACCACTTGTCACTTGTCTGCAGCTGGATTTGGCATCGGCTACTTTTACAGTGTGTGTTCTGTCAGTAAGCCAGTTGGAAACCCATCGAGTGACGTACGGATTAATGCCCAGCCTAGTAAGTTTATCTATGATTCCAGAGTGAGGGATAGTGTCAAAAGCCTTGCAAGGTCCAAGTAGGCTGTGTGAACCACCTTACCCTCGTCCACAGCTCTGGAGACTGATTCGAAGAAGTCGATCAGGTTCAGGAGGCAAGATCGGCCCTTCACAAATCCAAACTGGGTGGGGTCCAGTGTTTGAAGGTTGCCAATGTCTTTGTTTATAAGTTTCATGATAATACATTCCATGGCCTTGCAGATCAGGCTGCAGATTAGACTGATGGAATGGAAGTTCCCAGGATCCAAAGTGGATCCCCCCTTGTGAAGTGGTATGACTGTACCTGTGCACCACTCTGTGGGCATGAAGCCTGAGGTGAGGCTATGATTAAACATGATACATAGGTGAGGTGCCAGTTCATTTTGTAGTTCATGCAGTACACAGCTGGGGATGTCATCTGGTCCCATGAATGCTGTATTCTTGGCTTTGGAGAGTGCGTTTTTTACCTGAGTGGCCAGAATTTGGCATTCTTTCATTACTGAGATGGGTGCTTTAGGGGGTGATAGGGGGGTGAAAATGGCACTGAATCTATCTGCGAGGATATTGTGGCAGTATCCTTGGGATCAGTATATGCAGTGCCATTCTGCTGTAGCTCAGAGCAGATCTGAGTATTGCCATTTAGATTCTTGACATAGCTATAGAATGCCTTGTGGTTGTCTTTGGAATCATTGGCAGTTTTGTTTTCATAACTAGCTTTGGAAGAGTTTATGAGGGATCTCAGCTTTCTACTGAGGCTGGTGAGGGAGTTTTTAGAATCCTGGTGTCTCCCTCTTTTCTGCAACAGTTTCTTTCTTCTGTTGCACAGCTTGTTTATGGCAGGGGACTACCAGATTGGCTTCCTTTTTTTAGAGGACAGCATCTTGTTTCTATTTGGATGGCTCAGTCCATGCATGAGTGAATGTGCTCATACACCACCTTAGTGTAGGATTCAGCAGTTGAACTTCCAGTTCCCATCTGCATGGGTGTCATGACATTTGTTACTTCTGACTTGAGAAACATGAAGTTGGCTTTGGAGAAGTTTTTTATGGAGGTTACCTTAAAGGGGGTGGGATGTGGATGTCAAGGGTGATTAGCTTATGGTCTGATCTCACCAACAAGGTGGTGACCACTGGTGTGAAACATTGAGCTCCCATGTTGGAAATGACCAGGTCTAGAATACTGGTACCCCTGGTGGGACTATGTATTAGTTGCTCTAGGGCATTGGAATTTATGAATTCCAAGAACCGTTGAGCAAAGGTGTTGGTACAGGAGTAGTTTTCCCAGTTAATGGTAGGGTAGTTGAAATCACCCAGTATTAGGGTGTTTGGTTATATCTTAATATTTTCCAGTGTGTTTAGAAAGGTGTAGTGAGAATCTTGGGGCATGGTGGGGGATCTGTAGCAAGCTACAATTTGTATTGCAGTCTTACCTAGTGTTAGTTCCACCTGGAGAATTTCAGATGCATTGTGTTGGGCAATCAGTCTGGAGGTGTGAATATCCTTGGTGAATATGGACACACCTCCACCTTTAGTGTTTTGGTCCTGGTTTGGTGGCTGAAAAGTGTGGTATAAGTTGTAAGCTGGTATTGCAGGGGTGCTCTCTGGAGCTTTGAACCAGGTGTCAGTTACTGCACAGATATTGATGTTCTCAATTTTTAGGAGAGCCTTGAGACAGTGCATCTTGAGGTTTAGACTTCTAGCATTGAGTAGCATTACCTTCAGATTTTGCTTGCCTGTACCTGTTATGGTGGTAGTTTTGTCCTTTGAACCTTGCCTAAAAAAGGCATTATATGGGTGGCAAGAGCCTTAGCCAGTAACCTGAATCACAGGGGTGATAGGTGCAAACCATCTCTTGCAAAGCATTGTGGTTTGTCGATCATGTCATCCCAGGCAGACAGATACTGGATCACCCTTGAATGACAACAGAAGCTTAGCCAATTATTGAAGTCAATCATTTTGTCCTTATACTGTGGTATCATTCTGGGCAATGGCAGGATGCTACTCAGGGCTAGGGTCATACCTGCCTGGGCTGCATGATCTGAGAGCTCTTCCAAGTCTCTTTTCATGTAGTCCAGGGAGGTACTTCTCAAGTCATTCACTCCAGCATGGACAATGACAGAGTCATATTTGTACCTGTTGTGGAGTGACTTGAGTGCATGCATTATGTGGCGGATCCTTGTTCAACCTGGTGAGTGGGACATCGGTGTGCCTGACTATAGAATCACCTATGACTAATGTGTTGGGTATGTTGTTTTGCCTTAGGGGCTGCTGTTGGGTGGCACACTGGTGTTGTGAGCTATGTGACACTTTGGTTGTGTTTGGGGGTGGTGTTTGTTTGCATTTGAGCTTCGGAGATCCTTCTTGCTTGGGCAGGTTAATGTTAAGAGCCTCCGCATATGTGGGTTTTGTGTTACTATGTGTGGGCTTTGGTGGTGTGGGTTTGAAGGACTATGTGTTGTTTGAGGTGTTGTGTGGATGTTAACCTTCTCCTCTTGACTGTCTAGCACAATCTTGGCTGGAGAGAGCTTTGCTTCCAGTTTGGCTATGTATGTGCACATCTCGCAGGTTGTAGTGTTTCGTGGTAGGAGGAGAGAGTTGTCTGTGTACATGAGGCAATTGCTGCATTGCCCCAGTATGCCCAGATTCACCAGGTGAAGAGGCGAAATCCCCAGAAGCTGACCACTGGACATGCCTGATTAGGTGTTTTCTTTCTGTAGTACAAGAGCTGTTTTCCCTTACTTTTGGCAAGGTACTTGCAGTTGTAGGCTGTCTAGTGCCTATGACTATTTTCTCCTTATTACTAAGGAGAGGTGAGTCCTTCTAACAAATTAAGGCTTCCTAGTGCTTTTTAGTGAGTTTTAGAGCAAGTGCTAGTCACGGATATACAGATTTTAGTGCTACTGCTGATAAACTAGCTAGTTCTAAGGGAAAATTCGAAGAGCAGACTTTCTGGTACTGGGAATAGTTTAACCTTAGCCCTGCAGTGCGCAAATGCACACAAACACTCGTATTTATGCCAGAAAGTTGAAAAAGATAGAAATCAGCCCAAAATGGCCAATAAAATTGCAATTTCAGAGCTAGAAACCACTCCTCTAGTGTTAGATAGGCAGTACAATGCTCCCACACTCACTGGTAATCAGTAGGACCTCCCCCTACAACAGCAAGGTCTGGATAGCTCTGAACACTGAAACTAAAGTCCTGAAACCAGCAAAGCCTGGAAACTGGACTATTCTAGTTAGAAAAGGTGGGAAATTAGCAAACAAGATATAATTTTTTTTTGGTAAAATCAGACTAAACAATGCAGTTAATCAGTAAATAAGCACAGAAAGTGTAATCAATCCAAATGTGTTTTTAACTGTAGCAATCATGAACCCCCCTCCAAAAAAATAACTATTTCCTGTGAAAAAAAACTAACATATTAATTTAAATTGTTTTACTATCCAACAGTATTTAACAACTGAGATACAAAAGCCTACCTGGAAACTCCTCCTGAGACTTGCTTGCTGTCACTGAAACAGTAGAACCAATGTCAAAGACATGCTGTTCTGCTCTTTCCTGGGAGATGTCTGGATCCCTGGCAGTGGACAGGAACTCTTCATTCGCTGTTAGTGGTGGCTCTGTAGCAGGCCCCCCTCCCGGTTCCCATCTGATCATGGGCCACTGCAGCTGCTCTTCTCCATGCAGATTAGATCATGTCAGTGGCCCTATGGTGCACCTAGTCATATGCCTTGCTGTGGCCACCCACTGCATTAATATCTGCAACTATCTTCTGCCAAATCTGCATTCTGCCTGACATATCTCCATGTCCCCTCTCAAGCAGGAAGACACAATGTCACCTAAAAGCTTCCAGAATTACCTGATTCTCAGGATCAGTGAACAGTGTTTTTTTGAGGATTGAGATGCCTGGGTGCCATAGTCCTAGGTGTCCTAAAAGATAACAGAAGAATAATACACATAAGTATCACATAACTATAAAATAACTGTTCCCAGATAAAAGAGAAAAGGTAGCTTTTCAGTATTATCCACTGGAGAAACATAAAACAGTCTAAAGCTTTGAAATATGAACAACAGGCTGGATGCAAAAAAGGAGAGCAACAATAGCAACATATCCTTGTTTGTGTCATAACAGAAATGCAGCTTTGCTCCCCCACCCCCAAAAGAACAGGCAAATAACAAATGTTGCTAACAAACCACCTTTGAAATGCTAAAAGTGCTATAAAATGAACTGTCCCTGAAACACATCTACTGATTTAGCATAGAACATTCCATGTTAAGATATTGCCAATCATGTATACCTACCTGTGATATGCCCTGACAAACATGCCCATGCCATCAGTACACTTCTAACTAATGCACAGAGATAAAAGTGTAAAGCCTTTGCTAATTGATGTATGTGTATATATATATATATATATATATATATATATATATAAAGCCATTAAACAGATTTTTTCTTAATTACTTTTCAGCATATCCAGCTGACAAAATACAAGCATGCCTTCTCAAGTTCAGTAATCCTCTGTGCAGATATATCGCCACATAAACAAGTCTCCTCACCTTTAGCTTCCCTAGCTACACAGTTGCCTTTTTATGGCATAAATTCAGGGCCATCAGCATGGTGAAGATGCAAATGAGGTGTGACCTCATTAGAATTGCTAAAGACCTAATACTTGGCTCCATGTAGTAGATGTAATCATAGTGCAGGCACTCCTTCCATGTTTGTTTTAATGGATTGCAACTGTGAATGATTACTGGTATAGAGAAGGAAAACACAACAGCAATGCATACTGCCCTACCTCATGTGGGTGTGTCAGGTTAGACTTACAAAGTGTTAGATGCAATTTTGTCAAGGTTGGAAATGTAAGTAAGTAGCACACAATTCATAGGTTTTGTTCTTTAACATGTAATCTCCCCTTCCTTTGTTGGCAACTGCATATTATATTATCTGCATTTAATATCCTCACAAATTTTAAGGACAATGATATAGAATGGCTTACATACTGCATGTCTCAGGTAATTGGTCAGATAAGAGAAGAATGAGCAAAAATCACAAAGAGGTAAGACAGAGCTGTATATTTGCAAGCAATACTTATAACTGGCTGAGTGATCACATAGTGCACTACATCCAAAATTAATAAATGTGCAAATAACACTCATATGGTTTCATATTACTGTAGATGATTTTGCAGTTGCTTGTATGCAGAATTATTTCAGTTCCTTGCTGCAAAGATATTTGTTTGGCAAAGAGGGATAAGGCCCCCTTATTTGTGTTCTGTAGGTTCACTGAAGTGAGAGTCCAAATCCAGATCTATGTAGAAATAGCTGCTGTGTACCAAGTACCAACATTTTGTAGTGTGTATGTCATAGATTGATTTTCCTCATTTCAACTACTTTTCCTTCTTTTTCTTTTCTTTTTTATTATGGCCCAGTGTGTGCGTGATGTGGGGCTTAGTGCAAACATGGGAAATGGAGAAAATGAATGTCAGGTTTGACTGTGCTTATCTTGTTCGCACAAAGCACAGCAGTGAGCAAACTGGGCTAGTGGCCCACTCAGGAAGCAAACAGAATACATGCAGAACACCTGCAAACAGTGAGTCTGTAAAAGGGCAAAGGTCAAAAGCAATACCTATTTGAATTTTTGTGTTTCATCGTGCAACTGTGCTTAGCAGCATTGGGCTGCAATTAGAAAGGTTTCCTCACAACTGCAGTCATCGATCACCTGACTACAGTACTCAGACAATAATTGAAACTGGATATATTCAATTAATTCTGTTGGGCACGAAGCAAACCAGCTAAGTGGTGTTGCATGGCGGTTATCACAGAGACCTTAAGAATGATTAGGAAATTACAAAATGTCATGTAACTAGTCCTGTGGCAGCAGGTATAAGTGTAGTGCTGGAGTACAGATCATTCTGGGTTCTAGTACATGGTGTGCAACTTATTTTTACTGTTGTGACAGTGCAGTTTATAGCAAATGAACTGAAAAATAGACAAGTTTTATTTCAACATTCTTGTGGCAACAGGTTTAAGTCTAGGATTGCCATACACATGGTCCAGGCTTCTAATACAGGATATTCCATACTCTTTTACTGCTGTTCCACTTCCCATTATATTTACTCTCACTTATAACACTTTAGATAGTGGAGCTGATATGAATTATATGTATGAGAGATGAGACACCATTATTGTGTTTTCAGATGTATGACTGAGGGTATACTGTCTGCTATATTTCTGTAAGTATAATTCTGCTATCTGGACTTGCATGTGCTTCACAATAACGTAAAACACATATGCAACTGGATCTATATCCAATAACCTTGTCATGTCACACACATACATGTGTAACAGCTCAAATTGTCACCTCCATTTATGTATGATTGTAGACTATTTTTGAGCAGCTTTTTCTGTGGCAAAGATGAAAAATTAACACTGTGGAAGAAAACGTTTTGTTCCTTATGCCTATGTTTGAACCCCACAGTGTAAAAATCAATTTTTCTAAGTGTATAAAGGCAAAAACAAATGTGCCAACTCATTATATTTATGCTCCTAGTACATGTCTGCAAACTTAATTCACCTAACAATTACCTTTCAATTTCCAATATATATTTCCAGGCTACATCAATAGACACCCCTCAAACTAAGGTCAGGTGTCAGATTAACCTTCCAATATCAATTATTTAATTCCTCCCTGCTTGGCTCTGCTACTCTCCACTTAACATTGCGCATATATGGTTAGCATAGTTGCTTGGGTAAATGCAATAACTGGCATTGGTGGGAAAGCATCAGTTTCAGTTGCTGTAGTTCAGCTGTAGACATGGCTGGCATTAAAGAGGAAGGTGCCAAGTTTATGGCACATAGGTGGGGTGTCCAGGAGTGCAAAATATTTATTGGACTCCTGGTAATGCATCACAGCCAAAGGCTTCTGTACTGGGACAATTCTGGCTTCTAGTACAAGTCTGAGGTGTGGAAAAGTTTGGCCCAAGCTGTATCCAGTACCACTGGTATCCCATGCACTGGAGAGTAGTGTAGGCATCATTTTAATGACCTAAACAGGGAAAAAGGGATACTCTCAACCAATGGTTGAATGAGTTGGAGACTGTGGACATCCCACAGCTGTGTAAGCATGATAATAAGAGAGTAGTTGTAAGATTTAGAAAGCAAAATATAGGCAAGACTGGTATGCATAATGCTCTTCTGTTCATTTCTCTTCTTTCCCTGGCTGCCACCAAACATGAATTCAATTGGCAGGCTCATGTTGCTCGATTGGAGAGACTGACAGAAGCAAGTGGTATGTATGCAGCAGAAGAGAAGTGTTATTGTAGCTTTAAAAGTTAAAGATAGCTTTTCTGGTTTTTATAGAGTTGCATCAAATTGAGCATTCATATCTCAACTGTAAAAGCAAGTATGCATGTATTAGTCTGTAGTACAAAACAATTGTAGGGGCCCAATATTAGACTGTAATCAGAGGTTGTGGGTTCAAATACCTTGATTCATAACTATATAGTACTGTTATTTCTTCAATAATATTTACATTAAATTAAAAACTCTATACCAGTGGCACAAATGCCCTGCTGTAAACTATAATCTGTATAATTGGAACATGCATATGTTTGATATATGCACATTTTAAGGTTTATTTTCAGCAATATGAAACATAGTGTGTATCTGTTAGGACATATATTTAAATGCAATACTTCAGATAAAGAAAACTTGTATAATTGTATTATTGCATTGTGTGCCGCATATGATTGCACTAATTTTATCTCTTTTTTTCTCGCATCCCAACCCTTATTTTTCTGTTTTTATTTTCTATTAGTTTCATCAAAATGTCTCTATGTCATCCATGTGTAGCACATCACTAAATGCTACACAGCACAAAGAGGTAGGCCAGCCCCATTGGATCAGCCTGCCCCCGCTTCTCCGCTCCAGCACTGATGCCTGGCATTTTTTGAAGCCAACCTGGCAGCATTAGCTCTGCTGCCTCTGCACTAACTGTGCCCTCAGATATTACTGTCCTGAAAGCTGGTACAGTGGTACGTTCTGGGAGCAGTGGCAGAGGTAGTGATTTCATCACCTGCTGGGAGATACCAGGGTTAGTTTATAGGGCCATGCACTGCATCACTGGTGTATGCCTACACTGGATGGAGAGGCTGCTCTCCCTCATGGTCCAAAAGAGGAGAAGATGTCAAGCACTCCAGCCGCTAGCTGAGTAAGGGGAGAGTGATGACAGTCCAGTGAGTGAGAACTTGATTCTCACTGTCTCCAAGCTTATTTGATTCCCACTATCTCCAAGCTTCATTGGCATGAGCCTGTGCTGTCCCCTCCCTCAACCCAATCATTGGGTCCCCAAAACCTTTGTGTCCCTCACCATCCCTGTATATTGTCTTGTTTGTTTGCATTTGATTCCTCACTTACTAGACTTACCTACCCACACATACCTACGTCCCTTAACCGTCAGTCCTTTCTTATTGAATTAAATAAATGGGCACCTGTCCCACAAAAAAAATATCCCATACATAGCTCTCCATTTCACACATGTGTCTTCTGGACACACCTGATTCAGTCCAACTGGCTATACAATATGATTAAGTTTTTGTCACTCCTCTCTCTGAATGTGACAGTCCAAATTCAGGTAATGTTCTGCACATATGATCAGTTTTTACTGTTGAAGAAATGGATAGCTATGGTTCTTTCCTATCCCCCTCCTGCACATTCTTGCATTGCTTTTCTTCTGTTCTTCTCCCTGCTTACTCCCCATTTCACCACTTTATTGTCTACCCCATTGTAACACCTATAATCTGGTCAAAAAATAGAATCAAAGAAATGGCAAACCTGGCCAGCACTCAGTATGTGATGTTCAAATGGATTAGAAGTATTTTTTGAGCAATAGACTATATCTCATTACAAATGAGAGCAATATAACAGACCGGTTTTGGCATACTAGCCTTCATCAGTGTTTAAAGAATAATCAAGTCACACTACTCAATAAATACTAACACATGTATTAGCAAACAGACTATCACTGGATGGTTATAAGTGCTCATTAAGACCAGGGTCAGAATAACCCACCTAGTCTAATTATCCAACTTTTCTCCTTTTTATCCATAATTTTGTGCATCCTGCTTTATTATTCCTGTATTCCTGAATTTTATCAATCATAAACAGACGTGAATTTTGTCCCACATAAAAAGTAGAACATGTACATGTAGCTAAATATATAATCCAGTCCATACTACAGTTGCCAAATACATTAATATCATAGACTTTAGACATATTGATAACAGTGAACTGTTTACTTTTCAAAATCCATTTACACAATGAACAATGACCGCATGGAGCACAATCCATCAAAATACCCCTACTAATCATAGTTTGATGTGTGATAATATAACTGGATTTCTTCTTGTAATGATTGAATAAACCACTCAATGTGTTGCCTCTTCTGAATGAGAAGAGACATCTTGATGTAAAAATGTTACACAATTTGCCATCAGATAATAAAATATTTCAGTGTTTCTGTATCAAAACGATAAACAAAGATGTATTCCAACCGTAACTGGTAATCAATCTGATGAGATTCTCTCCTCTAGATTCCTTATTTTTGTAATGTAATAGTTGAGACCTGTCTTGATTTTGTACAAAATTGCTAATTTGGGTTATATGATTCCTATTATATCCCCAGAGACAAAATCTAGTAACCATATCCCTTTGCCATTGTTCAAAAGCTTGATCAGATGAACAAATCCTATGAATAAGTAAAAACTGGGAGTTGGGAATGTTACGTATAATGTGCATGGTGTGACAGCTAGAGGCATGTAAAATAGTGGTAAATTAGTTTTTTTGAAGACACACATTGGTATCTAGTGATATCAACATCCAAGAAAGAAATCTGATTAACATCATATTTGATGGTAAATTGAATGCTCCACTTGTTCTTATTCAAAGAGTGAACACATGTGTTTAAATTATTCAAATCTGACCTCCACACCATCCAACAATTATCTAAATACCTTCACCATATACATATTCCTGTATTGCTTTCCCTTAGTTCTTCTCCCTGCTTGCTCCCCATTTCACCACTTTCCTATCCATTGCATTTTAGCAGCTATAATCTGGTCAAAAATTAGAATCACACACAACACACATAAGTAGCAGAAAAAAGCACTGGATCCTTTCATTTTTGGCCTATATGCCTGCGTGGAGTGTTGCATGTCACAGCAATGGCAAGCGACGATGAGGAACAGTACAATGCTGTGGTTATCTCCACGCAATGTCGCTTAACCTCATTGCTCTAAGGCAACAAACAGCAACACATGTACTATAAAAAATGATGTCATTGCATTATCACTGTTTATTTACAAGCAAAGTATTAGATACACCTGGATTTGAACCCAGTATCACATAGGCTCAAAAGGAAATGTGTTAGTCCATTTGCACCTGCTGCCACAGAGTCAGTTAAGCAGCAGGTATGTTTCATAAACTCAGTACTAACTCTCAGATTTTAGCAATGTGACTTGCATTTGTACACTGCTTAACTACATGCAAACATGAAAAGTATTAGATATATGTATCCATTAAGTGACATGTGCAAACACTTTGACAACTGTTGTGCAAGCCCGCTGCTCTCTGTACTATGGAAAAGTAAATATAATTATGCATTATGTATATTATTATGGAAACATAACAAACTGAAGGCCCATCTAACAATATGTCACATATTTACAATACAGCCATATGTTGCCTCCTCCAAGCACTGAAACCCTGGTGTTTCAGTGCATTTTTCACACATATATCAACTACACTACAGAAAGTAATATCAAATGTGTAATATACAATGCAAATTAATCTGTTAACATGCAGAACTAGAACTATTGAACCATAAGTCTAAAAAGCCTTATCTGCAAAGCTATGGAAGGAGTCAGCATGGGCCTTATCCACAGGGGCATAGTTGACCTTCAAGACACTTGAACTGACCCATTTTGCTTTTTTTTTTAAGTTAGATCTGATGAGGTTCGAGTACAGTGCTGTAATGTAATCCTGAGAGCAGAATATAATGGCATTACCTATGACATGCACAACATTTTATTTATTTATATTTATTTATTTATTGTCATTTGTTAACCGGGTTGGTCCAACTGAGCCAGGGGCCCATTTTCAGTGGACACCGGAGGATAAAAGCTCCATATACAGTTCACAATATAAAAATCAGAGTTATATTTACAAAGGTAAAATATGAAGTTGTTATACATAGAAAATAAGAATCACAATGTTATAGAGTTGTGTACAAGTCGCATAGTGTTACTATAGAACAGCAATAAAAAGTTCACATGCAGAAATATATACAAGTTTCAGCAACACATAGGCTTTCAATATCAGTTGAATGACTGATGTTCACAGTTCAGATTGCTATGTACATGTGTTCCCAGTGTTTGCATCACCTGGTTTCAGCAGGACTGTCAATGATGTAATTGGCAGAGAATTCCACTTTGCAGAAGGCCAAAATAAAGACACATTTTTGCATTTATTTGTAGACCATGTAGCTTTGTCACCAATCTTTGTCTGTGTTAGCCCATCCTACAGTATGTCATCATCATAGGTGAACTCAATGACTGCACCCAGTATGCAAGAATCAGCAAATGACAGAGAATCAATTGACTGTGGCAACATCACAAATCACCTATCATGTGACACATCACATACACCTTCCTAACACATTTGAATAGACACTTCAACACACCCTCTACACTGACTATGTTCCTGTAGAAGGGTGTTTTCAACATGTATCTATGTGAGTTAGGAGGGGGGACAGCACCCAATGTATGCATGTATAGACATATCCTGTCTATCCTCATCTGTGAGGTAGACCAACATGTCATCATGCACCTTTTCTAAATTGACACTAGTGATATCTTGGCTGTGTGCAACAGACCTGTGTGAGTTGTTAATGCTGCATCATGTATGTTACATCTGTTAAATGTCCTCAAATAGGTCATTGAGGGCATGCATGATGACAACACTATCATCCATTTGAACTTGGCAAGCCCAAAGTATTTGACACAAATCCACACTGTGGTATTCACTCAACACTGTCAGATATGGCCATATTCTCCTATATCACCAAGTGGGTAGACTACTGTATCACATACATGGCATCTAAATATGTGACGTGTGAAGTGACCTACATCTCAGGTCCAGTGATCAGGTCCATACATCAGGGCTGTCTGCTAGGCCCTTTCATGTCCATTATTTAGGTGATGGACATCACAGATGACATACACATCCTGTATGCAAACAGCTGCCTGAAGGACTACAGATTGTGGACAATCATTGACTCCAGCTGTGATATTAGCATAATACAAACAGTATCAACACACAGCAAAGATTGCTGCCACAGCCATGACAACACCTGCAATGACAAGACACAATGGGGGGATTTGTTACATCAGGAAATCATGCAACTCAAGTATAATGTGGACATCCCACCCTATAATCAGACAAATAGGTATGTAACCTGTGTCCTGGTGTAGATGGTAAGTGGAACGTCCATGAGCATGTGGTCACATCACTGACTACTCCTTTGTATGTAACACAACTACTGAGTATGTGAAGAACATCCACATCAGAGGCCATAATACCACCACAGTTCACAGCCTTCATCACACCAGTAACTGAGTATACTGCACCCTTCTTCATGTATCTCCCTACACATCTTCCAATGATGTGTAACTGACATGCACCACCTTTGTCACAGTGAGCTGTCACACATCTTATTGTTCATACCTAGGTATTCTTTTTGTAACACACACATTATCTTGATGAACTCCCATCAAGTTGTTACACCAGATGCATATGTGCTACCTGTTCTGGTAATGCACATGGTACATACATCATGACATGTGTAACACTAACAACAGTGTGGATTGTGCTCTCTCTCTCTCTCTCTCTCTCTATATATATATATATATATATATGTGCCATGCGCATCAGTTAACTAGCTTGTAGTGATCATAATGTCACATACAGGTATATCAGTGCCCCTCCTAAGACCTCCAACAGATGCTATGGTGTGCAGACAGTGTGAATGATTACCATCAGAATGCAGACATGTCATAAGGGTTGTACAAATGTGCTTGTGCAGCATCAGCTCTGATCACTCTAAATCACATATGTTATGTCAGAGGCATTGGATTATTGTTGGTATTATTCTGATATTGTCCATGGTTGCACTTGCTTCTTTTAATGTTGTCCATGAGCTTTTACCTGTGTCTTACTTGCTGAAGGCCTCTGTTGAGATTACACTCATATTCAGGCAAATCGGTTTGCATAGCTTCACAATATGCACCCTACCCCAACTGTATGTAACATACCTGAGAGATGTCCTCTGCATTATTCATGTAAGGATGCTTCTCTCACATAGACATTCTCCCCATTGTTATGTCACCTTGTGTAACAGTCACATAATACACATTTTCCTGTGCAGTGCCTACTGTACCATATAGATATGTGATTGGTGTTGCTGCTACAACCATCTTCCATTGACATATCCTCATCTGCTGAACAATAGGTTGTTTCAATTGTCCTATTTCCTTGCATTCATTCCTACAATTCTTCTGTGTGTCTCTATTCAATATGCACACTTTCCCTGAGTATTTATTTTATATGGCAGTCATGTACCCATATAGATCATTTACTCAGCTTCAGTACAGAATGCCAGGAATGGGATTTTGCAATAATCTACGCTGTAGATACACTGTCCTGTACTGTGTGTGAAGACTGGTAGAGAAGTGTGAAGGCTACCAGCCTAGCCAGATAGAAGTGTGCAGATAATTCTATTATTTGTAAATATGAATGTTGAACTTAAAACAATGTGGCAACATTTCCATCTGCTGTAAAGAAAGCTAAGTCAAGCATTTCTTGTTGGTCCTTTGAAATTAAAATTATTTCATCACTGCCTTTAATGTTTTACAAGTCAGCTCCAGTCCGGCTAGATGAAGGGTTCCTGCCTATTGCTTTAAGGCTAAAGTTAATGACCAGAATTTAGATGTAGAATGTCCTGTATTGCTCTAAGTGTAAAAGGATGTAAATGTCAGCCTGGGAACTCCAGGAAGGTGTAAAAGATGATGTAATGTTTAACAGAACTGGAGTTTCAATGTAAACAGTGAGAACCAGAGATTATTAAGCATTTGTGTCTGGACATCCAACTCAGCACTGCCTTATGCTCTGTTTATATAAGTAGTATGTTAGAAGTGTGTTTTCTCCTAGAAGTAGCTAGGAATTAGAAAAGATTAGACTAAGTGTTTTTTCTGTTATTCAAAAATTCCCCCGTTGTACAGGAACCAATAAAGGCTGTCCCACAAATGTTGTAGTTGGAATAATGGTATCGAAAAACTGCAGTCCACAGGTAGTTCAAAACACGTACATAGTTTATTAACAATACAAATGGAATGTGTTTTTTCTGTTATGTCAGAACTGTACTACTGATTTATTTTAAGTATTTCTGTGTGATCTCTGAACTTTTGACTAGCACTTTATGGTAGAAAGTATTGTCTTGTGGCTTTAATTATTTATTAGTAAATATGTTAAAAGATTTTATTTGTGGCTGGTTTGTGTAGAGATTTAAGCTCTAGAGTACATTGCATATTTATAAAGTTTATTGTACAAAGCCACTCTAATAAGCCTTGACTGATTAGTCACACTTACCAATTGGATAATAATATTGCACAGTAATAATTGGACACCATTTTAAGGGCCTTTGAGTAGCTGATAATTATTAGTGGGTGGTGGCAGCTGGTACTACCATATATTCTGGGTAAAAAGGGGCACAGCTGGAGAACCTGTGCCAGCCTTCCCCAGAAGTGTCTGTGTGGTTGTGTAAACTCATGTCAAAGTGTGTGTGTGTGTCAGCTACTTGGGCAGGGGCACAAAGCACTGGTTGGACAGAGAGAGTGCTGGAGATTTTAGCTTGCCCACTTGGCTGAGATCTGGACCCTATAGCTGTGCCAGTGGGGAGTCTTACTGGGGACCTGGGGAGCAAGGAAGTGACCAGTCCCAGACTGGCTGTAATCACTGTGTGCTCTTAAGGGAAATTGCACTTACTGTGTGTATTTGTTATCCTTTCCTCATATACGAGATGCCCTCTCTGGTGTTAGTGGTAAGGATTGAGGCTCCTTGATTGCTGGGCAGGGCATGGGCATCACACTGCGTTTGGACCATATAATTTGCAAACATACCTCTGAAATGTCCGGATTTTCACAGAATGTCCAGATTTTTTTGACTTATATGTGTTTTGGTGTGTTCCTTATCAAATTTGTGGTTTTCTGCCATATTACTGGGATAATCCCAGGGTTAACATGACTCAGTAATTACATACATTTGAGTTTCAGACTTCAAATTCTTCAGAAAATGTATCTTAACACAGACCTCTGGTTATTCTAGCACATTTCTAAAGACCAAATATGTCAAATATGTCCCTATTTCTGAGTCATTGCCCCCCCCCATTATGTTGGCGTTTGTCCAAATGTCGTGCATTAAGATATTGAGAGCTACCTACTAAGAACAAAACCAAATCTATCTTATAAGACTGGAAAAGCCAACTCTAGAAGGGAAGCCAATGCACAGATGACCAAGGAACATCACTAGCAGTTTTCTTGATTTAAGCATTTAATTCACAAGTAGCTTTTCATCAGTAAAAGAACACATACTTCTTCAAAATAAAATAAGTGCTGCCAAAGCACACTTATACAGCAGAACATTAACAGGATAATTAATCTAATAAAACAAGAAATAAGTTTTTCTTAAAAAAGAATCTTAAATAAAATGCCTGCTGGAAAAAAACATTATTTTAATGCTATCATTTTAAGAGCTGTGCACATAGATAATAAATAAATAAACTTAATATATAATTATTAAAAAAAATCATAAAATATCCCAAATAAAATGTATATAAACAGTAAAAAATATATAGAAACATCAAATAAATAAAATATATGCATGCTGTTGAAAAAATATATTGTTTAACTGCAAACTGAACTGCTCAAAATAAAGTCATAACTTATTAGCTCTTTGTTTTAAGACAGAAACTAAGGAAGCACATTAATCAATACCTGGTGAATGTGTTGAAGCTAGACTTAGTTGCCATACCAATTCTCATGATTTGATATAATCCTGGTTGTGTGTTATTTTTTTCAGAATAATGAATACAAAAGTGTTTGAAGCCCTTACATACAATAAAATTCATTCTTTTGATTACATTTTTAGAATGTCATGTTTGTAGATATGTTTTCTCAGTTGCCTCTCTGTTTTCCCAACATAAAATGCTGGGCAGATGGAACAAATTGCTAAATATATTATCCCCTTTGTTAGGCAATTTCCATTTTGTGCAAAGAAAACTGATTTAAACTATTGTTAAATTGGACTTGACGTAGTTGCATTGTCTACAGCTCCCACATCTTTTTGTACCTTTTCTGCTTCTTATTAATAAATGGGAATTCTTCATTTCTACAACATTTTAATATTGCTAGCTCATTTATAAATAAAAGTTGGTCTTGGTTCTACTATGTTTTTCAGCCTATCATCACTAGATAGGATGCACCAATACTTCCTTACAATATCTTTTACAGTGTTGGATCCTTTGAATAGTTAGTTGGCTGATCATTCTGGTCTAGTTCTTGGTGATGGGGCCAGTACTGTTCAAACTACATGAAGACAATTTATAATTGTTTAAATTAACATTACCAATAGCAGGGGTATCCAGGCCTATCCTTAAAAGGGGTCAGAATCTCTTACCCCACGCTTTTGAGATCTTGCCACTGATAGAGCTAACCAGAGAGACTGGGTACTGTCTTTCAATAAACATATTTTCTAATTTGGCCCTCTCCGTATCAAATAATTCCCTATCCAAGACAGTAGTGCCAATCAAATAAACTGGCCTTTAACTAGACTTTTCTTCTGTATAAAAGAGTGGGCACTGTTGTAATACAAATAGGTATTGGAGAATGTGGGTTTCCTAAAAAATGTTAGATGGAAACCCTGTAGACTTCTTAGTGTTTTAGAATACTCAGTGTTTTCTCTGATTTTATGAACAGCATGCAGCACGGCGAAGTTCATTTTATAACAAGAACATCACTGAACCGGCATTATGCTTCAGGAACTAGCTCGGATCTGGATGGGACATCCTATGCACAAAGGAATGTACAAATAAAATAAAAAACTGTAAAAGATAATATTATTATAAATAACGAAGAAAGAGTTTCAAATAATGAAACCTATGTGCAAAATATGAGCTTGAGTAATTCCTTTAATTTTAATGAATGGTTAAAGAGAGATTTTTCTCTGATGGCAGAACACCACCACAAATCAACCTGTGGTGGAAGAGAAAATTTAATGGAATAGATTCATATGTTACAGAAAAAATATTTTAAGAAGTTTGCAATTAGATGACTTGCACTTAAATGAATATATACTTGTTTGCAAGGTACCCCAGGGTTTAAGATATTTTAAATTTCCAAAGGGAGTATTCCCAGGCATAAAATCCCATCAGAATTTACTTGAACTGTTCAGTAAGCAAGGACTTGAACTATTGACTCTCATAGTACAGAATAACAAGCAGACTATTAATGCATTAATGATTGATGTGGATGATTTAAATAATAAGATAAAATGGTTTATTATTCTCTGTTTATATCACAGAATATGATAATGTGCTATTGAGAGTTGATTCTCATGTGAACAAAATTAATGTTAGGAAAAATAAGAAATTAGCAAGAGGAAAGATGTAATATGAGAGGGGAGAAGCTTTTTCTATTAATAATAAAAGCAATAAGATCTCTTTGAAAGACTTTGACAACATAGATAATAATATACATAAAAATGAACCAGGTCCTAGTATTCCCCCTAACAAAGAGGTATTTAAAAGTGATGAAAATGAAAATGCCAATTTTGATGCAGCTGACCCTTTAGAACCCCACCCCCCGTGGAGATCGGAGAGACTTACCTGCAAAACACATCTTCATCAAGGGAACAATATGAGTTATTCAAATTAGATATGGAGAGGTTAGCAAAGGAGGAGTCAGACCAGGAGGGACAACATAATAAACAGGGGTCATTGGAGGCAGAAACAGGAATGGGTTTGGGTCATCATTCTGAAATTATTAAGAGTAACAACTTTACTATATATAATTAAAGTAGTCTAACAATCATGGACAAATACTTTTCTTTGTTTGATTAGGGTTTTACTTTTATTCCACCCCAAGATATAATTTGACTGATTCTCTAATTGAATTCAAGTTATTTCTTAGAAAATGTAATCTTGCTATTCAGTTCAATGATTGTTCTTGTGATGGGTATGGGAATAATAACAGGGTGAAAAGGAAATGTTTGGCTATGCCTACACCCAACCTTTTCTAATACCTGTGAATACAATATTTACCAGCAATAAGCTTCAGGTAATTTGAGACTGAAGCAATACAATATAAGGAGAAATTAATACCATTTACTAGACGAGTTAAAAAGAATCACTCCTTTTGAGTAATGAAGCCTGACAAGGGTAGGGGTTGTTTTATTTGACAATCTAAAATATTCAGGTGAAATATTAAAAATTCTAAATGAAACAGGTTCTTATGTATCAGCCTCCATCAATGAGATACATCTTTCCTATTTTGAAATAGACCAATATTTGGAAGGTAGTCTATTGTAACATGCTATGGACCTTGATACATACAAATTTTTAAAAATTCCAATGCAACCATACCAAGCATTTTTGGAATCCCAAAAATACACAAGAGCTTAATTAATCCTCCTTTCAGGCCAATTATATCAGCAGTAGGTTCTAAAACCTATCCATTTGCAGTAATGGACAGGATTTTAAAACCTCTGCAGGACCTAAATACTCATATGATTCCTGATTCATGGGATTTCCTCGGAAGCTTAAAGCCTGATTGCTGGAACAAAGATATTCGCTTCCTAACTGTTGATGTTATAGACCCATTTTTTTGTAACCCCTAGACACAGGGTTAAAATTATTCCATGAGGCATTAATATGATTTGATTTCTTGACAACAGGGCAGACTAGGCTATTAATGGATTACATGAAAATTGTACTGGAGAAAAATTACATTTGGTTTGAAAGTGAGATTTTTAAACAGACAAAAAGGGGAGTCATGGGGGTTGCATGCTTCCCTGTTTTTGTGAATGTGGTGATGACTTCCCTGGAAAGGTGCCAGGTGTTTACATCTGAATACCAAAAATACACAAAATTGTATTTAAGATTCCTTGATAATATATTTATCCTATGGTAAGGGGACATGGCGGCCACCTCAAAGTTTATCAACTACATCAACCAGACTACACCTTTTTAAAGTTCACCTACCAAATAGAGTTAAACTAAATTAATTGCTTAGATACTACAATTATGAAAAATTCTACATCTAACATTTTTGGAAACCCGCCTTCTCCAATAGCTATCTGCATTACAACAGTGCCCACCCTTTTGTAGAGAAGAAAAGTCTAGTTAAAAGCCAATTTGTTAGATTGGCACATATGGTCTTGGATTGAAAATTGTTTGATATGGAGAGGGCCAAATTAGAAACTATGTTTATTGAAAGACAATACCTGGTCTCTCTGATTATATCTATCAGTGACAAGATCTCAGAATGGTGGGGTAAGAGATAATGCCCCCTTTTAGGGATAGACCTGGATACCCCTGCTATCGGTAATATTAATATAAACAATTATGAAATGCCTTCAAGTAGTTTGAGCAGTATTGACCCCCACACCAAGAACTAGACCAAAATGATCATATTTTATTTATTTTTTTATTTAACATTTGTTAACCAGGAAAGTCCGACTTGGAACAAAGCCAATTTGTAGCTGAGACCTGGAGAGAAATGCTCCAGATGCATGTCTTTGTCATGTGGGAGGAAACTGGAGCACCCAGAGGAAACCCACACAAATGCAGGGAGGAAATGCAGACTCCACACAGAAGGCACTCCAGCTGAGCATCAAAACAAAGAGAACCTCTTGCTGTGAGGTGACAATGCTACTGCTGCACCAGTGTGCTGTCCATAATCAATAAAAATGCTCATGGTCCTCCTGAATCATTTGTGCTGTGGCTTTCTTTCTGGAGTTGTCTTTTCTGCTCTTATAAGGTGGATTTGGTTTTGTTCTTAGTTTTTGGTTTTGGATTTCCCAACTTTGGAATTTGCCTGGTTTCTATTGGTTTGTTTCAGCCAACTAACTATTCAAGAGCCCTCATCATACAGTATAATAAAGGATCCAGCATTGTAAAAGATATTGTAAAGAAGTATTGATGCATCCTGACTAGTGACGATAGGCTGAAAAACATAGTGAGACCAAGACCAAATTTTATTTATAAATGAGCTAGCAATATTAAAAAAAACTTAACAACTGCAAAACCCTTTGCATAATAGCCATATACATTCCCCCAGGCAATAATACTCCCATTCTTGAAGACATTCTTGCCTGGACAACAAGTAACATAAAAATAAAACCATCATCCTAAGCAACGTCAGCATTAACTGGCTAGACATGTCCACTAAAACCCTCTCTACTAATATTTACCTTCATATCTATATGCAGCTCATCTCTGATATCACAAGACCCAATGCAATGGTAAACAAAGGCTCTATCTTGGATTGGATCTTGGTTTCTGACCCAGACAAAATTACCACCTCAGGGACCCTCCCAAATATTATCAGTGACCACTCACCAGCATTTGTAATATGTAAGCCCATCTCCATACCAAACACCAACCAATATAGATACAGCAGAGACCTATCCCACTTCTCCACAAACACCTTCAATGACATTCTGTATAAAACCAATTGGAGTCAACTAAAATTTCTCCCACTTAATGAAGCTGTAGAATTCTTTAATTCTATATTTTTCAGGATCCTAAATAGTCTTGCCCCACACCAGTTAAAAGAATTAAGTCTAAACATGAAATTTAGCTTACAAAATCCACAAAGCAAGTAATGTCCACTAGAGAAAAAAGCTTGGAAAGCCTGGCAAAAAAAGCAAAACTCTGTTTAATCTCAATCTATATAAACAACTCCACAACCAGGCCAAACACCTAATCATCAAAAACAAAAAAGAATACTTCCAAGTCATCCAAGACCAACACAAACTAAACCCAAGAAATTTTTGGGTGCAATCAACTCCCTACTTCACCCTGGATCTAACAACAACCCTTGCCCAAACCCTGAAAAAACTCCACCTGAAATAGCCTCTCTCTTTAACAATTACTTTATCGACACCATAACAAAACTTACTACCACCTTCCCACCTACTAATGCCAACTCACCAGGTATTCCACCTTTGCATTCACCTATGAATCCTTTTTCTTCTTTCACACTAACACCCATTCCCACCTCCACTATCAGAAAACTTCTCAAATTCAAGCCCTGTACTAATGCCTCTGATAACTTCCCTGCTTAATACTTACAACTCTCAGCCTCCACCATTGCATATCCTATCAGCATCCTCCTAAACAGATCCATTCAGGAATCTTGCATACCTGATATTTGGAAGAAAGCATTTATTCTACCACTTCACAAAGGTGGCAATAACCCTGATATTTCAAATTTCCACCCCATTGCCATTCTCTCCCCAATCTCAAAAGTTCTAGAGAAATGTATCCATACCCAGCTCCTCAGTCACCTGATACAACACCAAATACTCTCTCCCACTCAACAAGGCTTTAGGCCAGGACATAGTACCAACACAGCCCTCATTTCATTCCTTGACACAGTAAAGAGAGCACGAGATGCTGGAGACTTAGTCTCAGCATTATTTCTAGATCTTTCAAAGGCATTTGACACCATATCACACTCCCTCCTGCTTGATAAACTCACCAATATCAGACTATCTCCCCCTACCATACTATGATTCACTAACTATCTCAACAACAGGCAGCAATCTACTAAATGGCTACATGCTTCCTCCCCTTTCATAACCGCTAACACAGGCGTGCCCCAAGGATCAATACGGGGTCCCCTCTTATTCAGCATATTTGTCAATAACTTTCATTCCTCTCTCATCCATAGCACAGTCATCCAATATGCAGATGACTCAACTATCATCTGCTCTGCTAAATCTGCCTTCACTTTACAGTACCTCACCCAAGAAGCCTTTATTTCCACAGAGACCTGGATGTCCCACAACCATCTCGCTCTCAACCCCAATAAAACAAAACTTTTAATATTACCCCCACTAAATCCAGCTTTGTGGACAAGTCACTATTCTCCATTCACTCCCAAAATAACACCATTAATGAAGTTGTCTGCAGCACCAAATTTCTAGGAGTCATCATTCATGGCAAGTTAGCATTCAATGTGCACATTTGCAGTAACATCAAAAAAAAAAAAAAAACATCAAAAACTAGGTGCCCTGTACAGGCACAACTATTTTCTCAGTCTCTCTGCCAAAAAGGCTCCGGCCTCTTCCTTCCTGCTTCCTACACTTCTCTATGGTATTCTTATCCTCACAAAACTACAGTCCTCCTTGCAAGCAAACCAATACTGTTGTTATAACAAAATCGCCAAATTTGCTATAAATTCAAAACATTTTTCCCATCATTATTCCGCTCTGCATCAACTTAATTGGCTAGAATCCCAACACTATCTCACATTCCTACAACTAACTACAGCACATAAGCTCATCTACCACCCAGAATCTTGCCCTTCCCTTTCTTCCATTTGTCCATGTATCACCCAGACCAGCTCCTAAGGTCTGAAAACAAAATGCTACTATCCATTGAGAAACCCAAACTCTCAGCCAGGCAAATGTTGTATCCCTACTGTGTATCTAAGGCATGGAATAATCTCCCCCCATCACTAAGAGCAATTAGCAACTTGACCTCCTTTAAAAATTCCCTCAAACTGCATCTCTCTTCTAAATGGCTATGCCCCTGTTCCCAAACACACAACCACAACTCTTGACTTCACCTCCCAGTCCTGTACCTTTCACATTAATCTTCATCCTTCTGCCTGTCACTTTCATCGGGCCTATGCAAACTCCCCAGTTATATCCCTCTCTATCTTTCACTCTGTACTTAATCTCCTCACAGTTACTCACCTGGACTTTATCACTTTCTTGTGTACTTGAATCCACCCTGTGCAACAATGAAAATAGCATTCAAAAACATCTTCTCAGAAATTGTCTGTCTTTACTTGTACATGTCAATGATTTTATTTGTCTTTATTCCAACACTGTTGCCTCTATTACACAAAGTCTTGCAATATAATTGTACTATATGATTTTTATATGTTAATGACTCTATTATTATATGTTAATTATTGTATTTTGCTTCATACACCTTTGCTTCTATTTACCAGTCTCATGCAATGTAACTGTATTGTACTATCTTGTTTTTCTAAGTGATTTTCACTCTAATTGTATGTATCATTGTGAAGCTTTTCTTCCTGCCTCCACTGAAAATGGGCTCTTTACAGGGCCAGTGGACTTTCCCAGTTAACAAATGCAATAAATAAATAAATAAATAAATGAAGAATTCCCACTTATTAAAAAAAAGCAGAAAAGGTACAAAAAGATGTGGGAGCTGCATTCAATGTAGATACATCTTAAAATGTCAACAAGTCCAATTTAACAATAGTTTAAAATCAGTTGTCTTTGCACAAGATGGAAATTGCCTAACAAAGGAGATAATATATTTAACAACTTGCTCCATCTGCCCAGTTTTTATGTTGGGAAAACCAAGAGGCAATTAAGAACACGTATCTATGAACATAACTATGACATTCTAAAATGTAATCAAAACAATGCCTTATATAGGCGTTCAATTGCATGTACAGACTTCAAGCACTTTTCTTCTGGAAATAAATAACACACAACTCTGGGGGGGGGGGGGGGTCCATGGAACGATTACATCAAATTAAGGGAACTGATATGGCAACTAAGGCTCGATTCAACATATTCACCAGGTATTCATAGTTTCCGTCTTAAAGCCAAGAGATAATAAGCTATGACTTTATTTTGAGCAGTTCAGTTTGCAGTTAATATATTTTTCAACAGTATATACATTTATTTTTTTTTATTTGATGTTTTTATGTATTTTTTACTGCTTATATACATTTTATTTGGGACCTTCTATAATATTTTTAATAATCATATATTCGGTCAATGTATTTATTATCTATGTGACAGCTCTTAAAATGCTTTTTATGTAAGATTCTTTTTTTAAGAAAGAAGTTCTTTCTTAATTGTTTTATTAGATTATTATCCTATTAATGTTCTGCTGTATAAGTATGCTTTGGGAACTTTTTCTTCTTCTGAAGAAGTCTGTGTTCTTTTATGGATGAAAAGCTGCTTTTGAATTAAAGCCTTACATCAATAAAACTGCTCACGGTCTTCTTGAATCATCTCTGCTGTGGCTTTCTTTCTGGAGTTGTCTATTCTGCTCTTATAAGGTGGATTTGGTTTTTGGATTTTCCAGCTTTGGAATTTGCCTGGTTTCTATTGGTTTGTTTTGTTAGTTAGATATATGTTAAGCCCTGGTGTGCTCAGACTTATGCAGGATTGCTATCCCTGTTTCCTTACACGGTTTCCTGGCCATCTACACTTTTGCCAGCCATGAAACCTCGCTTTTTAACATTTAAATGTGGTATGCAGCATGAATATACAATGAGTGCTGCTGCTCACCTCTCATCTCTGTGCACACATGTAAACTCCATGCAAGTTTCACATGAAGTCTACATGGAGTTTAACATCCCAGGGTTTGTTTCCCCATTGTTTTAGTTTTTTTTCTGGATTTCCTGAGTTAAAAAGTTGAGAGGTGTGCATACCTTTTAATAGAGCTGTATCCACTGCTTGCTCGATATCTCTCTCTCTCACACACACACACACACACACACGCACACACACACACACACACACACACACACACACACACACACACACCTGCTTTCATACACAGAAGCACCCACATACACTCCCACACAAAGACAGAAATATAAACACACTCTCACACACACACACACACACACACACACACACACACACACACACACACACACACACACACACACACACACACACACACTTTTCTTTTTTTTTAATTTTACACTTGCTAAACAACAGTGCAACTGCGGTGGTGGTGCTGCGGTAGCATTGTTGCCTCACAGTTAGACGTTGCCCGTTTGATTCTCAGTTAGAGCGTTTTCTGTGTGGCAACATGCGTGAATGGGTGTTCCTTCGGTGAAGGTTGTGCGTTAGGCCCGGCAAGCCAGTACGTAAAAATCTACTGCCAATCATTAGCAGACCAGAGTTCCGCTGTGGCGATCCCTAACCGGGAAAAGACGAAAGACACAAACAAACACTTGCTAAACAACAAATGCATTGCTTAGCGAGTGTAAAATAATGGCTTTGTCACTCTCACTAGACCAAACATTTCTGATGCCATTTGACTTGCTGATGTGCAGTAAATCCATCACTACAGGATTGAAGGATGCCTTGTATGCCAATCACAGGTCACCTCTGAGCAGTCTGCAGGATACCAAGTATGGAGACAGGGCTTTGAGTTGGTCTGTGTAGGACATGTTGTTTAAGTGCATAACTCTCAACTGTACAGATTTTTGCAGAATGTCCAGATTTTTGCCTCATATTTTTGGTCCGTTTTTCATAAAATTGTTGTTTTCTGGCAAATTACTGGCAAATCATTAAAGACTGAAGATAGAAAATAATGACAGTCATTGGAGTTTCAGACTTCACACCCTTCAGAAAATTTTATGCTAATGCAAAACATGTTATTCTATCAACTTTCTAAGTTTGTAAGAGCAATATTTAAAAGTTGTCCCTATTTTTAGGCCTTTGTCCCACTTTTATTTATGGCTTTGTCCAGATTTCTTGCTCTAGGAGGTTGAGAGGTATGTGTATCCTTTCAAGTAAAGTATATCTGTGGTCATTTCAGTTGTTGCATGTGTCTGGACAGATGCATGCCAAAAGGGCATTATATTCAATGATTGGCCTAATGTAGGCTGAGTAAAGGGGAGAGTGACATTCCTAGATCTAGACACTCACCCTTTATTTATAGCTGTGCAATATTGAAGGACTTTCTTACAATAATGGTCACATGTTGGTCAAAAGTTAGGTCACTATCCACATAAGTTCCCAAATAGTGAACAACTGGCTCAACTCTTAGGGGCGAATTATCAATGTTGTAGATCTCTAGGTTACATGACTTCCCAAAGGATACAATAATGCACTTTTTTTGGCATTTAGTTTCAATCCATGATTTTGACACCAGTTATTTATTGGGAATAAACCTTCCTGCAGGATGGCTAAGTTATTTAGGGATTCAGTGACTGCTCCTAGCTTGCAGACCCCTTTGGTAATAACTTTTACATAAAAAGAGGTCCCAGCACAGAAAACTGGGGGACTTCACTGATGACTAGTCCCTTTGTGGAGGTAACTTCTCTTATTTTGATTTACTGTGCCCTATCTGTGAGCCACCTGTCAATCCTGTGGGTGACATACAGGTTTATTCCCAGTTTATTTAGCTTTTCTACTATGCCTGAGTGTCTCACACATTCAGCCTCCTGTTTTTAATTTTATTTCACCCCTACTAATTGATGTATTTACTATATGTAAAACAGCAAACTCAAAATAATTACCCCCCCCCTTCTTTTTCTATATTTTTAGATATGGCATTTGTTTCTGTTTTCTGATTTATATTGGATATCTGCTCACAAAGTCTATCCTTCAACCTCCTATATGATTTCCTTCTATAACACTACTCACATATCTTGCAAAATGCAATATATATATTTCTCATATTGCAATTAGTATATAACCTGAGAAAAAAACACTGTTTTGTAGGAGAGTGTATGAAAAAATCATTCTGATACATGAAAGAACATTGTTGGCAATTTAAGCAGGGAAAATCCCTTTTTTTCTAGTAACAACCCTTTCTTTAAGAAGTTGTTCTTTATAAAATAAAATGTGTTTTCATTTTTTTTCCTTTTTATAAGAAAACTTTGGTTGTTTTTTTATTACTTCCCAACTATCATTCAAGGAAAATAAAATATGCAAATTCTTCCTTAAAATAATCGGTTCCCTATTATATGATCGAAGACGCATTCTTTTGAATGCGTCTTGATTGAACTTGAAACCACAAAATGGCAAAATACCGAAACGGCATATAAGCAAATTCTTTCCCCGTGAAAGAAATTGCTTGGCCGCCTTCGTTATTTTGCTGTTTTGTCACTGTAGTACAATCTCAGAGTTGGTATATTTAAGTAGGGGGTGTGTGGGGGGCAAAGCCCCCCAGTTTATGTAATGTTTTAAAGCATTTTTTTTTTTTCTTTTTTTGGAACAGCTATTTTTTAAGTGTTTGCGATTTTAAGCTTTCACTTACATGGGGGTCAATAAATCAGCGTTCGCTTTTTTAAGCATTCGCTGATTTAATATAGACCCTAATAATCATACAGTCTCCTGTCTATTATATTTTTAGTATACTCTAGTTTTATTATTATTATTTCTAATCTGAGTGCCATTGTTGTATGCCAATGGTCTCTGGGTAATATCCCCCTGTCTATCTTAAAATCATCATACACCATCTATACATCTATGTTATTGTAACCCTTTTCTATAAATTCATTTTTAACTCAACCATCTGTACCATGGCACAATCATCTCTTGCATTTAGATGTGACATCCTATACATCTGACCTTTAACTACATTGAAGTATATATGAGATGTATGCATTCTTGTCCTATAGATATAATTATTTCTCCAGGTAGACTTCTATAAACAGTAGTATTCAATGTTTTTCTCCATATTTTCCAAATTGATATCCAAACAACTAATAATGTTTTGTGATAATTCAATTCTAAATTTTAAAAAATTAGTTGTATTTAATAGATATTGTGAAAACAGAGTAAATGTCTCATAAGAACTTCCACAGACAATAAAGATGTTATCTACAAAATGAAAAACAATAACTCCTTCTTAAACTCTTTTTCTATAATTACATCCTCATACTTCCCAATACAACATAATTAAATTGACATAACTATTCAAAAATGAAGTGGCCGTTGCAATGCCTTGGCTTGTCCTTTTTTACTTTTGTCAATCTGTGGGTGTACTCACAGAACATGAGACAAATGGCATCAGGAGATGAAAATTTGTCACCACTTTGGTTCATGAATATGCAGAATAAATTAAGTAAGCTATTGTCGGTAGATGAAAGGGGTGGCCACGGTGGTGCAGCAGTTAGCATTGCCACCTCACAGCAAGAGGTTCTCCAGTTCGATCCTCGGCTGAGGTGCCTTCTGTGCAGAGTCTGCATGTCCTCCCTGTGCTTGCGTGGGTTTCCTACGGGTGCTCCGGTTTCCTCCCACATCCCAAAGACATGCTGCTAGTGGATTGGACACACTAACTGGGAAAAGCCGAAAGAAGAAGAATTGTCAGTAGATGAAAATCCTCTGTTATAACAGAAGGTTGAAACTGATTGTGTAACTTTAGAAGGTGAGCAACAAGGAGAGTTTGCCCTAAAGGTTAAGAATATGGAATTAAAAAATAGACTTTTAAATGGTTACAGTGGCAGTGCTTCAGTTTTGAATCTTAGTTATCCATGTAGCCTTTGCTGAAGGGAATGAGAGTCCTTAAACTGCCAACCTATGACACAAAGTATCCTGAACTACTAAGACCTTGGCATATGTTGAATTTAAAATTGAGTAAAGAAAAGGGCACCAGAACCACAGGGTGACGGGGGTTGAATGCTCCCCCTTTAAAAACATCATTAACTGCGCCTGTACTGGACACCTGGTTCAGATAGTTTTTTTTGTTAAGAATGTTGTGGCTGTGTCACAAAAGGGACATCAGACTCTTTGCCTCTATAAAAGAGAAAGTGTCTGCATGTGTGTGTGTGTGTGTGTGTGTGTGTGTGTGTGTGTGTGTGTGTGTGTGTGTGTGTGTATGTGTGTGTGTGTGTGTGTGTGTGTGTGTGTGTGTGTGTGTGTGTGTGTGTGTGTGTGTGTGAGTGTGTGTCCAGTTGTCTGAGAGTGTTCGTGACAGTGCCTATGCGAGTGTCTGTGAGTGAGTGTGTATGTGTGAGTGTGCTCGAGTGTGTTCATCATACCTCTCAACCATGCCAAATTTCCTGGTATTTACCGGTTTTAAGGGCAAAATAATAGGGTGCCACGAATTCCCGAGTGGCCCCTTTAATTCACAATTTTTTTTTTTTTTTATGATACAACTTTAAATTTGTCTGACGTCACCACACACATTCACAGCAGACAGGTGGTGATGACATCAACTTCTTTGGACTAAGTCAAATTGGAGGGAATAAGTAATGGCAACTTTGCAATTTAAGTTTGAATCCGTCCACCTGCCCAGCACCCACCCCCACACAGCATGAGAAATGGGCTCGGGCTTCCAGTCCCAGGTCTGAAAAAAAAAAGCCACGTTGTTCTAATTTAAATGTGCTAAGCTTTGAGGCGTGTGTGGTTCCTTATTGGCAACAGCTATTTTATTTAAGCAATGTGTTTAGCTCCTTTGTTACACTCGGTGTATGTACATTATTTTATTTTAAGCAGTGTGGTTCGTTATTTAATCTGACTATTAAAGTGGTCCGTTATTGACAGGAGCTCCAGTCCACTCCAGTGTATTAAGCAATCTGTTAAGCTTTTAAACTAGTGTTCATTAATTTATTTACACTTGTGTTTATTATCATTATTTTATTTTAAGGGTTGGTTATTGGCAGCAGCTCTGCTGTACATTAAGCACCTTTCTAATTCAAACCAGCTACGCTCCGGTGTATTAAGGAGCTTTCTAATCTAAAAGTGTAAGTGTTCATTATCATTATTTTAAGCAGACTGGTTATTGGATTGGCAGCAGCAGCTCTGCTGTATTAAGCAGCTTTCTAATTCAAATCAGCTACACACCGGTGTATTAAGCAGCTTCATCACGGTCAGGGAGGGTGTGTGTGTAGCGTGCATGATTCCTTACTGGTAGCAGCTCGGTGTATGTTCATTATTTTATTTTAAGCACCTCGGTTAGAGTAGTTCGTTATTTAAGGAGATAATTGGCAGCAGAGTATTCTGTTTTAGGCAGAGTGGTCCTTTTCTTATTGTCAACAGCTCAGTGTATGTTCGTTATTCCTTATTGGCAGCAGCTCAGTGTATGTTCATTATTCTATTTTAAGCAGAGTGGCATGTTATTTAATCAGATTATTCTGTTTAAGCAGAATGTGGTTCCGTTATTTTAAGCAGAGTGGTCCGTTATTGGCAGCACCTCTGCTCCGGTGTATTAAGCAACTTCATCAGGGTGTATGATTCTATTTAAACAGTATGGTTTGTTATTTAAGCAGATTATTACATTTTAAGCAGAGTGTGGTTCGTTTTTCATTATTTAAGCAGAGTAGTCTGTTATTGGCAGCAACTCCACTCCGGTGTATTAAGCAGCTTCATCGGGGTATGTGTAGCTGACTTAGGAGGCTTTTTTTCATTGCATTCAGCCCTAATGACTGCAGATTGAGCTATTTTTGTTTTTTTTCACTTCTTCTCCAGCAAGCAATAGGAGTACTTCTGAGTTTATATTTCACCATCATGACTAGTTGTAAGGTGTATTTTTTTCTGAAATGTTAAACCATTTTATTTTGTCACTTTTGCTGCCCTGCCAGAGAAACCTGGCTGAAATTGAAGTTAGTTGTTTACAGCGTATACATACTACTATTTTGCATATAGTTGCTTGAAGTATATGCATGTTTAAGTGCATCAGGCTTCATGTATTTATTACATGCTTAGTCTTGGAAGGTTTTCGTTGCAGTAGTTAGGTTTCAGCATTCATTAGCAAAGTGACCCAAACTCAAATGGAAACACACATGAAAACTTATTCAGATGTGAAGAGACATACATGCACTCACAAGCAGGTGTCATCAATACTGATACTTAGGTTTGCATAAGTAGACATGTCTTTGGAAAGTGCATGGCAGGCAAACTGAAGAACAGATAACCAAAATATGGCTCCAGAGTCCCCCTGCAGCCATTACAATGTCAGTTCTTGCCTCTTGTACATATTGAATGTGAGTTTCAAGTGCAGAGAAGTTTTAATGCCAAGTCTGTAAATGAAATCCACATAATCATTGTAGAAGTAAAGCAGTATGCACATTAGTGTTTATGGTAAATGGGGTGAAATAGCCAAGTAATGGAACACTCGAATGGCTTCAGGGGGACTCTGGGGCCATATTTTGGTTGTCTGTTCAGTTTGCGTTTGAAACTTGGTATCCCACAATCCCATTGGAGGGGGTGGGGTTACATAATTATGTATGCACATGATATGCTAATCACCATACAGATTTGTACCTATTTTTCATGGGCCTTTGTCCAGATTTTTGATGTTCCCAGGTTGAGAGGTATGGTGTGCATGCGAGTATGCGTGAGTGCGTCTATGTGAATGTGTGTGAGTATGTGTGTACATGCATGAGTGTGTAGAGGGAGATCACACTCTTTTCATCTAAGGAAGAGAAAGTGTGTGTGTGTGTGTGTGTGTGTGTGTGTGTGTGTGTGTGTGTGTGTGTGTGTGTGTGTGTGTGTGTGTGTGTGTGTGTGTGTGTGTGTCTGTGAGTGTGTGTGTGAGCATGTGTGTCCTGTTGTCTGCAAGTGTTCATAAGAGCATGTATGTGTGTGTTCATAAGTGCATGAGTGTGTATATGTGAGTGTACATGGGTGCACGGATATATGCGAGTGTGTGTGAGTGCATGCATATGTGTGTGTGTGTGTGAGGGTGTATGCAAGTGTTCATGAGTGCATGTGGACTGTGTGTGCCTGAATGAGTGTGTAGAGAGACTCATAGCTCACAACTGTTCAGATTTTCACAGAATGTGAAACAGCAGGCACAGTTAAGAGGCATGCCTGCAGCTGTTGAATAGCAGAGAGCCACCCTTCGCAGTTAACTGGTTTCTGAGTAACGACAGAGCAGATTCAGTTGTCAATTTATTAATGGTGTTTAGGTGACTATCGTCAGCACAGTATGGCGGAAAGCATTATTATTCGTGTGCAGTCACCAGATGGAGTAAAACGGATTGCAGTAACTAAATGTGAATCTGTTTCAGCATTTTTGAAGAAGGGTCTTGTTCCCTTTTTCTGAGCTGCTGAGGAACCATTGAGGAGCTGGATATAAAGAAAAAAGTATACTCTGTTTTATGACTGAAAAGGTAAAAAGTTAACAAGTTAAAGGAAAAACAGCGGTAAATGTAATAAACAGAAAGTAGAATTGCCGGTATTCGAAACCACACAACAGAAACCGCCAGCGAGAACAACAACCTCCATTCCAGGCTTGGAAGATGATGCTGAAATTTATAAGTGAGTTAAAGAGGAGAACGTAATCAACAGAAGAAGGCAGCGAGGGTTCGTGAGTGACTAAGTGGTGCCCTTGAAACTCGGTTTTATTCATGTTGCACACTATTCCGAGTGAGTAGGTACTTTTTGGGAATGATTAGACTACAGGCCTCGAATTTATCTCCATAAGCCGTTGAAAATTGATATTTCGTTTTGCCAGCATCGAGTGGGACTGTAGTGAATTTTTCAAGTTTGAAACTGTATCCAGTGGGTTCGGATTGTCGTATTTCGCTCTCCGGAGGTAAGCTGTTGGAACTGAATATCATTATTCTCTGGGGACATGTGTGTAAAAATTTCCAATTTTCCTCAAGATATTAACAGTGTTTTATGCTGTTATATGCGAGTTGGTTTGAATGGAACAGCTTTTTTCCCTCTTTGCAGGGGTGTAAGCTGTTAAGACTGAATATCTTTACTCTTTGGGGACTTGTGGGTAAATCTCACTTTTTTTTTTCATGATATCTACAGTGTTTGATGCCAGCTATATGGGACTTGTTTCGAACGGAACCGTTTCTTTCAATGTGAATTAAAATTGCTTTTGGAAGTGCTCGACTTTGGAGTACGGACTTCCTATAACTACCAGTTGGGATTACCAGTTTTGTATCACGCATTTGAGTAATTTGCAAATTTAGTCAATTTGGTGTGATTTAAATATAACACCCAATTGTTTTTGGTTTGCTGCACTGCTATTATATATGAGGGCCTATTTATTTAGTATGGCTCTAATTTTGTCGACTTGTGCCTTTACAATCTTATGCTGACGTATGTTTGTGATATATATGTTTACACACACACACACACACACACACACACACATATATATATGTGCTTATGGCCTTGAGTTGTACCCCTTATATTATCTCTTTAGTAAATACACATATTTTTGGGTTTAACATTTTGAATTTTTGATATTCTGGCTAGCTACATTTTTATAGCTTAATCCAGGTTACTATTGAATACCATACTTTGAGTTCATTATGTGTTGAGATAGGATATATCTAAGGGCTGACACAATATATTCTTCTCTCCCCAAGAAAGCCTGCCTTCAGTGCCCTCTACCCTTGCATCCTGCCTCTCTTCCCCCACACCTTTGTATCAACTTTACTCCCACCATCAGACTTACCTGTTGGTTAGCTCTCTCTTTACTGATTGTCTCCCTCCACATTTTACTCCTTTGTCTCTTCCCGCTCCGTTAAGCCCTCTGGCTCACTCCGCTCCCTACCCTACCCCAATTCCCACCCACCCCCACTACATCTAGCTTTATAGCCTGACAACCACACCTACTTCCTCCCAAACTATCAAACTCCTCCCTTCCTCTTCCCATCCCTCCCACCCCAGCCCTCTCTATACTCACATGACAACTTCCCCTCATCCTCCTCGATATAATTTTAGAACTCATCAACACAACATGTCTCTCAGTTATTCATCCCACCCAATTCAACTGCTACTCCTTCTCAGCCTCACGTATTTTTATTCTCTTACACAACCCTCTCTCATCAACCATTCTACCCACTTACATACCACCTTTCATCTCCATACAACAGAACCTCACTACAATAACCACATCTCTCCTAACCTCTACCCCCTCTGCAACAACCTATGTTTCCACTATAAAATTATCCTTCCTCATAAAGTCATCACACCCTCACTATTCTTCATATCCCCCTCTAATCCTACCACCCACTCTATGCAAACTAAACAACCCAAATACCTCTTCTTACTAACCAAACTTCTAACTTCAATACTTTTATCTGGTGATATACACCCTAACCCAGGTCCAAACCACTCCTCAAATCATAAATCCATCCTATTCACTTCTCTTAATGCACAAAGCGTAGCAAACAAAATCCCTAACCTTCATGCATGGATATTCCATAACAAACCTGACATCTTAGCCATTTCTGAAACCTGGCTAAAACCCCACATTAAGGATGCCGAGATATTACCACCAAACTACTCAATCAATAGATTAGACAGACCCTACAAAAAGGGTGGTGGAGTAGCTCTACTCTATCCATCCTCCCTATGCCTAACACCTTACAACAAAACCATTCCCCAGTTTTCTAATGCAGAACTACTGCTAGCTCATCTCCAACTAAATACACACAAATCCATTGCTATAGCCTCTCTCTACATTCCCCCTGGAGATAATATCCCAATTTTTGAAAACATCCTCTCCTGGCTATCAAGTAACATTAACAATGAAACTATAATCATGGGAGATACCAACATTAATTGGTCCTCCATACAGTCACCTACACACCCCCTCAACATCAACCTTTTCAAATACTCTCAATTAATCAACACAATAACTAGGCCATCCAAAGACTTCTCAAGTGGCAACATCTTAGACTGGATTCTAGTCTCCCATCCCCATAACTACACTGACAGTGGAACCCTTCCTGACCGCCTCAGTGATCATCTTCCCATCTTCACTACACGTCTTCCAACTCCCTTACAAGTTACTCACAATTGCATAACTACCAGATTCCATAAAAATTTCAACCCTGACGCTTTTTCCAGTAACCTTAAATCTATTAATTGGACTCCCTTAAAAACCCTACCATTCGAAAATGCAGTATCCCACTTTAACACTACCTTCCTAAACATCCTAAATAATCATGCTCCCCTAATAACCAAAAGAATAAAAAGGAAAGCAGCCCCCTGGCTAACTAAAAATACAATTACTTCCATGCGACTCAGAGACAAAACATGGACACAATACAAGAAAAACAAATCTACTTCAAACCTCAATCAATACAAAAATATACGTAACTCAGTGAAAAAACTTATCTCAATAGACCGGCAAAATTACTTTATCCACCTTCAAAACAATCATAAAACTAACCCACGAAAATTCTGGACAAGTATAAATTCACTCTTAAAACCTGGTACTATAGAAAACCCAAACCCCAGCCCAGACTCACAGGACATAGATCTTGCTACCCAATTCAATTGTTTCTTCATAGACTCTATTTCTAAACTTACTTCCTCTTTTACACACAACAATTCACCTAATACCTCCTCTTCTGCCAACCAACATCCCCCTCCTACTCCTTTGTCTCATTCACCCTCACCTCAATCTCCTCCTCATACTCCTTTGTCCCATTCATCTCCACCTCAATCACACCCTTTCTCAATTAAACCTACTCCTACTGCTACCATAAGAAAACTCCTACAGAAATTAAAACCAGGCACCAATGCCCCTGACAACATTCCCTCATACTATCTCAGTATTGCTGCTGATGCCATTGCCCTCCCTATCAGCATCCTCATCAATTGCTCTATCCAAGAAGGTCTTGTTCCCAAATCCTGGAAGAAAGCCTATATTATTCCTCTACACAAAGGTGGAAATAATACTAACATCTCCAATTTCTGTCCTATAGCCATCCTCTCTCCCATTTCTAAAGTCTTGGAGAAATGTATCCACCTTCAACTCCTTCCCCACCTCTTGGACAACAATCAAATAACCCCCACCCAACATGGATTCAGACCCCATCATAGTACTATGACAGCCCTTCTATCTTTCCTCGAAACTGTTAACAAAGCTAGGGATTCTGGACTCATTGTATCTACCACTCTTCTTGATCTTTCCAAGGCCTTTGATACTATATCCCATAACCTACTTCTTACTAAACTATCTAATCTAAACCTTTCTCTCACTTCACTCCACTGGTTTAACAGCTATCTCTCCAACAGACAACAAGCAGTCAAATGGAAAAAGCCACTTCCTCCTTTCTAAATACCCCTACAGGTGTCCCACAAGGCTCCATCCTGGGCCCCCTTCTCTTCAATATTTTCATTAATGACTTTTATCACGCTATCCCTCAAGCTAATATTATTCAATATGCAGATGATTCCACAATCATCTGCACTGCCTCATCCATATCAACTCTACTAAAGCTTACCCAGGAAGCCTTCTCCACCACTGAAAATTGGATGAAAGACAACCATCTAGCCCTTAATGCTACTAAAACCAAACTCATGATATTTACCCCATCAAAAAATACTAACATCGATCTTAAATCATTCTCCATCTATAGCCATAATAACATTCCCCTTGAGCTTGTATCAGAAACCAAACTATTAGGAGTCCAAATCGATGACCAGTTTAAATTCCACTCCCATCTGCTAAAAAACATAAAAAAAACACACCAAAAACTTGGAATGCTCTACTGTCATAATCGCTTTCTTAGCCCAGCTACCAAAATTACACTCTCAACTACATTTCTCTTACCCTCCCTCCTCTATGGAGCACCCCTTCTCACTAACCTCCAATCTTCCCTCAAAACCAAACTATCCTCTTGTTACAATAAAATTGCCAAATTTGCCACTTCTAACAAATCATCTATACACCACTGTGAACCACTCCACCAACTAAAATGGTTAGAACTACCCAACTACCTCTCATATACCCAACTCACATATGCTCACAAACTGATTTTCCAGCCATCCCTCTGCCCCTCACTCTCTTCTACCTTTAAAATGCACCACACACAAAGACAGCTAAGATCAAACAATCAAAACCTCATAGAAATACACAGACCCCACCACCCTCCTGGACAAAACCTCCTGTCCTTCTCTCTAGCACGCTCATGGAACTCCCTTCCTCCCTCTATTCGTACCATCACAAGCCTCCCATCCTTCAAACAATCACTCCACTCTTATCTATCTTCCTCATGGCAATGCTCCTGCTCTCACCCTTCATAACCTACTATTTCATCTTGTAACTCTTTCAGCTCTGACTGCTCTGACTATAAGAACACCAGGCAGCATATTTTTGTTTTTTAATTTGGTGTAACTCTTATTGCCTTGTTTCAGCTGTTTTCTGCACGATTTATTACGTACATTGTACTATGTTTTACCCCAGCAAATGTATATGTATTTCCCCTGTACTTGTTACTTTTCTCATGTTGAACCCCATGTAATGTCTATGTATATCCTCATTCTCTGTTAAATATGTATGTGGAGCTTTTCTCCCCAGGACTCCATTGAAAACGGGTTCTTGAGCCCAATGGACTATCCTGGTTAAACAAATGCAAATAAATAAATAAATAAATAAATAAATGTCAGATTTTTCCTTCATATTTTTGGTCTGATCCTCATAAAATTTGTGGTTTACTGGCAAATCACTATCAACTGAAGTCACTAAATAATGGCATATATATGAGTTTCAGATTTAACATCTTTCAGGAAATGCATGCAAACCCAAATCTTGTTAATCTAGCAACTTTCTAAGTTTATAAAAGCAATATTTAAAATCTGTCCTTATTTTTAGGTCTTTATCTCCCCATTATATTTGGCTTTGTCCTAAGATGTTGAGGGCAATATAGTGGGTTCAGACTCCTACAAAAGGGAGGTTGCTCCAGAGAACATTATTTTTTTAAAACTTTAAAAGTATGTTTCAGAGGCATACCTCTCAACCTTTTAGCACCAGAAATCTGGACAAAGCCTATAGTACTGAGGGGACGAAGAACCAAAAATAGGAACAGCTTTTAAATATTGGTCTTACAAACTTAGAAAGTTGGTAGAATAACAATATTTGTGTTGGTATATATATTTATATGGATATGATGTCTATAAATCTATGTCTTTATTTAGTGACTTCAATCCTCACTGAATTGCCAGAAACCACTCATTTTATGAGGGAAAAAAAATCAAACATATGAGACAAACATCTGGACATTCTTTGGAAATCTGGACATTTGAGAGGTATGCTGTGAAGGTTACATGTTAGAATGGTGAAAGTCATTCTCTACACACAGTTTTGTTGTACCTGTGCAGCAAAATCAGTAGCAGTTTAACTCCTCTGAAAAAATGACACGTAGACAGATAACTTTCATCATTTTAACATTTAACCTTCACAGCTATTTAGGTAAAATACTAATTATTCATTCTATTGCAATATTCCTTTTTTGTAGTTGAAAGCTAGCAATGTAAAATTCAACAAATATTACTCAACAGATGCATTTCTGTGCAAATTCATCCCATCAGGAAACCAATTTTTTTTTTATTGTGAAGCAGCTACTTCAAGTGATTATAATATACCAGTGCATAGGAGGTGTGGTGGGTTTGACTTCACAGAAACAATATTTTGAAGTGTTTAGTGCTGTTTAGTCAACATACGTTTATCTAAGTAATTGTCAATAAATATTTTCTTATAGCTCAATGAACTCATAATTCTTAGTTAGTAGAAGTTCCTCACATTTTTTTTTCTTTAAATGTATGTTTGCCTATGCCTTAAACGATAATTCAATAAAGATGTAAAAAAAGTTAACTAAGCTGTCTTTGCCACCACTGCAGGCTGGTAATTTGTCTCAGATGCAGGTGAGAGACTCTATTGTGGCCAAGCTAGTTACTCAGACCACTCTTCTTTTTCTCTGGATCCCTTTGGTGTGGCAAATACAGTCAGTGTGGACTGGGGGTTAGCAATGTCCACTGCAGCTGTTGGGGTCCCCTTAGTGGACAAGGGAGAGACACTTTTGTTGGTGTTGTGAAAAGGGACAGGGAAGATGCCCCTGCTTAACCAGAATGTTGTGTGTATCCCTGAGGAAACTATTGCTGCCATTAAAAAATGTGTTTGCTTTAATTTTCCTGTCAAAAAGAAACAATAATCTAAACTTATAGCTTCTCCTGCTCCAGTTTCACTGGACAGAAATATTTTTTTAAGTCTGACTCAGGGTCCTAAACAGTCTATTGACCTTTCTTATCAGGTAGTTTCTGGTAAAAGAAAAAGGGATATCTCTTTTCCTGAAGAGATTCAAGAAATTAAAGCCAGATAGGAATGTGGTAGAATAGATACAGTTTTCCCCTCAGATTTCTGATTCAGACTCAGAGGACAGCATGTTACCTCCCTATCAGTGATTTTCTTTCTCCTAGACTATTTCCAGAATGTGCAAGGGTATACAGTGGGAAAACACTGAGGTTTCTCAGTCCCCCAGAAATACTATCAGCTGTTACAGAAGGAATTTCCAGAACCTTCACCCATTTCCTCATTTCTGTCAGCTCTGGAGGAAGTGTGTGTCACTGCCTGCAATTTTCCTGATACCCAGCCTATTGCCCCTAAAAAAGGCAAATATAATGTATAAACTTACTCAGTCTTTTAAGTTTTTAAACACTCTTCCCAAGCATGACCCAGCAGGTATAGCTCTAGTTAATACAGCTGTTTCCAGACATTTTAACACTAATCCTTCCCCTTCTGACAAGGATGTTAAAACAATTTTTATGTTTGGGGAAAAAGTGTTTGCTTCTGCAACTTTTGTTTTTAGAATTTTGATTTTTAATTGTCATGGTAATATCTTAAAGTTTATTCTGACTAATTGTGAACATATGAGGTATGTTTTATCTGCAGTTCTTTCCTGTGAGGAAAAATCTGCTTTGTGTGGTTTGGTTTCTTTTATTTTTCAGGTCACTACTCATTTGAAGTGTGTTTATGACTGTTGATACTACATCCAGTACT